>NW_003852409.1:11931509-11977495 GCF_000181295.1 Otolemur garnettii | reverse complement strand
GCAAACCAAAACCACCTTGAGATATCATCTAACTCCAGTAAGATTAGCCCACATCACAAAATCCCAAAACTATAGATGTTGGTGTGGATGTGGAGAAAAGGGAACACTTCTGCACTGCTGATAGGAATGCAAACTAATACGTCCCTTTTGGAAAGAAGTTTGGAGATCCTTTAGGGATCTAAAAATAGACTTGCTGTTTGATCCTGCACTTCCTCTACTAGGTATATATCGAAAAGACCAAAAATCATTTTATAACAAAGATATTTGCACCAGAATGTTTATTGCAGCCTAATTCATAATTGCTAAGTCATGGAAGAAGCCTAAGTGCCCAATGACCCATGAATGGATTAATAAATTGTGGTATATGTACACCACGGAATATTATACAGGCTTAAAAAAGATGGAGACTTTACCTCTTTTATGTTTACCTGGATGGAGCTGGAACATATTCTTCTTAGTAAAGTATCTTAAGAATGGAAGAAAAAGTATCCAATGGACTCAGCTCTACTATGAAACCAATATGTAATAACTCATACTTCCATATGAAAGCTATAACCCAACTACAGCCCAAGATGAGAGGGAAAGAGGAGGGGGAGGGGAGGAAAGGAGGGAAGATGAGTAGAGGGAGGGTAACTGGTTGGACCACACCTATGGTGCATTTTACAAGGGTACACATCAAATCTACTAAGTGTAGAGTATAAATGTCTTAACACAATAATTAGGAAAGTGTAGTGAAGGCCATATGAACCAGTTTGTTGTAAGTATTTCAAATTGTATATAAAACCAGCACATTGTACCCCATAAATGCATTATTGTACACAGCTATGAGCTAATTAAAAAAGAAGAAGAAGAACATTGGAATCCCTGTATAGAGGGAACAGGATGGGACTTGGGTATAGACATAAAAGGAAACAAGTAAACTAAAGGAGAGAGGCGTTAAAGTCATGAAAAATAAAACAAAAGCTATGAGAGGTGTACTTTGTCTTAATTTATACTTTAATAGAAATGTCTGTGGTGTTTCCATATTAAACATGCTGGTAAGTTTTTTGGTTATAATTTGATATATTTATTTTCTTTTGGTTGATCTGTTTTTTATGCACAACCTCCAATGAAATATCAGTTATTCATCTTATAGTTGTACCATTTTTTCATTCTTCATTCTTTTCTTACCTACTCATTTTTTTCTCCTGCCTTTCACGTCACAGCCTGAAATTTACCCAACATCAATTTTGTACTTTTCTGCTTCTAAGTAAATTAGAAGTCTTTTATTTCATTTTAGTTTCCTTCTAGAATTTTCTTATTTTATCCATCTCCCATTTAGACATGCCTGACTCTAAACCTTTATCTGAGAAAGCAATTACATAGGGGCAATTTCTGCAGGTGACTATGTTTTCCAAATTTGGAGGAGGATATGTGACTGTTTTATTAGTAGTATTATCATTTATGTCTTACTTTGTAGCCTGAATTTCCCAAGAATTTTATTGAGAGTACAATGTAGATATGGTTTCTTTTTTACATATAATATATATATATATATATTTTTCCAAACATATATTCTTTCTTTGCCTACACAGTGTCAAACTATTCATGATTATCACTACAATTTTTATTTCACTAGTACCGTCCCAGTTTCTAGTCACTGAATCTTGCATATTGCAGAATGGATGACTTTTGCATCCCATTTATCCTTGAACACAGGTGAGTGGGCGAGTTGCTTCCTTCCCCTCACTGTTCACCTGGTAGCTGACATGTTTATTCTCGGTAGACTGACGAAGCAGCCAGAGGGCAGACGGAGGAAAGCCAAAGCCGGTACCCATCTCACCTTGGCTTGCCCTCTGTTTCTTTAAACCATTGCTCCAAGGGTCACCTTGTTTGCAGCTGATTTCCCATTTGGTCTTGTTTTATGTCCAGGTATAAAATATGGCTGTGGGTATAGCCACAGATCTTCCTGAATAGAGGGGAAAAAAACGTAGCCCTTTGCTAATTTCTGGTAAAGCTGCTGGATCAAAACTATGATAATTACCATCAAAGTGTCTGCATGCAAAGCTTCCTGTGTATCCTGGGTCCCTCTCTTGCCTTTCTCAATTCTGGGGGCTTGCATGGGCCCATTTATTTGCTTTCTCAGACTGCCCACTTCCTGAGTGGCAGGAATTTTTGCTCCCATCTGGCAGAGCTTTGGGACATGAGGATGGGGTTGTTGCCCAGGAGGCAGCAAAAATGTAGCCTTTTCCTAATTTTTTAAAAAAGTGACCTGTGCTAAGAGATGCAAGAAGGGAGAGGTTGCATCCTCTTCTCAGCTCGCCATCTTATTTGGATATCTTTGATATTCAATGCACTAAGGAAAGAAAGACAGAGGAGTGTGCATTTCCACCTACCACTGCCAAATATTTATTGGGGATCAAGGAAAGTCTTTAGAGCTTTTTAAACTCCTCTCTCTAGATGCCTTTCAAGTTCACAGGCCCATAAGATTTGTCCAAAAATCAATGGAGGAGCCCGTTTAAATGATGGCTCTTTTATAGCTGAATTCTTTTATTCTACTAGGGTAGGAAAAACCAAAAAGCAGTCAGAATGCTTATTATGATTGTTTTAAGAGGTTTTTGTAGTTGTCCCATACCACTTCAGTTGGAGCCAAACCTTGTTCCCTTTCTTGTAATGGAATGAAGGGAATGAAGGTGTACCAGGGAGGGTGTGCCATACAACCTATCCTCCAAGCAATCTAAATGGCCTTATAGACCTACAAACCCATCTGCCTATAATAAATAAGATGTAATAAGAGTTTTTCAAGCCATCAAATTCCATGTGTACGTATCCCTTAGGATGAGAGAGTGTTTCAATGGAATATTTCCTACATAAAGGACTATGACGATCTCATTGTGTTTTGAGAAAAATCACCTCTATTCCTGAACACAGCTGATTGGAAAGATCACTGGGCTGGAGAGTAGCCACCTGTTTCTGAGATGTCTTGGTGGGGTCTCTGACCACTGGAGATATTTTATGCTGAGTGGCAGCAAACTGAGCTAATTGCATCTTCTTTGTGGGAAAAGAGTTGTGAATATTAGGTTAATCAGGGAAAGGACAGTCACTTCAGTTCATAAACCCCACTGCCCACCCTATATGCAAAAGTATTGAGTATGGGGTTCCCATAACTACAGCTCATGACATAGTTCCCAGTATGTGTCTTTTCTTCGTGCTGTCATCGTGTGTATGTAACTATTGTTAAGTAGGAGCTAACGAAGGAAAACTTCCCAAGTCCTTCAAATAGTGTTGGTCTTAAAAAGAGCAGTCCAGTGTAAACCCTTTGCTTTTTTGGGAACAGAAGTTTGAATAAGGGTCTGCACACCCCCCTTATCACCCTCCCAAAGAACCCTAAGCTCATAAAAGAGATACAAATTAGTATAAAACCGAGACACATGGGCCCTATGATTAGTTTTACAGGATTAACCCTCAGAATGTCCTGAAACCTGTGTCCAGTTCCAAGACAGGAAGTTGGATGAGATTTCTGTTGACAGTATCAAGTTGGTGCGAGGTGCCTTATTACGCATGTATGCAAGTAAGCATTGGAAGATCATTTTATGACCAACATTTGGGTTAAATCTGTAAACATTATTTGTATCTGACATTATTTCTCTATAAAAAGAAAGGGTAATAACAGTAACATTTTCTGCCCTGTCATTCGGCCTGCACCAGTGGGAAAGACGTTGGGGGAATAAGAGAGAGGACATGACATTGAGATGCTATCTCTCCTTATTTCTTCCCGTTTTGCTGGTACAGGGAAAAGATGTTGACATGACACAGAAAGCCTTGCCTCGGGGAGTCCAGTGAGTGAAAGTTGATGGATGTTCACCCTAAATCCCTTTCTTTAAGGGATGTTATCATGTCACATTTCTGAAAATACAGAATGCACCCTGGATAATATTTTCACATATGTTGATACATGCAGCTGCCAAGAAAAGCATGCTTTTAAAAAAATCCAAGAGATTTTTTTGAGGGCTGAGGCTCTCTTTGAACAGAATCTGTGTTTCCGTGGTCTTTCTTGGCTATCTCAGTGATGTTACTATGCATAAGGTTTACCTATTTCTTTCACTGTTTACCCTGACCTTAACCTTGCCCAGAAAGAAATGGCTGAGAATAATTAAAGCTTCAACCTTAATTTCCTAATGACATCTGATTGTGGAGATAACAAACTTGCCTTGCTTGGAGAAAAGCACACACATAAATACACCCCCAACCAAACCTAAAGATAACTTTTAAAATGTGAAACAAAATTTTCTGCAATCTATCTACAATAAAATACCATATCCTAATTTTTATTTCCTAGTCTCTATATTTAACATCAATGCAGTCATTTTTTTAAATTTTACTTTCCGAATGTCATTAAGGAAACTGAACCAATTTGTCCAAGTCATGGTTACCATTTTTTTATGTTTCCAAAGTAATTAATGGAAAGCAAATTCTACATTTTACTTAATTATTTTTCCCTACGCCAGTTTTGCTTAACAAGGTTGTTTCCAATATAACCAGTCATAGATTAAACTGCCATGGTTATCTTTATCCCTCGCCCTTTGTTTTAATGTTGTTTTAATATCATTACTGTTGATTGAATCGATTTCCTGAATGGACACCATAACAACACTTTCTTAGGACAAAATTTAAGAATCTTGAAAATTGGTTAAAATGGTTACCATTGCCAGCATCCTTAATTTAAAATAGCAGGAAATATTTATTAGGCATTAGACCGTTTGTAATAGTTTCAAAGACACATTGGGTAGGTATGAAAATTCAGGGGTCAGAAGATGGAAACTAGTGCCCTGGTCATTCCAATGCAGTGACAATGGGTGACACTGCCCAACACTATTTGAACAAGAATGGGTGACAATGGGTGACCAACACTTGGTAACCAGTTGCTTTTCTCTTTGAGTTGTCTCCTAAGAGTAAAAATATAGCCCATCATTATCAGAGTTTGGGATTATATCTTCGTTCTCATGGGTTAATCTTATGTCTAACTCCAATTTATTTTTCTTTAACCCCAATTTCTCCTTTTATTTATTTTTTAAAACCCATCTTCCCCCAATTATTGATTGACATAAGACCATCTTTTGAACTAGACTGAAATAAGAATAATAATCAAAGAATCCAACCAGGAAAACACTCTCCTGTAGCATATGTTCATTGAATAATTGTTGAGTAAATAGATGAGGAAAAGATTTTTGAACATCAAATGAGCATTTGTTTTTATTCATATTCGTGTTTGCCAGATAAAGCTTGGTGACATAAATCCTGGCCTGCTAATTTAGGTTCTTACTAATTTGAATCTGTGTTGTCAGGCCACTTCAGAGTTTAAAACGTAATTTCCCTTCCATTACCTTATTTGATCCTCACAAGGATCTTAGAATTTGAAGAGACTGACACCACTTTCTCCATTTCACTGAAAAATGAACAAAGGCCAAGAAAGAAAAGAAAGGCCCTGCTGTGTACAGACTAGGTCCTGCACTCCGAGCTTTACCTGTGTTAATTTCTGCCAGGCATTGTTATCCTGATTTTATCAAAAGGAAACAAACTTTCAGAGGAATTAAGCATCTTGCCCAGGAGCAAGGAGGCATCAAAGCTCAGCCCCCAAATCCCTCCAGTCACCATTTGTCAGGTCTACAATTGCTCCTCTTTTATAGAGGAGGAGGCTGAAACCCAGAAAGCAATATAACTTTCCTAAGCTCTCCTGGTTCATACACGGAACTGCCTGAATGGACACCCCATAGATGGAGCCGCCAGAATGGACACCACAATCTTTGTCAAAGTATCTGTCCTCTGCTGGCTACTTCAGTGAAAATACAGAATCCATATATCTGAAGTCACCTTTGGAGTCATCTGGTATAACAACAAGAACAAACAGAACAGCTGACATATTGAGTACATATGTGTGAAGTATCACGCTACGTATTCTATGTACATACACGTGTGCAAACACAGAGTTCTCACAGCAGCTCTGTGAGGAAGTTGCTATGATGAACCTCCCGTCCCCATTTTATAGATGATAAAATGAGACCCAGAAATGCTGAGGAAACTGCCAATGACCACAACGTTAGCAAAGGTGGAGCAAATCTTGTTTTAAAACAGACAGGCTTGGCGCCTGTGGCTCAAGCGGCTAAGGCACCAGCCACATACACCTGAGCTGGCAGGTTCAAATCCACCCTGGGCCCGCCAAACAACAAATGATGGCTGCAACCAAAAAATAGCCAGGCATTGTGGCGGGTGACTATAGTCCCAACTACTTGGGAGGGGGAGGCAGGAGACTTCCTTGAGCCCAGGAGTTGGAGGTTGCTGTGAGCTGTGATGCCACAGCACTCTACCCAGGGTGACAGCTTGAGGCTCTGTCTCAATTAAAAAAATAATAAAACAGACAAAAAATGTACTGTTCCAGGAAACACAACAAAGCAGTAAAACCCTAAAGATAAGCAAACTGATTACTATAAGAGTTCAGAGGGTTGGTGCTTTTAGGCATCCTGATTAGGAAGGGGGCCTTCTGAGGTGCTGGTGCTGGTCTCTGGACCTGGCTAGTGTTCATTCATTCGACAACACTTTAAAATGCTGTGCCTAAGGCTTAACCCTCTTTATGTATGCATATTTGCCATTTCAAAGTTTAAAAAATCTTTAAAAACAAAAAAAGAATAGTGTTTAGGAGACAAAAGTAAACCACTGTGTGACCACTGCTCAACTCTCCTCTAGAAAACATCTCAGTGTATTTTCCTTGCAGTCAAGAAAATGCACCTCTCCCCCCTCACCTGCTTCCCTGGTGGCTTTTGTAAAGGACAACAGCACGGATGAGAGAGAGAAGAGAGAGGATGGCTTTTGTTGGGTCGCCTTTCAGAGTTTCCCCCCCCCGTACTTGAATGAGCTGCATGGAATAAACAGTGAGTTGATGGAGCAATATGTGTCTAATTAAGCTATGGCTTCTCTGATGCATTTCAGGCTCCCAACATTTTCCAAGTTAAAGCAGAGGAAATGTTAGATTGGCCATGCACGGCTCTACTCTGGTGAGACTTCATTTTGTGAGATGGTAAACAAACTGCCAGGCTGTGGATTTTACTAGATGCGGTAAGGAGTGGCAGGAATACTAAGCAGTGCCAAAGGGATCCCTGCTCGTGCCTGTCAGCCTGGCTTGGCCCTGCGAGGAAGGCGAGGGCCTCATTTCCTCTGTGTTATATAAGCCAAGAAACTGATGCGTGGTGCGTGGCTGTGTTGCACACGGCCCTCAGCTGTCTCCTTGCCTACCCTTCTGAGACATCTAGCTGCTCCCTGGAACAATTCCTCAGATGGGCATGTGGTATGCATGCTATATGCTCCTTCACTGACCCTCACATACATCACAAAACAGTTTTGTTTTATTTGGATTGCAACATTGCCTAAATATTTGTCCTATTTTTCTAAGACCATGGAAACTGGATCAAGCTAAACATGAAGCAAACCAGGCCTCCCTAATTCATCCAGACCACTCATTCACGTCCTCCCATTCACTCTGATCTGGGGCTCCTTGTGGGTCCTTCCCATGATGACTAAGACTGTGGCTCAGAACATCAATATCTTCCAGGTCTTATGTCTCTTCAAAGTCCTTGTACAAAGAAAGGCAGGGCACCTCTCCGCACTGTGAGGAGATGAACACGTGGCATGATACATCTGTCTCCCACACTATCTGATTTGCTCATTTGAATCAGACAGTGACTTCAAAAGAGCAAAGACATTTATGCACCTGATCATACTCCTCCAGGACCACGGTAAGTGAGCACCCACTATGTGCCAACCCCTGGGTTATACACTAAAGCTCAGAGGAAAATTACGTTTCACAATCGACATGGAGGCAAATATACCTCAACCAAGCAAGCAGGATGCAATGTTGGGGGTGTCTGGGCATTGAGAAGGAATTATTAACAAGCAATACTGGAAGGAAAAAACAGGGAATGCTTCACGGAGACTCACATATGTCTATGAAGGAGGGAAGATTCATTATAGCACTAACAGAGCAATTGGAAAAAAGCAAAAGTAAACCATCCCTGGGAAAAGGGAGGGACCTAACTTTGAAATTATGAAACGTGGTAAAAGACATTCCTAGTTAAGAAATAAAGAGCAGTAGGTAGCTGAGAGCTCAATTCCATTATCCATCAAGGTGATTTAAAAAAAACCCCAAAACTATAGAAACAACAACAACGAAAAACCCAAGTCTTTAAAATGAAAGTACAGCCTGGTAAATATTTCACTACGACGGGCCCAGCTTTATATTCTAAGGACCTAATATACCTCACTAAATGAATATTAATGGAGTGAATGAATCCCTAATTTATTATGTGACCTGAAAATACATATATACACATGTGTAGAAAGTACGTGGGGGCAGGCATCTTGCATATAATATGTGGAAATGAGCAGACACGCTTGCAGGGAGGGCTGGCTCTAATTGGCCCAGCAGTTGGAAGTACAGTATTCATAATGGCTTGGTTTCAGCACTGATCTTTGTGTAACCTGCAGGGTGTACTTGACCTGCCCCAGCCACCGGTAGTACACTTTCTTCGATCCTTGCTTGCAAAGGAGATTGAGTCAGAGGGAAGAGACACATTGATGAGTTTTTGTCCACTTTCTTTAACAATGACCTGCTGCATTAAAAATGGTCCCAGAGTGCATAAGAGAGGAACACTCAAGGAGCAAATCCAGTTCAGAAGCTCAATTTACAAGTCTTCTTTTAATGGCCCATTCCTGTCGTTCTTTGCCTGGCCCAGCCAGACTTCACTGTGTTTCTCCAGAGTCCTGGCTGTAGATGGTGACAAGGTTGGAGGTAGCTCTTGACACGTCATGCTATATTCACAGAGGATGATCTCCTGTTCTTTGCTCTCCCAGGCTGGCTGCCCTGACTGGGATCAGCTAAGTCTGTCCCACTGAACTTCATCTCTCACAGCTGGACTGTATACCTCTGTTCATCCTCCCAGACAACCAAAATTTCTGTGTCTGTCCTCAGTGGCCCTGAGTGAGCAGCTCATCACTGGGCACGTGGAACCCTGAGCCGCCCACATCTGCATCAAAACAACTGTGGGGCAGAATGAGTCAGTGGTAAGGATACATCTTTTGATGGTAGGAGATGAAAATGCATTTTCCTAGGCATCCCCTCTAGGGCATCATTGTTGCTGTCAGGTGGTTGTTCTGGAGTCGGGGGAGGGAGGTAACTCAGGGAGATGCCATTTAGAAGGCTGTAAGGAATCAACTAGGAGCGTGATCATAAAGGGGCTAGGTGAGTCTGGAAGAGGCAGATTAAAAGATGGAATCAGCTGTTCCCTGGTTGGTTTGGGGAAAGGGATGCTTGACACCATCTGCTGCTTTCTGTCCAAGCTGATGCCATCCTCTCCAGCCACGTGATAGAGTCTGGCACTGCTGTAAATGGGATAGGCTTTGGCTTCAAGGCCATGTTCTTATACTGGCTAATGGTGTGCTAATGGGCAAGTTACTCCCTTTCGCTGGACCTCAATCCCTATCTATAAAATGGCTGGGGTGTGATATGCATGGGTCCTTCCAGCTGTTACAGCCTGTTAAATTTCAATGGGTTCTTAAAATTATATTCATTTGGAAGAAACATTTTCAAAAGGAACTCGAAAGGAAAGATAGTTTCTTTTCTTCGAAACTAGAAGAAAACAAAGCTTCAGTGCTTTTAGTCAGAGAAAATAAAAATCCAGATGCAAATTCCAACAGTGTCTTTATTATCCAGTGACTTCCTGTAGTATCTTTTTTCAATAAAATGCAAATTGACTGAGCAACAAATGTTCTGCATGAAAGGCTCGCCCTGTTCAATGTTCCAACTTCTTAATAATGTCTCTTCTCAAAAGATTTTATATGTTCAAGTTATCACTTCCTTACCCTTTCTCAAAAGAAACTAAAACTTAGAAACACAAATGTCACAGTTCATGTACATGAAGCGGGGGCCGCTTCATTTCCTTTCAATGTCTAGGAGGGGTATTTTTACGATTAATTCCTCTGGAAGTCTCATTTCATTGATTCATGTGTTTCCATTCTTCCCTCTATGCAGACAGATACCAATTCTGATGGCTCGATCCATCAGCTATTTCCAGAACCAAACTTCTACCTGATTATTGGGCATTGCCTCTCAGACGTCCTAAAGACTCAGCAGGAGGCCCACTCAACTCCTGCACCCTACCCTGCTCCCCCACCCTTCGGTTTTGATTACCAGTTGATAATTATACCTTATATCTTAAAAGAATGTTACATTTGAGAAAAGATTTTCATGTGCAGTTTTCATCTGATTCTCGTTTTAACTTATCCTCATATCAGATGAAACAGTTGAGGCTCAGAATGGTTGAATGTCCTATCACTAGGCAGCTGAGGACAGACTGCTTCCAGAACACTCCAGCTGCTTTGCCTGCTCCCTTGCCTGTTAAAAATCTTTTGCTGCCTTCCCATCACCTGTAGAATAAAGACTAACCCCTTAACCTAGTTTACAAGGACCCCATCAGACCCCAAATATCTTTCCAGACATTTTTTTATTCTGCCTACTGACAACTTCAAACAAGTTCCCATATCCGGTCAGGCTGATTGCTTTTTCCCTTTTCCCGGGCACGTTCTGTTCCTTCCTGTACAGCGCTGCCTACTGAATCCTATTCATCCTTTCAAATGTTTAAGTCCTGGGCCATAGTCCTTTATCTAATACCCCGTGGCCAGAGGCATTTTAGAGTGCAGTACCTTATAAGATTTAAGCAAGGTGCCAGAATTCATATACTGTATATTACAACATATAGCCACAGTAGTCTAGGGAAGCACCTCATGATCACATGCACTAATGTTTTGCAGCAAAACATATGAATGCTTACCCTAACTGGAATAACTAAAGACACTAAGTGGGTCAAGTGAGGTTTTACCACATAGTGAGTGAAGAACAGACCTTTGATTTTCAGAGCTGTGGGATCTGGAATTCCTCCTAAGTGACTAGGGAAGGGCACCATGTGCTTCTGGAAACTTCCCCACTTGGCCTCCTCTTGCCTCACTGCTCTCTCCTTCCTTGCCCCTGGGAATTTTATTCCACATGTTCATTAATTCAATTACTTATTCTATAAATATGGATGGTGTGTTGTGTTAGATACCAAGGATACTGTGATAACCCAGGAAAATCAGACTGCTTCCTGTAGTTTCCGGTCTGGTGGTGACAAGTGAGCCACAAAAAGGCCACAGCAGTCAGGTGGGCTGAGATGCAGGATGGAGCTGGAGGTGAGTCCCAGGAGCTGTGGAGCAAAGAGGAGGTAACAGCTCAGCCTTGAAGGTGAGAAGGTGAAATGAAGAAACAGTAAAGACGTTCTAGAAGTGAAGTCTCTTGGGCTGAGCCTTGAACAAGGAATAGGAGTTAGCCAGGCTGAGACCTGGACACTGGGCTTGAAGGCAGAGAGCAGCATGTAGGTGAAGTGATGGGCCGCGGCTGGCATTTGGGTTTCAGAAGATTAAAGGACACGGAGAGAGAATGAGAAATAAACTGCAGAGCTCAGCTGGGAGCGGAACTTGAAATACCTTGTGTGAGTGTGAATACTTTATCCCTAAAGGGCCTAGGCCAGGGCCAAGAGCTCAGGAGGGCAGGACTGGAGGCAGGAAGACTGCCAGGCAGATCTTGTACTTATCAACAGGAGAGAGGGACATTGAGAAGGGAAGCGTTTAGGCTTCTGGCACCCTCAGAACGTGTCTCAGATTGCCTTGTTTTCAATTTAATTTTAAAAATGAATGATCTTTCAGATAGGGATCAAATCTTGATTTATTTAGTCAAGAAATTTTATTGAACATCTGTGATGTATCCAGGACTATTCTAAGTCCTAAAGATACTGCTATAAGGGAGTCGAGCCAAATGCTCCTTCTCATGGAAATATTTACTCAATATTTGGAGGGAGGGGGTCAAACAATAAAAGGTTAACAAAGGATGAAGCTAATTTCAAACAGTGAGAGGTAGGTGTTCTGAAGGAAATGAACTGAGCTGGTGTAGAGAGAGAGTGGAGAGAAGGGAATGCTCTCAGAGGAAGTGGTTCTGGCTGGGGTGTGCCTGATGGAAGTCAGTCACACAAGATCTGGGGGAAGAATATTCTAGGGAGAAGAACTAGAGATTGCAGAATTGCTGGGTGAGAACTGACTTGGATGATGAAGGCAGAGAGAGACATACCCAGTGCGTTGAAAGCACAGAGAGCTCCTGGGGTTAGTGGGGTATTAGGAGCGGGACAGGAAGGCAGTAACTGGTCACCTAAAACTTTCTTGCTCATGGTAAAGAATTTTAATTTTGTTCTAAGTATCTTGGGGTGTCATTGGAAGGTATCAAATAATTGAGTGTCATGTGGTTTAATTTTTACAAAGTTGATTGGGCCATTATGCAGAAAATGATTGAAAATGACAAAAATGGAATTGGGAGATACTGAAGTCTACCGCAAAGATCCATGTAAATGGTAATTGATCAGGATTGGAGCTGTAAAATAGAAAGAAAGTTAGAGATCATTGCTCTATTTTGGACTTGTTTATAGAGTGTGTGTGTGAGAGAGAGAGAGAGAGAGTGGGAGAGAGAGAGAGAAATAAAGACTAATGCCAGAAATCAAAGGAATTGTGGTCATCTAAAGGCTTGGCATGTAAGTAGCTCTAAATAAGTGTTTGATGCATTGAAGCATGTGTTTCTCTTTATTTAAAAATTATCATCCTTTAAATAATGACTTAATATCTGCACAGCCAATGCATCATGTGTGCTTAATGAAAGTGCTCTGAGAGGTCTTTCAACAAAATTGCATTTAGAAGTAAATATTTACTTGAATACAACTCATTTGTGAAATTAAGTCATCTTCATGAGACACACTCGATTATTTTTGTAGCTGGCGAGCAGCATAATATCTATGGAATTATACCTCCTAAGCCTTTTTAACTTATTATCTTACTCAGAAAAGATAAACAGAGTCTTTTAAAAAAGTGCAGTTATAGGCCAAACAAACTTCTTAGCACCTCGACCATATCTAGCAAGTATTAAGTGTCATGCCTGACTGGGCACAAACAGAAATCTCTGAAAAGCCAGAAGCTGTGACTTTCTGGGGGCCCTTTGAGGGGAGGGGTTCTGGAGTCAAATGCAATGGCGTATCTGGTCTGCAGTGTCTGTGTGGAGCACTTTCCGGATCCGCTAAGGACCTGAAAGGAATAAGAAATGGTCTCTGCCGTAAGCAGAAGAGCTCCTGGGTTAGCAGAGGAAGAGGGACATGCGACCAGCCCACTGACAATGGGGTATACTATGTGCAGATAGATGCAGACTTGGGGTGCTACTGTGAGAGCCCGGCAGGGGCAACCACCTCCAAGAGCAGTAGGTGAGGGGTCATAACAAGGGTCCCAGGGAAGGATTCTTTGGGAGGCATGATCAGAGTTTGGAAGGGTGAGTAGGAGTGATCCAAGTGAAGAGAGGGGGAGACAGAGAAACCTGGGCACATGTTTTGGGGGTAGTGGTGGTAAGAAAGAGCATAGGGAAGGACTTGTGCATCCCTCCCTGCATGACTGGAGCATAAGGTGGAATGGAGCGGAGGAGAACCATAGCAGCAGGTCCCGTGGGAGCCCAAGAGGTAACTAGGAGCCAGGTCACAGGAGGTCTTGCCAGCCAAGCTGAGGACTTTATTCTGAGGACCAAAGGGCAGCTCTAGAGGGAGTAAACAAGCAAGAGGCTTGGGTCGCTTTGCTTTTAACAAAGGTTTGTCTTCTATCTGTGTGAGGGGGCTAGAATCTAGAGACAGGAAGAAAGGCTAAGAGATTGCTAGGCCCCCAAAGCGGATCGCTGAGGCTCTAGGGGTGGGAAGAGAGAGTCGGGAAGTAGAATGGATCACCTAAATGTGAAAGGAGGATGGAGGAGGAGGCATAGGCTGGTTTGAGTTTAGGCTGAACCCAGATGAATTTACATCTTAATAATAAGCCAGTGGGCCACCAGAGGGAATGCTCTCAATCTGACACAGCTACACAGGGTGACAGCATCATGTTTCCAGGCATAGTGGCCCTGGCATGACTGTCTTAGCATTTTAGCTTCTCAAGGCTAAGAGCAGCATAAGACCAGAGTCTGTGGTCTGGGAGCAGGGAGGTGAAGGCACTTGGTGCTGGGAGCACCCAGGGAGAAGGCTCACAGCTTCTAATGAGGTAGAGCCACTTTGGCCTTGCTGGGCTATCAATTGTCTTGAGACTCTCTTGAGACCCTTTGTGTTGTGCAATGGTATTTACACTTGATCTTAGCCAAAAGCCCAAGAAGCAATGTGTGCAATGGTCTTTAGTTATTTGAGTTGTTCATTTTACCTCATTTTATACTTTTAAACTCATTTTAATGCTCACAAGATTCCAGGAGATACGTGAGTATCATTGCCCCCCTCTACAGATGAGGAAATTAAGTCAGAGAGAGGCCCAGTAACTCACTTCTGGGCACACAGCAAGTTCAAAGAAGATAGAATCCAAACCAGGCGGTCTGGGTAGTCTCTGCCCTGCACTCTCTGCCTCTACCTCCCTGGTTGAATGTTCCATTCTGCTCTAGATGGGCACTTAAATGTTTCTGTTTTGTGACCACAAGCACTGCTTCCATAAATGTACTTTCACACAGCTCTTTGTGCTGATGGCCAAGTGTTTCCCACAGACCGTGAATGGCAATGCTGAGCCTCAGTGTGCCCATCTGTCTTCCTGACCCTTGTGTGCTGGTCCCCGGCCCGTTGCTTTTTCTAAAACTGCTCCTTGAAAACCCTCTAGTCTGCTGCATCCGAAGGCACATGTCAGTCTTTAGTCCAACCTGCCATCCCAGCAGCCTAAGATGCCTCCTTCGCCGAACACTCCCAGCCGTGACTTCAGCTGTACCCACTCCCACAGACACTCCCACAGACACTCCTCTTCCTCCATTCGTATGCCTTGGTCAGCTTCCCTAGGTCTTCCTGGCTCTTCAACACCAGAGATCCCCAGGCCACAGTCACAGCCCTCTGTGACTTCTCATTTTCCTCATGACCCCTCAACAATCTCATTCACATATCTGGGCCTTTGCAGGTCATATACCCACTGACAACGTGCAAGTTCCCCTCTGCAGCCCAGACCTCTACAGAGTTCCAGGACTGAACATTAGGCTCCATGTGGATGTCTCACAGGCACTCTCACTTCATCCCCAACCTCCTCCTTTTCTCCATCCTCGTCTGCTGAGGCCTGAGGCCCAGCCTCCCCCTCACCTAGGCTTTTGCAAATCTCCATTTTCACCTGCTCCCCCATTTTCATATCCATGCAGCATCCTAAGTGACACTTCAAAATGCCATTTTGATGTCTACACAGCACCCTAAGCTGTGTAACACTTTACACTGCAGATCTGACATGCCTCACTTGTTAAAATACGTTTAAACTCCTTATCCTCTCTAAACAGCCTATCCAGTGGTTCTCAGCCCAGATTGTATCTTAGAATCATCTGGGACAGAGGCGTATAAAACATTCTTTTGTCCAGATCCCATTTCAGACCCACTATTCTGATGTCTGCCTGTGGCACCTGGGTACTGGTGCTTTTCCAAACCTCCCCCCCAGCATTTCTTACAGTGAAACTAAGGTCAGGACCACTGTGCTACCTTCTGTGTGACCCCCATATAGGCTTACATTGCTTTCCTTCTTAGAAAAACACCTTCTGGCCCACTAGTTCCATTGCAGTTTTGTCTTAAGGCTTTTGAACACTCCCTTCCCTCTGCCCACTCTGATGTCACTTGACAATCAGGTAGGGTGATGTGTGCCACAAGGCATTACATAAATGTAAAACAGTCAGTCTTCTGGTGATCGTAAGTTCAACCCATCTATGAATAGGATCCATTCTTTTTATGTATTAGGGAAATGATTCAGGGAGCTCAAATCATTTCCTTTGGTCCCCCAAAGTGCCAACTTGCAGGCAAAGCATAACCAGATCCTAGAACAGACCCTCTATTTTCTTTCCTCCTTCCTCTCCCCTTTCTCTCTCCTTCCCTCTCTCCTCCTTGGCTCCCTGTTGTCTCAGGCCCCACCTTCGGCTCTCCACATAATTACTTTTTAACATCAATAATCCTCTCTTGACCTCATCCTCAAAATAATTATGCACTAAGGAACCATCACATAAGACCTCCAGCTCTAGGAAATTATTTTATAGTGCCCAGTGTACTGCTGAGAGCCAAAGCAACTCCCCCAGATGATGATGGAAACCAGGAGCCAGGGGAGCCTGGCCCCTCTAAGCCTCCAAGCATTCAATTATCCTCTTCTCCAGCTCAAAGAGCAAGGGATGATAACATAAGACATGATGCACAACTGGAATTTGTTTTAAGATCCTGATGTGTTTTTGATGAGGAGAGAGAGGACATACAAAATAACACTCACTGAGTAGACACCGAGCGTTGGCTGCATAGGAGCTGGCGTTTACAGCGCCTTTGGAAAGCTGCATCCTCATTTCTTATCTGGTTTGAATGGTCTCCCTGTGAATCTCATTTTATAGAGGAAAAAAAGGAACTCAGGAATGCTCTCTAAATGTGTCCAGGTTACAAAGCTGAGAAGTGGCACACATTTGACTTGAAATTCTACAGCCAAGTCTTAGATTTTTTCCCCCCACTATAATTAGCAAAGCAACCAGATACTAAGCAGTCGAATGTGGGTATAAAACAATACAGGAGGCAGCTGTGAATGGTTGCTTCTGCCTGGAATGCCCCTCAGCACCACCTATGCCCTGGGGAGCACCACTTCTTGGAAGGGTCTTGGCCTTTCCTAGCACTGCCACCTTCTCCAGGAGGCCTCTGCCCAGGCTCAGGCCCCCTTTGTCTCCCTTTGTGGTCCTGCTGTTGAGATGTCCGTCACTCCCATGCCCCTTCCTTTCTAGAATGGTCCTTGTGTGAATATGGCCCTTTTACCTGCTGGAGTTGGTGGACTCCTACTGCACATAACCCAGGTCTCCCCCTTGTTTTCCTCTTGCCCTGGGTTCTTAGGCTGTTGCTCCGAATTTCACATGATCGGCTCAGGAAGTCAACAAAAGGGTGGAAGCGGCTCGCCCTCAACCCAGGCCTGCTTAGCTTAATCCCTTTCCCACTGCCCCAGGATCCTTCCCAGCTAGAGTTGTCCCATAAAATAAAGGAAATATGCATTATATAATGAATAATTTTTTTTTGGTATAAGTATGTCCCACATATTATTTGGGATATACATATTTAAAACTTTAATTGTTATTTATTTGAAATTCAAATCAAGCTGGGAACCCTGTTTTTGTTTCTACTAAATTTGACAACCCTAATCCCAACTATTCCCTCTCTTGGGATCCAGGCAGAATAAAGGGACAGCGGGGAAGGATTGGGCAGCAGGGGGCTGAGCTCTAGTCCTAGCTCTTCTGTGTACTCACTAGGTGGCTTTTATCCCTCTTGGGGACTCAGTTTCCCTATCTGCACAGTGAAGGGTTGAATCAGGTGGTCTCCAGGGGCTCGGGTGGCTCACATTTTATGGGACAGGAGAAAGGTCCTCTGTTCTCCAAGCTCTTAGCACCTTGCTCAGACTGGCGGAGAGCATATTTATATAATTATGGAGCACACTCCCACTGCATTGAATCTTCTGAGAGCAGGACTATTTTTCATTCACAGGTGGTATGGTATTATTAAGGCGGGGGAGGGGGCAAGACTTTGGCATCTTGAGCTGAAGACTCAGCAACACCATTTACAAGTTACTCAACCTTTGTAAGCTTCATTTTTCTGCCTCTTGTTACGGTGTAAGGTTGATGTAACCTCCCTCTCTAGCATGTAATAAGCACTTAATAAGCAATAGCTATTATCATTGAGTTTGGATTTCCAGAACCTGGCAAGGTTTCTGACCCCGATTGGCACTGTTCAGTATTATGTGGAAAAATAAAATGAAGAGGGTGATTGGAGAGCTATACTTCAACGATTAACTGGCCATCAGTGCTGAGGGATGCCTGGAACCTTCCTTCTCATACAGAGGATTCCAACAGTCCTGCCTCTACTTGGCTTCATGGGAAAGCCGTTGCCTGGCAGGGAGGAAGTTCTCAGTCAGCTTGCAGGGATGGGTGTGGCCTGGGGCCCTCAGCCAGGCCTGGCCAGTGGGCTCAGACTAATGCATCTTCCAGCAGGGGACTTCTGGCTGCTGTCAGATCCTGGCTGCAGCACACAAAATCCATGCTCGGGATGCTTGGCTACCTCCCAGGCATTTGGAAGCATTGGGTTCGTTCTTGGCCACAGCACATCGTATGTAGATGAGGAAGTGGGAAGCATAATTTATTCTTTGGGCAAACTGGGGGCTGATGAATGGATATGTTGACCCAACTTTCTGACTGGAGTGCCAGCTGCACAAGATATAATTATGTCGTGCATTTTGATGAGCCAAGGGTAAGAGCATATCCAGGCAGAAGGGGGAGGGCGTTAGGAAGAATGGGGAGGACTGGTACCCACGAGGCCCAGGGGCAGGCATGTTGGAGTATTTGTGCCGCAGCTCAGAGGGGAGGGCTCTGGTCCTTTGATGGAATTGGTCTACCTGGAACAGAGTTCATGCACCCAGGAGGCACCAGCTCACTTTTAATAAGATGTTAATAGCAACTATTGATTGAACACTTGCTGTATGCCAGGCATTGGGCTTAGTACTCTTGACATGGACTGTGGAATATGATCATGATAATTGCTCTCTGAGGAATTTACTAATAGCAGGGTACGTATATCACCGGTATATCCAGATGTTAAAATATTAAGGCAGTTCAAAACTGGTTAATAAATGGCTACTAATCTGATCTCTTTGGGTGGCCTCTGCCCCTCTCCTGAGGCAGGAAAGCAGAGCACCATGCCAAGGCATCTGTGCCATGCTATATTGATTGATCGTGTGTGTGTATTAGGTATATATATAGGTATATATTTGTGTATGTCTATAAATATTTTAGCATTGATGTAGCAGACTGAATAGTTGTCCTGAAAGACAGCTAGGTCGTAATTCCTATAAATATTACCTTACAAGGCAAAAGAGACTTTAGAGATATGATTAAGAATTTGGAGCTGAGGAGATAATCTTAGATTATCCTGGTGGATCCTAAATGCAATCACAAGTGTCCTCATAAGAGAGAGGCATGGAGAGATTTGGCCCAGAAGGCTGTAGGTGATGCGGTGATCAAAGCGGAGACAGATCTGAAAATGCTGCGCTCTGTTCCAGGCTTTGAGGATGGACAGAGTGGCCATGGTCTGAGGAACACACATCTGGAAGCTGAAAAAGACGCAGAAATGTCTTCTCTCTAGAGCCTCTGGTGTCAGCACAGCCCTGCTGACACCTTGGTTTCAGCCCAGTGAGATGGACTGCAGACTTCCGGCCTCCAGAACTGTAAGCAAATGGATTTGTTATTTAAGCCGCCAAGTTTGTGATCATTTGTCAGAGCAGCCACAGGGAATTAATACAGTTGTCCTGACTAAGAGCTGTCCAGCTGAGGACTGAAGCTCACTGTGGTCAGTGATTTGCTCACGTTGGTGGCCTGACATGTATTTAAGCTAACTCTAGAATGCTTGTTCTTTACTGCTAAGTTTCCAATAATACTGCAAGGAAACTGCCATTGAAGTCTTTGTCAACCCGAGATTAATCCCTGAGATTCAGGGAATTTGTTTGAGGTCAGAGCCTTGTCTGAAGGACAGAGCTGAGAGTAAACACAGGTGTCTTATTCTGATGCAACCTAGGTGGTACAGTCTTCTTGCACTGTGGGCTGGGCTCCAGTAATAGCTGCAACATAGAGGCTTTGTGGGCATACAGATCCAGCGCAGGCCCCTGGTGCCAGTCTCTGACGGGGCAACAAGCCTCCCTCAAACCCAGTGCAGCACTGGGGGCAAGTCTCTACATAGTCACCTTGGCTAGGTAGTGTGGCTTAGGAATGTGGATGGAGGAACAGCCTGAGCTGCTCCTTGGGCTGCTGTGGGGAGCTCTGAATCACAGGGTGGGAAGGGGAGCAGGCCCGACCTAGCCAAGCCACACCGCTCTTAAAGAGCCTGCTTTCTGGATTCAGTGGTATCCAGAGAAAGCGGTGAAAGGATGGACCTTGGCTAGAAGGCAGGCTGAGGCACACACCACAGAGGGACTCACCCATAGGGTGCCTGTTGGCTCGGGCTTTCCTAGACAGCTATAGTGATTCTGGGCAGGTGGCTCCATTCAGTTCTGGATTCTGGGAAGGGTTCCTAGGGGGTGGATCCCTGCCCAGTCTCAGGTCAGGCCAAAGAAGGAACCCAAACTCTGTCATCTGTAAAAGGCTATGCAAAACATATAATACTATCTATGGACACAAATTAACATTTTATTCTACCTACACACCCTATTACTCTATCATTTCTCCCAAATTGCCACATTCATGCAAGTATGAAAAGACAGAGACAGATTCCTGGGAGGGCTTTGGAAGGAAGGGCTTCATCTCGTTGTGGCCTCAGGGAACATTCCCCAGTGATAATGAGTCTTCAGAAGCAAATGAGACCTGTTATGGGTTGAATCACGTCTTCCAAAAAGAGATGCTGTAGTTCTAACAGTCAGTACTTGAGACCGTGGCCTTTCTGTAGTCTCCCTCCCCTTCTGCAGTTTCTCTTTCCACAAGTTTGCTTCCTGCAATCTCAATTAGAAAAAGTTTACAGCAGTCCACAAATATTGAATGGAAAATCCCAGAAAGAAACAATTCTTAAGTTGTAAATTGAATACTGTCCCCAGTAGCATGATGAAATCCTGCACTGTCCTGCTCCGTCCTACCTGGGACACAGAATCAGCCCTTGCCCAGAGTATCCCTGCTGTGTGTGCTACTCACTCCCCAGCCACTTAGGAGCCCTCTCGGAGATCAGATTGACTCTGGTAGTATCTCAGTGCCTGTGTCCATCTGACTTAATAACGGTTTCAGAGTGCAAGAGGAGTGATGCTGGCGATTTGAATACGCCGAAGGAAAGCCATAAAGTGCTCCCTTTAAATGAAAAGATGGAAATTCTCCACTGAATAAGGAAAAGATATATATATATGTGTGTGTGTGTATGTGTATATATATGTATATATGTATATGTATATATACATATATACTAAGGTTACTAAGGTCTACTGTAAGAATGACTCTTCTAGCTAATGAAATTAGGAGAAAAGAAAAGGAAATTCAGGCTGGTTTTACTGTCACACCTCAAACTGCAAAAGTTTTGGCCACAGTGTGTGACAAGTGCTTAGTAAAGATGGGCTAGGCATTAAATTGGTGGGTGGAAGTCATGAACAGAAATGTGTTCTGTTTGAAAAGAGACTATTGAATTTGAAATTTGAAATTTATAGGCATTAAATTGGTGGGTGGAAGTCATGAAGAGAAATGTGTGGATTCTGTCCTATTCATGGTTTTGGGCATCTACTGGGGATCTTGGTATGTGTCCACCTCAGATAAAAAAGAGACTATTGAATTTGAAAAAGAGACAATTGGGGTCTTAACAGATGTAATCAAGTTGAGATGAGGTCATTAATGTGACTCACTAATCCAGTGTGACCCATGTCCTTGTCAGAAGAGGAGAGTGCCGTGTGACAGCGCAGAGACACAGGCACGCAAGGGAGGAGGCCGTGATGTGACAGAAGCAGAGATTGGGTGATGCAGCTACAAGCCAAGCAACACAGGGAACGCGGGCACCACCAGAGCTCAGGCGGGCAAGGCAGGGTCCACCTGCTGGAGGGAGCGTGGTTCTGCTGACACCTTCATTTTGGACTTCTGGCCTCCAGAACTGAGGGAATAAATCTCTGCTATTTTAAGCCACCCAGTTTGCAGTCCTTTGTTCTGGAAACTCTTATAGAAACAGAGAGAGAGAGAGTTTGTATTCTGAGGCAGCCCATTCTTCTTCCTGTCTCTTTCGGACCTATTCAAGGCCCATCACACAGAGGCTAATACTATAGCAGACAGTGGAGATGTGGGAAGACCCGTGTGAGCCATCCCTGCAGTCCCAGCTGCTTAGGAGGCTCAGGCTCAAGGGTTTGACGTTGCTGTGAGCTATGATGATACTGTGGCACTCTGCCCAGGGTGACAAGAGTGAGACTCTGTCTCAAAAAAATAAATAAATACATAAATAAAAAAGAAATGGAAAAGAAAAAGAAAAACAGACTCATGTGAGCAAAGGCCCCAGGTCTATTAGAAGATTTGGATCATATTTGAGGAAAAAAAATTGGCTGCAGTGCAGTGGCCATGGTGATTGAGGCTGGGTTGGTGGGCCGGCATCAGATTTTGAAAGCCTCATTCTCAAGCCGGATAGAGTATTCTTTGGACATCCTCTTTCCAAAGGGGCAAAGCAGATGATTGTCACATAAACTACCAGGAAGGCAAAGCATCAGAGCCAACCTCCCTCCTCTCCACGCCTTACAGGCACACTGTGAGCTTTTGTTTTAAATATTTCTGCTTCCCTGCTTGTTCCAAAAAGCAGAAAACTTCCCTGATCTCCACCCACAGTTAGAATATATTGAAAGGTAGACAAAGGAGTCAGAAAGCTGGATATCAAAAGATGGCTTTCAATATGATAAAAGCTTGTGGAAGTGCACGGGTTAGCAGGAGAGCCAAGTGAATCTGACCTTGGAGCAGTTAAACTGAGTTCAAGTTTACAGAGCAAACCTGCTAAGCCTTTTATAAGACCCTGGGCTCTTCAGGCTTCTTTCTGTCCTTCCCCCAGCTCTGGAGTTCCTAGAACCTCATCATCAGCCCACAGCCTTTCCCTTTCTGGGTTCTTTCCCCTCCCACCTGAATTGCCTTCTGCCTCCGTTTAATCACTGCCTCCATAATCACTGCCTCCATTTACTTTTGGATCTGGGAGGACAAATTGAGGTTCTGGTGAAAATGCCATGGGGAGCCACAGGACAACAGCTCTCTCTCCCCTGCCCCACCTCCCAGCCAGGAGCTCACTCCGCCTCTGAAGGGAAGAGTCAGTGCAGGGCAGGCGGCCAAAGTGCTCAAGGGAATTCAGAGCTGTGGAGAATATGCTTTCCACCCCTTGAAACCTTAATGCTAAGCCTGCCTGTGTGTCTCCGTGATACCATCCTGGTTGAGGGAGGGCTCGAGTGCAAGATGGAGAAGAGAGAGACAGCCTTCAAAAGCTATACTGAGACGGGGATGGCCGGGTATTTTTAGGTTTGCCATAAACTTGCTGAACTTCTTACAATCTCCTCCTTTTGAGCATCAGCTTTCTAGTTGGAGCTAGAAAAAAGGTGTGTGTGTGAGATATATATGATATCATCTATCATATAATACATATTACATACATTTAATCATGATATGTATAGCTTATATACTGCATTATATAGGATCCTCTAAGCCCAGAGCTAAGGGGATGATCTTTGGGAAAGGAGTCCAGCTGAAATGTCCCTGGAGGAAAAGGTACAGACTATGCCTTAGGTGGACATTGGGAGAGGAGAAGCCAATCCAATAATATCAAAAGAGAGAAAGTTGATCTGGCCCTGCAGACTCTTCATCCTGGCGTGTGGTATCCTTGGACATGATCTGAGTTATGCTCCGGGAGATATGTAGAAAATGATAAGATTCCACAGCCCTCTCAGAATGGGGCCGTTCTAAGGTGGAGACAATGGTACCCCATTAGAACAGGGAGGCAGGGGAGAGCTCTCCACATGCCCCAGTCCCACTCCATCTTGGTGGGAGAAGGGGGAAGGTGTGAGTCTCTGGGCCTTTGTGTGGGAGGCAGCCTTTTATAAGACCCTGGGCTCTTCAGGCTTCTTTCTGTCCTTCCCCAGCTCTGGAGTTCCCAGGACCCCATCATCAGCCCACAGCCCTTCTCTTTCTGTGTTCTTTCCCTCCCACCTGAATTGCCTTCTGCAACATGCTGCAGACTCCCTGAGCTATCTCTAGGATGCTCCAGGGTTGGTTAATCCATTGCCTGGAGGACATCCCCACCTGGATGTCCTAAGGAACCTCAAACGCGACATGTTGGAAACCAAAGTCCCTATCTTCTTTCCCCAAACCTTTTTTTCTTAGTGAATGATATAACATGTACCTGGTCACCCAAGAGACAAACCGAGAGTTTGAGCTCCCTTCCTCTACCTCCCATCAAGCCCTAAGTCCTGACAATTCTACCCTCTTCCTACCTCTCGCACCGCCCCCATTCTCTGTTGTTGTTAATAGAGATAGGGTCTTATGCTTGCTCAGGCTGGTCTCAAACTCCTGAGCAATCCACCAGCTTCAGCCTCCCGGAGTGCTGGGATTACAGACAAGAGCCACTGTGCTCAGCCCATATCTGTTTTCTTGCTTAACCCTTCGGGGCCTCACTTTACCTCCCAGCTCTTCCCCTCATCCCGTGAGATCTGACTCCCTGCCGCCTCTCACGATGAAGATTGCACTGTGTCCTCTGCATTATTTATAGCTTCGTCTTGTTTGCAGTTCCCAGAACACGCAGTTCTACTTGTTAGTGCCATACCTTGGCACGCCTGTCCTCTCGGCCTAGAAGGTGTTCCTCTTCTCACCACCAAGTTTCTGGGAGGTCACTCATCCCCATAGCCTTAACCTTGGCACTTGCCATTCCCGACTCCATTCATCTCTTCCTTCCTTCACTGGTGGATGCATTTACCATTTATGCATAAGCCACGTAATGAGCAGTCACTACCTGCCAGGAAGAGCTTAGCCAGAGGATGGCGAAGCCAGGGGTGGGGCAGAATGGGACGTGGGGACTGTTTGACCTGGGCCTCACACAGATAGATCATTAAGGCTTGAGGCATTTTCTCCAGATGGGGTTCATTTATCATACAATTTTAAATTTGTGTCCCATGACTAGAACATACTGTCCAAGGGCCATTGTAATTCAATTTTTAAAAAGTACTGGATTTATCGCTGTTAAACGGATAACATTATGTTCTGTTTTTAACATATTAATTTGTTACATGCAAACATTTAAAACACAGAATAATTAAAATTTTCCCCTTGTATTATTCCCTTTTTAAATTATATTTGGAGTTTAAAATAAGTGATTATGGACCTGTCTGGATTTCTAAGGGACTGTGGGACAGGGATGTCACAAGGGGGTGGTTAGGTGTGTTTTTGATCTTTTTTCTCCTAATTTTCCTACCAATGCCATGTAAAGCAAATGTGCAATCATGGAAATAAGCAACACAGAGATTGCCCTGAAAATGAAACGTTAGTCCTAATCAGGTTGCTGTCCCTAAAGAGCTCCTGGGCAGAAAGAAATCCTGGAGGTGCATCGCCCAGAGCTGCATGCACTCAGTTCTGGGAGAGACAAGGCATCCCGGCTCCTGGAGCTCCCATCATGGTGTAAATAAAAAAGTCAATACACAAGATGGCCTGAGCTTTAGCAGTGATGGGCATTACACAAGCTGATGTGACTCAAAGAGACAAATAGGAAAGAAACAGAGTGCCAGGCTGCTGGGCATTTCTGTCACCAAGGGAGTGGCCCCAGGGGATTTCCTGAGGTGTCCAGTCTCTGGCTGTGCTCTCACGGCTGGCTAGCTTCATAACTGAGCCAGTCACGTTCATTCACTTATTTGTGTATTCATCTGTCTCTCCTGCTTGACTGTGAGTTCTCCCTCCAGAGAAACCCTCTGAGTTCTCTGTGCATCCCTTGTGGGCAAACGGCCTCTTCCTTGGAACAGAGTGGCTTCTTCATTGGAATCTGCTGAATGAGTACATCTACTCGCACCCTCCAAATGCTGCCTAAGTGTCTACCACCAACCACCCACTCTAAGTGATTTAGGGAGACTAAAGCAGCATCAGGAAACCTGGAAGTTGAGCTCAGCAAGCAGCGAGCCTACTTCAAAGGGGGATGATGGAACAGAGATGGTTAATACATGTGCATTAAATTTACCTTAGAAATTAAGGGCAAACATCTTCCAGACAAGCGCTGTTGGGGTTTCCCCAATCATCTAAACATCTGAAAAATGGCCTGGAAGACATCGAACATGCCCAAAATGTGGCTGGGTTTAGCTGGTTGTGGTGATGCCGCTAGATAAAAATAACCATTGTATGGTCTGATCCCACAGGGAAGACAAAGCTCTCTCAGTTCTGATGGGGGGAAGTCACTTTGCAAATCCCACGTTTCAAAAAAATAAATTTTTTTTTTTACATATTTTTTATTTTTCAATCATGAAATGGATACTCACTTGCTGGAAAACATTTGGAAAATACAGAAAATTGGAAAGTACAGAAAATTGTAAAGAGCTGCATTGAACGCTTGGCATATTTCCTTTTATTCTCTGACTACAACTCACACTGACAACAGTTAGAAGAAGCAGGGGAGGGGAAAGTACAGTCATTTTGCTGTTTTATATACATATATATATCTCCAGGGCGTTGTCAAAGGAAACCTCAAGCTTTCAAGAAGGGGGCTTTTCGTTTACCTTTTTACTTGTATCTGATTAGAAAGGCAATATGTTCTGGTTTTGAAAGAATAAGAAATCCTTACTACTACTCATAACCCTTCCCCCCAAAAGATAAAGACTGCTAATATTCTGCTATACTTTTCTTTGGCTTGTTCTAGGAAAACAAATATATCTCACTGGATGGGCAATATTGCATCCCGCAAGATTCTTTTCACTTCAAAACATTCAAGATCCTTGCATGAAAACCTTTTACAAGTGAATGTTAACGACCATACGGCCAAATTTTCTGGATGAATAGTCAGTTAGTAATTTTTAAATTGGCATTTCAAAATTTTTGCAACTGTTGTGAACATAAATGTTGTGATTAACACTTTAGATATCAATTCCTTTGTGAGTTTCAGATTATCTCTTGGGAACATGAGGAGAAACTGTATCTGTTTTTGTACTTGTAACCCCTATCAGTGTGTGTAGCAGTATGTATGTTCAAGTAGATGATCTTCAAAATCTCATCAGAGAGTTTTAAATCAGTACAACTCCTTGGAAAAGCTATTTAGGAGAATCCAGTAAGTTAAACACAAGCTCATCTTATCAGTCATCCATTGCACTCAAAGACATAGACCCAAGAGAATACAGATTCATGTGTCCACTAAAAGACATGCACAAGAATGTATAACTTTATTTATAGCAGTCTTAAACTGGAAATAATCCAGATGTTCATCAGTAGAAAAATAAATAAATAAATTATAGCATAGTCATGTAATGGAATACCACATGATACAATATGATCTAAATGTTTGTGGCCCCTGCCCAATTCCTATGTTGGAATCTAATTACCAATGTGATGGTGTTAGGGTGCAGGGCCTTTGGAAGGATATTGAGTCTTGAGGGAAGAGCCTTTATCAATGGGAACTAGAGTTCTTCTTATAAGAGGCTCCAGGGAGAACCTTCATACCTCCTGCCATGTGAGGACACAGTGAGAAGGCCTTCTCTACGGACCAGAAAGCAGGCCCTCACCAGACATCATATCTGATGGCACATGAATTTTGTCCTCCTCTGCTCCAGAGCTGTGAGATGATAACTTATCATGTTGATGATAACTTGAATGGACTAAGACACCACATCATTAAAAATAATGAAATATTGAAGCAAGCATAAAATGGATAAGTCACTCAGAAACTGTTAAGCCAAAAAGGCAAGACACAGATGAATACTATATAATTCCATTTTTATGAAGTTCAGGAACAGATGAAACTGATCATGGAAGAAACCAGAACAGTGGTTCTCTGTGGATGAGTGTAGGGTCGTTTTTGACTAGGAAGGGGCTTTGGGTTTCTAAAAACGTTTTTCATCTTGTTCTGAGTAGTCATTATTTCGATGTATTTAAAAGCATAAATCCACATGTGTGAAGGTGTATGTTTAAGATTAATGAAGTTAATGCACTTTACTATGTATGTAATAGGCCTCAAAAAAAAAAAAATCCCACAGTGCCAGTGATATCATCTCCCCAAAGCAGAACTTGAGTCACTTCTGCATATGGTGGGCACTGTTCACAAAATTTTTGTGGCAGAACTTTATGAACTAGAAAACAGCATGTTGTAAAGATTATCCTGTTTCCTGAAGTGTCTTACCCCAAAGAGAGTCTGAGGCTTGACAAGAAGAATAAATGGGCCAAAGTTTGCCTTTGAAGGTCCCATTCCTTCTTTTGCTCTATGCCTTTGAAAGGCTGACCTTCTGAGTTCAGGCAGAGTCATCACCTGGTGAGTCCTTCACCTGGCAAATAAGGATGCTGAGATGAGAAGCAGGGAAGTGACTGGCCCACCGTCTGAGTCAGGTTATGCCTGGTTGTCTTCCCAGTCACTGAATGATCCCATGCTGAGCATAACTGGTGGCAGGCGCCAGGCTAGGTGCAGCTCCTTGAGAGAGCATCATGGACAGTGCAAAAGCTTAAGGGCTTTACAGCTATTAGGATGTCTACTATCAAAAAACCAGAAAATAGTGAGTGTTGGCAGGGATGTGGAGAAATTAGAATACTTAATGCACTGTTGTGGAAATATAACATGGTACAGTCAGTTTGGAAAGCGGTATGGTGGTTCATCAAAAATTAAAAATAGAATTACCATATAATCCAGCAATGCGCTTCTGGGTATATACACAAAAGAGGCAAAAGCCGGGAAATAAGGAGATATTTGCAAACTCATGTTCTTTGCAGAATTATTCAAAATAGCCAAGAAATGGGAGCAACCTAAATGTCCATCAACAGGCAAATGGATAAAGAAAATGTTGTATAAACATACAACGGAATATTAGTCAACCTTACAAAGGAGAGAAATTCTGAGACATGCTACATGGCTGAACCTTGAAAATATTATGCTAAGGAAGATAATCTGGTCCCACAAATATACAGACAAAATATATAGTGTATGATTCCATTTTGATGAAGTACCTAGGGCAGTTCAATTCATAGAGACAGAAAGTAGAATGGTGGTTGTCTGAGACTCAGGGTAGGACGGGAATGGGAAATTGTTTAATAGATACAATTGTTCCTTGGTATTCATGGGGGATTCTTTCCAGGACTCCCACAGATACCAAGATCTGAGGATGCTCAAATCCCTTATATAGACTGGGGTGCTTTGTTTGCATATAATCTATGCACACCATTCTATATACTTTAAATCATCTCTAGATTACTTACAATTTTTAATAGAATGTAAAGGCTATGTTTAAAGTTCTAATGTATTGTTTTTGTTGGAATTATTTTTTATTTTTTCAAATGTTTTTGCTCCATGGTTGGTTGAATCTAGAGAGGCAAAACCCATGGGTAGTGAGAGCTGACTGTAGAGTTTTCATTTTGCAAGATGTAAGAGATCTGGAGTCTGATTGCACAATTGGAATTTACTTATTGCTGAACTGTACACTAAAAATGGTTGAGATGGAAAATTTTATGTTACGTGTATTTTACCACAATCATAGAGGCAGGTGGGAAGACTGGTCCAAGGAACTTCTAATTTAGCCTCAGAGAGGAGGAGGCCCTGCTAAGAGTAGTTTCTTCTGCCTTTGGAGCACTCACTGTCCTAATAACCTCCTCTCCTGCCTCAATATGAAGGGAGAACTCCAAGCCTAGAGAGTAGAGTGAATATGAGTGTTAAGGACTCCATGACATTGATCAGAAATAGACAGATTTCTATGCAGAAGGAAGATCCAAGTCGTCTTTCAAGTATCCAAGGCAGATGGAAGCCCCTAACAGTGCTGGTTGAGTGAAGCATCTCAATGTGTGTGTGTGTGTGTGTGTGTGTGTGTGGATACGTGAGATTTGGTCACTGAGGTCAAAATAAAGTGGGAAATTCCCAACCAAAACTTGGATTATAATTGTATAAAACTACACATCCCAGCAGGTCACAGCTATGACTAGTACTGATGAGATACCCATGAGAGCTTCTGGAAAGTGTTATGAAATGGCTCAGAAGGGTCCTCCTGGGGAATGAAAGGGGGAGGCATTGGTCCATCAGCCCGTCTCCCCCCATGGTCAGAATGAGACTCACTCACTATATTTCCTATATTTCCTGGATATGTACGTGTGAGGCCACGTGGGTGACTATGGCATCCTGTGCTGTGGTGTCAGAAGAGTTTTGGGGTAGGAAGTGATGAAACTGAAAAGCCCTGGGAGTGTTGCAGACTGTTTGCACCAGAGCTGAACCAGTAGACACCTACCTGCTCAGAGCTGGTCTCCACAATAGCAACCAGATGCTACTGGGCCCTGGCAGGTTTAGCGTGGTGCACAGCTTGGTGACTATTAATAAACTGTGGAATATGTATACCATGAAATACTATTCAATCATAAAAAAGATGGAGACTTTACATCTTTGTATTAACCTGCATAGAGTTGGAGACATTCTCTTTAGTAAAGTATCACAAGAATGCAAACACAAGCATCTAATGTACTCAATACTAATATGAAGCCAGTAGAAGAACTTGTACATGCCCCCACAAGAGAAAAACTCAATTTAATTCAAGTTTGGGGGAGGGGCAGAGGGAAGAAAGAAGAGGGAAGGAGGGAGGGGGATTGATGTGCTGCCGCCTGATGCACACAACGTGAGGGTACCTGGCACACCTCCTGGGTGAGGGGCACAACTACAACAGGGACCTTACCTAACAAATGCAAACATTGTCACCTAATTATGTGTACTCTTATATTAATCTGAAACTAAGAAAAGATTATATAGAATGAAAATCTATGTTTAAGGTGATAAAAAAGATAACTAAAAACCAAGTGGTGCCCAAGAAGTGTCTGGCACCATCAGTCTCCGCGTCCCCTGCATCTCTTCGGATCTCAGTGAAGGATGAGAAAACATCCTGTTCCCATACTCCACTGGCTCGGGGAACGGGCAGCTCCTGGCAACGCCTCATCCATTCTCTTCAGTTTCTTCAAAACAATTGGACGATATCATTTCAGAGCTTGAGTTTTTCTTTGAACACATTGCCTTTCTGTTCATTTTGCTGGTGAGGAACTGAGGTCCTCTATGCCTAAGGGGACATATTGGAAGTAAGAGACCAGGACGCAAGAGTGACTGGCTTAGTGTTGTCAACTGAATCACCCTTTCTTTTGGTGGGTGATGGTTTTCTTGCCCTCTTCCCCCAGTCTATATTCATCTATTTCCTGACTAACAACTCCTGCCTCTACTTCTGATATGATAGGTAATAGCTGGAGTAATAGATGGACTACTTGTAAGAATGAAATTCCAGATTTAAATTGAATAATACAATCTGATGGATGTAAATGTCTGTATACTCACATACACATATCATCATTCTCAGGACCAGTCACTTGGTACCAACCTTCTCATGTATCCTCACAGCAACCTGTGAGGTGAGTGTCTGTCTCTCTCTTTTCTTCTCCCCACCCTCTTATTGTGGTAAAACACATGCCATATAATGTCTTATGATGTCATGTCATATAATGTCTAATGATATGGGGGCCATGAAGGCTGTGTTGACCAATTTGATGAAAATATTTCAGATTGTATATGAAACCAGCACATTGTACCCCATAATTGCATTAATGTATACAGCTATGATTTAATAATAATAATAAAAACCTTGCAAAAAAAAAGTTAGCATTTTTACTATCTTCAAGTGTACAACTCAGAGGATTTGAGTCCATTCACAATGTTGCACAACCATCACCAATTTTCATTTCCAGAACTTTTTAAATCATCCCCAACTGAACCTCTGTACCTATTAAACAATAATCCCCTCATTTCTCCTCCTCCCAAACACCCAGGAACCTTTATTCTCCTTTCCATCTGATGAATTTACTTGTTCTAAGTCCTTCATATAAGGAGAATTATGCATTATTTGTCTTTTTGTGTCGGTTTATTTCATTTAGCATAATGTTTTCTGTATTTAATAGCATGCATCATAATCTCATTCCTTTATAAGGGTGAGTAATATTTCATAATTTTTTTTTTTAATTTTGGTCTTCTGTTTTTGGCCATTTGAGTTGTTTTCACCTTTTGGTTGTTGTGAATGGTACTGCTATGAATACTGGTGTACAATCACAGATGTTGCTCAACTTACAGTGAGGTTATGTCCCATCATAAGTTGAAAATGTAAGTTGAAGATATACTGAATACCCCTAACCTATAGAACGTCATAGCTCAGCCTAGCCCACCTTCAGGGTGCTCTGAACACTCACATGAGCCTACAGTGAGACAGAACAATCACCTAACATGAAGTTCATGGTAGAACGAAGTGTTGACTGTCTCATGTGGTTTCTTGAATACTGCGCTGAAAGTGAGCAGCAGAATGGTTGCATGGCTACTGAGCGTGGTTTCTCCTGATTGAATTTTACTCTCACACCATGGAAAAGTCAGACAGTCCTAAATCGTATCTGTTTGAGTCCCTGCTTTCAATTCCTTTCAGTGTATACCTAGGAGTGGAATTGGTGGATCCCATGGTTTAATTCCACGTTTAACTTTCGGAGGAGTTGCCCTCCTGTTTTCTGCAGCAGCTGCACCACTTTACCTTCCCACCAGCAGTACACGAAGGTTCCAGGTTCTATTGTGTATTATTTTCCCTTTTTAAAAACAGTAGCTGTCCTAGTGAGTGTGGAGTGGTATTCCATGGTAGCTTTGATTTCCCTAGCATGTGTCTCCTTTTTATAGAGGAGGAGACCAAATCACGGCAAAGCTAAGTAACTTACTCAAGATCGCACAGCTGCTAAGTTGTAGACACGGGATTCAAATTCAATTCCCTCTGACTCCGGCATCCATGCTTCTAATTGCCTCACTGGCTTCTCTCTCTTCAGATCAGAAATGCTTGGGGTGGCCAGTGGCATGGGTCAGAAATCATTTTTTACAAGAAGCCACCGTTAAGTGGAATGTTCCTCACTTATCCAGATTTACATCAAAGCATTCATTTAACGAGCACTAAATGATGGTCTCTGCTTTCCAAGAGCTCTCAAATTTGGGGTCAGTGCTTCCTGAATATGAAGTGAAGAACTAGTTTCTATTTCTTTGATTCCCAATCTGTTATATATTAATGTTTGTATAAACCACAATAAAAGTGAAATGCTAGAAAAAAAAAATGAATACATAATACAAACCCAAACATTTTGTTATTGGTTTCATTACCAAAAAGAAAAAAAAAATTGCTCTGTCAATAGCTATAAATGTTTATCTACTTTTCATTTCTGTGCTTATAACTAATCCGTAACATTTTATAGACAGCAACATCCACAAATTACATATGGAGGAGGAAGAATAAAGGGAGAAGAGGAAGATGTTGAATCCTGAAGAAGAAACATGAGTTGGCATTGTTCATTTGGAGTGCCTGGGCCTCGGTGTTTTCCAGCTCTTTTCTCAAGCATCTAGAACCTACAGCACATGGCAAATTCCAAGAGCATTGAAACTTGGATCCCAGGAATTGATATCGTAGATTTATAATAGGCTATGGAGCCAGACAGATCAAGGATTAAATTCCAAAAGCTGTGTCCTAGCTGGGTAACCTTGAACAATTCACTGTGTCTCTTTGAACCTTATTATCATTCACTCTAGAAAATGAAACTGGGAAGTCCTATCTCACAGAAATGCTGCTAAGACTGAATGTCCCCAAGACTATAGATCACTTAGCAGAGTGCCCAGTCCATCAGAGCCACTCAACTGGTAAGTGGTAGTCCCTTATCTTTATCTCTGGCAGGGCTTTGACAGTTTTCAAAAGCTGCCAGCTGAGTACCAGACCTCAGCAGTCTAAGCATGCATCCCCTCTTCATTGCCCTTTGGTTGGAAGGAGCCTGACTCATCTTTAGTTCCAGTAGCAGTAGCAGGTCCTGGTCTGAACAGGGGCAACGCTGGGTCCCCACACAACTCTGCCTCTTCCCAGCATGCTCTGGGCTGCTACCACATCAGGGTCATTCAGACTCAATCCCCCGCCTCCCCCCCCCACCAAAATGATGTGAATGTGTCATTTTATTAGAAAAAACTGGACTTCATGAGAGCCAAACAAGGATCCTTATAAAGCAATTCAGTTTTTCCCATTACTTTGGCTTTAATTCAAAAAAATCAAGCACTCCACCAAAGACTCTAGGACTGTCTTTGAAAATCTATGAAATTTTGATATGCTTGCTATTAAACATCAGGGAGTAAGTCATGTTCCCCATACCCCTGTGTCCCTTTTGGCAGAACTTTTTTAGACATACCACATGGTAGATGTTTGGATCTGGATTTAAGTTCTAAATCCACAATGCTAGGTAAAATCGTCTAATGGTATAATTCCAGTCTTTGAAAAGGATGAATAAAGTTAGGAATATGAGACTGTCACATAATTACCCCCCTCTTTCCACTTGCTTTCTTCAAGGGCAATTGGGTTTGAGGCCCAATGGAATGTTTTGGGGCCCATGGCTCAGTGAATAGAGTATCAGGCTGGTTCTGTTTACCATCCCCACCCCCGGGCAGGTAGATAATAAATTTTTCCTGTTTAGCAGGCATACAGCAAAGCCTGGTTTGACTGCCTGTGTACCTTATTTCAATCCTGAAATGTGAGCACAACTAATGAGTTTTGTGTGCCTGAAAAAAATGTGTTCATCATTCTTAAAAGGGGCTCTGAACTTACATCAATAACAAGAAGCCTGTGTTTTTCTAGAATCTTTCTCTGGAAAAGTTATACCTCCGGCATAAGCCTGGAGAAAAGAGATGGTGCGTGATGGGGACCACATGGCACTAGGAATGCAACTGACTTCACACCCACTACCTGTAGGAGGCGGTGTCCTTACTCAGAAAGGAGTAGGACTGGCCCTTCAATATGCCTTCAGGAGAGGCTATATAGCAGCCGGTTCCAGGAGGGTGACACACAAGCAGAGTTCATCAGTAGTTCCAGCTATGGACCAGCTCCGTAGAGTTCAGCAAGGTGCCTATATCCTGATGCCAACCTTCATCAGTAAATCATCCCTGTACATGCCAGTGATTTCCCTCCTTGCTTTGCTATTTGGTCTTGGTCTTAATCCCCAACTGAGCTTTTGATTCCTCAGTGAAAACCTTGACAACCAGGGAAAGCTGCCTTGGGCTGCCTTGGGCAGCATCACACCTGAGTTGACCTTGGCCTTCGGATTATCCTTTCCACCCCAAAGCTGTCCACACAAGCTGCTCTCTAACTTCATTCACTCATTCCAGGCATAACTTCTTCAGTTGAATAGGTGTTGAGGTGTTGGTGTTGGAAGTAGAGACCTCTCTTGAAATTCAACCTATTGATACATTCAGAAGGCCGGGTATGGTTGTCAGAGGATATGTATGGAAAGGAACACTCTCTTTTAAAATTAACCATAGCATGAACCATGAGGGTGTCCTGCGTTCTCTATTTATATTATTAGCCAATCTTCAGCTTTCTCAGAAGATGGTGTCTATAAACATGTTCTCTTACATAGTTGGGAGAGATCTAACTTTCCACTTTTTTGTGCTAAATGAGGAACAGAGTAGGCCATATAACCCCACAATTCCTTGATAATTATATCTTGAATTGATTGTGGTAAGGTACAACTGGCAGAACACGTACTGCTGGAAAGATGCAAAGTAGCCCATGGAAGAAGCAGGCCTGTCACAACCATCAGTTAAGGACCTATAGGCAAATTTGTTCCCAATAATTCATGCAATTTTTTTTATCACCTTGGAACCCAGAGCAACCAAAAAAAAAAACAAAAAAAAAACCAAAAAAAAACCAACTGAAACTAAAATCCTTCTGTACAAAAGTGGGATTCGTGCTTGGAGGGCTGCAGGGTTCAGGGGAAAGACAATAGACTTGGGGCTAACCCGTTTTATATATAACAGAACAAACAAAAGAAGTTCATTTTAAAAGGAGTGTACTTATCCGTATACATTATCAGAATTCACTTTTGGAGGAATATTGCTGTTTTGTTGTAAAAACATTTTAGTGAGGCTATTGATTATTGACATACAGGTCATTATGAAAGTTTTAGGATACACAAAAATCAAGAAACGTTAAGTCCATGCAGATAAAAACAAATGAAGCCCTCCCAGCAACACCAATAAGCTGAGCAAGTTGAAACTTGCACAGGTGATTCAGAAAGGATGCTGTTGACTGTGTTTCTTAGAAGTTAAAATAATGGAACCATAACACAGTCTGTCTCAAAACTTTCGTAGTGGCCCGCATATAAGGTCTTGGACCTTGAATGGAGGGAAGATGTTAAGAAAAGGGAAAGATGAATTGCTCTGCATAGGAATGAAGAGGTCCTTATTAAGAAGAGAGATTCATTATTAACTATGTCTTGTATCCTCTAGAGTTAGAGAATCCAGAAACTTGGAGTTTGGGGCTGTATGAGATGAAGAGAAGATTCGGGTGGGGAAGCATGGGTATGACAGGAGTGGCCTGGCATCGTGGTAGCAGGTGGGTGGTGGGATAGGTGGAGAAGGAACAGAGGAGTGGCTGGGGCTCAGACACAGCAACACACCATCAATTCTCCTGTGCTTCCATCTCAACTCCAACTTAGATTATGCTGGGAGGAGAAGGAAAAAAAGTGAGAAAAACATCTTGAGCTCTTTGAGTTTGTATCTTGAATTGGCCAAGTTTATGTAAAGCAATTAAGTTGCCATGATTTTAATTAGATTGTATTTAAATAAAGTTGTAGCTTCACGCCTGTTGAGTCAAGGGTCTTAGTCAAAGGACTATGAAATTCATACCTATATTCATGGCGTCTACTGAGTTTTCATTGACACTTTTTGATGGCTGTAGTCCTTTTATTCCCAGGAGTTGATAACATCCTACATGACTAGTTTTCTGTGCTTCCTTGTGTTTTCCCATCACAGCCCCTTCCAGATCGTTTTGCTTTTCTTCCTGTGCTCTATGATGGCAGAAACTCTGGAGGGCATTTTCACAGCTGTTTCCCCAGCCCTTAGCAGCATGCTCAGAACACAGCAGTGAATAACAGTTTGTTGAATGAATGCCTAGAAGAAGAAGAGGAAAGTGGCCAGGAGAGGAAGACCAGTCTAAATGGCAGCAAAGGAAGGGGTGGCCAATGCATCCTGAGGCTGGAGGCCATCGGCTGGGTCAGTACACTGCTGGGGACAAAGGAATTGACAGCATGACTGCAGATATGAGGGCAAGAAAACTTAAGGTGGGCCAGAGATTGCTGAAAGGACCTGTAACGATTCCATGTCAGGCACCCAGTAAGCTGGCAAATTACTGATTCCCTCTAATTGACTACCAGTCTGGTGACCAGCTGTGGGTGGGGACAGGATGGAGGGGATGGTCTGGGAGGCAAGGTGTGGGAGTTTTTCAAACTCTCATTGGAGAACAGATGTGATGCCATGGCTGGGCTCAACGCTGTCCTCCTGAGCAGCTACAATCATTTTCTTAGCATTTTGAGCTCTCTGTTAGAATGCCCTGTCAACCTGAGAAACCAGACATTTGGGGAAGACCAAAACCTTCCACCACAAATCCTAAAACACCACCTGGATTATGTTATTCCCTCTTCCAACGCTTTCCTCTTGCCTTCAAGATTTATTTTGAGGATATGGGGCTTGTTTAAGGCTTGTCACACAGTAGCTGTGAGGAGTATTTGATGACTTTCCAATAGCACAAACCTTCCTGAGTGGATCAGGTGTGTCCTTCCTTGCAGACTCTGTTAGAGAAGAGGAATGAGAACAGAAGTGATGGGAAGGGAATCTTCGATGAAAGAAAGACTACAGGAGACCGTTGGAGGACAGAGACCGGAGGGGGCTGTGTGATCGTGGAAGGGAGGGACAAGAGCTGGCGTCTCTCTTGACTGCAACCTCTCGTCTTCCCTGTGTCCTCTTCCTCCTGCTCTTCCTCTCTGTGGCTGGAGCCTTCATGTTGCTGTTTAACCAATGATGAGTTAGTAAATATGGAAAAAATCCTCAGAGGAATGACCAGCTCAGAGTCAGCTCTGGATAAATGATTGCCAGTCTTGGCACTTAGTCTATTCTTTCTGTTTCTTACTGCTTTTGTTTTTCTACCTTTATTCAAGGTTTCAATCAATAGGCATCTCCTTCAAAGTGAATGTGTGTGAGTAGTATCCAGAAGGTTTGGTGAGGAGATTCATTCCTGTGTGAGCCTGGAGGGCAGTGGGCAGAGAGTGGTCCAACTAGGGTGTGTTGTGAGAATCAGATGGAAATGGGTCACTTCTCCTGGAGGGCTTGGATAAGAGAGGTATCAGGTAGGTGTCCATGAAATATTTGCTGAGGAGAACTCTTGGTGTCATTTGGACTGGGCTTTGAAATGTAGGTACAATGGTCTGCCAAGCAGAGAAAGAGATGTCAAAGGTTATAGTTTCTCTGCTGGAAAACCAAAGAGGCAGCAGAGAGAAAAAGTTCTGTGACTGTCAAAAGGATATAAACAAAGTGTAACTAAAAACATGGAGAACTTTGCTGTATGATTTCTGAATAAGCTTTACTCGTGCCCATGGGGCTCAGAGAAATCGCCATGGAAGTCAGTGTGTGCCACACATGCACTAGTGGGTGGTCTTCCTGCAAGAGGACATAGTGCCCACCCACTAGCACAAGGAGAAGGCTGAGAACAACTCTTGAATAAGCTAATAGGTTGCCCATATTTGGCAGGAATACCCTTACCCCACTACCTCGAGGAGAAATCCAGGCTATTTGTCTCAGAAGTTGCTCCTACTGATCTCTCCACCTACCTCTGTGCATGACAAGAGCTCATATAAAAGGGATACCAAACTCCTACTCATCCTTCAAAACCCAGATCAAAGCTTACCTTTCAGTAGCTTTTTCTGAAACACCACAGACCATTACCACCAACCAAGAGCAGAATTAAATATTCTGACCCTCTTTACTTTATTACTTTGAGTATAGTCCCATGACAGCAATAGAATAACTAGCACTTATTTATGTTCTCTTTTAAACGTGGCTATTAAGAGCATTCTCTCGTTCAGCAAACATTTATTGAGTATCTACTATCTGTTAGGCATTACTCAGGACACAGACCACATATATTTCCCACCATGTTGCTCATTACAATCTCAGTATTTCCAGAAGCTAAGACACATAGGTTTTTCCAGAAGTAGAGGATAAACGAATGAATGAATGAAATTGATTCCCCCTGTGCTCTGAAAGCTTCTACACCAAACATGACTTGATATAACATGAAAATCTGGGCACTTTTCTGGTATTCTCTGGCTGCCTATAATTTTATATAAGCCAGAGAGTGTATGAAGTTTTCTGAAGGGCACCTCTCTGATGGTCACTCAGTCTCTTCTATTCTGAAACCATATATTCCTGTGGCTCCAGAGGTTGAAATAAAGCATTTGCATTATGAGTCACCATCCTCTTAGTGGGCCACGAACAAGCTCCTTGGCTTAAGCCCCACAAGTGGGAAGGCTGGTCACTGAAACTGGCGTAGCTGCCCATCTGTGTCCTGTTGGTAACCTTGAACCAAGGCTGCGGCAATTTGGAATTTTTCTAAAAGTACTCTGCACCAATTTCAAAGACAACTTTCAAAATGGGGTTTGAGGAATAAATAGGCAGCCATATAATCACATTCTCTTCTTCTTTGAGAGAGACATAATAAGCTCCCGTTTTGATTTGATGATGAGTAGGTTGGTCCATGTGCTTCCCAGGCCCTCGACTATAATTAGAGTATTTCTAAAAAGGGTGACTATGAATCAATATAACTGATTTCTTCTAACCAGTGCGCCTGAATGTAGATATCAAAATGGTGGGTGGCTCCCTCCAGATGATCTTCTGCAGAGTGGTGTAAGGAGAAGAGCATTTGAGTGGCCATCAGAGTGCTGGGCATTGGTTCTCAGTTCCACTGTTACCAAAAGGTGATGATGCGGAAATCACCCATTTGATTTGTGAATAAGGAGATAATGCTTACTTTGTATATTTAAGTTTTAAGGATCAAATGAAGCAATAGGTATGAAGTTCATGGCATGTAAGAGATAGCTAATAAATGTGAATTTCTTATGTTTCTTGGGAGATCATGTGCTCTTTCTAGTAATGCTGCCTTTGGATCCTTTTCTTGAAAATGACTATCAGAGCTGTATGTGAAGTGACAGTATATCATAGATCTCATTTAGGGGTGATCTGGGGCATGTCTGTCAATCCCTAGGACTGGGGGCAACAAGTGACGATCCATTCTGCTTTTTCCTGTCATGATTGCTTTTGGGGTTTATATCTTCAGAGAGGGGAGGGCATTTGTCTGGCCAGGAACAGTGTTCCCATTGTTGAAGCCCTTGCATGCTGATGCCCCACACTGATCCAGTCCAGTTCAGGCGAACCTCACACTTACTGATCCAGTCCAGTTCGGGCGAACTTCACACTTACTGATCCAGTCCAGTTAGGTGAACCTCAGACTATGGCCGGGGTTTTCGAGGTGCCTAATGAATAGCAAATCCTTCCCCATCTCAATTTGGAAGCACTGGAGAAACCAGACAAAAACTTCAGTGGCGGGAGAACCCAAATGCCACTTTTGGTGTTGATAAAGCTATTTTGAGCTGGTGGCTTAGTGTGAGAGGCAAAATGGCACTTTAAATTCCTGGCCCTCCGTCCGGATTTTACCACAAGCTGCCTGAAGGCCAGTTTGGGTTTGCAAAGCAGACATACTTACCCAAAATACTGCCTCCTTCCCACTGCTCCTGGTAGAGATGGAGGGGGAAAAAAAAAGAAAGAAAACCACAGTCTTAATCTGACAATTTAAAAATATTTGAGAGAATTCACTCCGTTTAATTGAGAACAATGGCTGTAGCCCCCAGCAAAGCAACATGTGCCACCACCATCAGGGATGATGGGTAGAGGTCCAAGAGCGTTCATGGTGGCCCACGTGGGAGAGGAGCTGGACGTGTGTCAGCCTTGCCCGTGTCCTTGCTACCAGGATCCTGGCAGTACAGCAGTCACTTCCGAGCTGCACCCTATCCAGAAAGCTCTCCGAAGCTGCCCCTTCTGTACGGTGTTGCTGGTTGGGTCTTTTCTTCTTCCTGGTTTCTTCCTCTCTCCTGGCTTGGACTCATGTTTCAGTTTGGTGCTTAATGGGGCTCTCTAATATTTTCTTTCTGCTCTCTGCTTTATATTTCTGCAGATGGACCATTCCCCACCCACTCCCCTCTCATAGCCAAGAACTCCATTCACCCCCCCACCCCCAATCACTCCAGAAGAGTTCCGTGTCTGACCTGGATGATTTCCCACCAAAACTGTCGGAGCAGGACTTTTGGTAACAGTGGAACTGAGAACCAATGCCCAGCACTCTGATGGCCACTCAAATGCTCTTCTCCTTACACCACTCTGCAGAAGATCATCTTGAGGGAGCCACCCACTGCAGACCTGCCAGGACCCCCCCGCCCCCCCAAGGGGCGGGAAACCTCTTTCCAGACTGCTGAGTCTGACCTTCAGGCTATGCTCTGCTTCCTCCTGGGGAGCTTCTGTGAAGGCCACCCTTGGCAAGATGACTTCTGTCCCTGTTTAAAACAGAAAAGGAAAAGGTCAGGAGTACCTGGGATGACTAAAGACTCAGCCAAGTAATTTCCTTAGTTATTCAGAATTGTTTTCCAGGAAGAGCAGTCAGCTACTGAAAAGGCAAGGCTGACGCTTTACATAGTGAGGTGAAAACAAAACCCTGCGGTTTCCCTCACTGAAGCCTCAGCATGTGATTATGCTCCTTAGGTTTTCTCTGACCTCCACTTTAAGCAGGTAGCAGTCTAGTAAGTTTCACATTCGTGAAGTTTTTTAATTTGGTAAGGAGAAACTTCTAGAAGGTGTTTTATTTTGTTTCGTCTTGCCTTTTGCCAAAACCTTAACCAAAAGTGTTGTACTAAATGTCCTTGATGGAGAGAAGTAGTGGAAATTATGAGCAGAAAGTGGATAAGGTACTTCCGAGACAGAGATGAGCTATATGACCATGGATTAGCTCAGGCTCATGCCCTGCTCTGTTCTCCTTTCTGTGAAAATGACCAAATCTGGGAGGAGATGGCTGCTTTTTGTGTACAGAAGATAGGATTTGGGGCACCCATAGTGGCAGAGTCCCAGGCCCTATTGAGGGCATATAAGCAGCGGGCTTTAAGGAGCTGCTTCAGGCTTAGACAATGAAGATGTTCATGACCCTGGAGGACTAGAAGTCAGAGAGCCTGTCTCTACCAGAGAAGGCTATCTGATTTTGATGTGGCCTTCTGGGGAGAAGAACCATCCTTCAGGACTGAGGTTGGTCATCCTGGTAGGATGATAGCTCAGAGTCGTATGCAATTTGATTATATGAGAAGACAGAAGACGTGTTCTCCTGGAAGACACATTCCCAGGACGCCTGATGACACAAATTGACATTCACACTTTCACACATGAAATAAGTTGAGTCTTTAAAGATAGCTACTTGTAGAAGGGTCTGTAATGGGACTGATGTAAGTAAATATAACCTTAACCTTAAAAGAGAAGGGTTTAGTTTTTAGCCCTTTCTTCAGAAGAATTCCTATGTTACACATCACTGCACACTTCAGGTGGAAATGGAGGTGTTGTGGTTGGAGTTGGTGGGATCCAGGGCCCTTCTGTTTGGCCTTTCCCTCACTCCCCTCCTTCAGTGACATCTGTGGGGGCTCAGGGCTCTGTGGATCAGCTTGGAGCCCCGCCGTAGGTCACTGACCCGTTTTGCTAAGTAGGTGACTATCAGGGACTAGCAATCTCTGGTCTCACCACAGTTCTTCAGGATTTTACTTAAGGTCCTCCATAATTTGTCCCTTTCTTCCCTCCCAACCACATGCCTTGGCACTGGTGTTCATCCTTTCGTTCTGAGGGAAGATGCCGGTGTCCACCTTAGATGCTGGCACAGAGGCGGCGCTCAGGCAGTCTCAGATACACCACGTGATACACACTGCATGAGGAAAGCCATCTCGGGACCCAAAGGATGCAAGGAAAGAGAATACAATTGGGGCACCACTGAGAAAAAAGACAGCACGTTAATAACTTTAGCTTTATTTTTTCTCTCTGAGTTTGTTCAGAATGACTTCTACACGGTTCTGCCTCCAGTTGGGATTTAATACATAGAAGCTACCTGCATCTTTCACGCCACCTGGTCTGACTTCACTAGTCACACGTGGACAGGCATATATACGTGTTGTGTTTGAAACCAGTTGAGAGTTTGAGAAGTCAGAGAGATCAAAGTAACTGTTCCTTTATTTATTTATTTATTTTAGATAGAGTCTCACTATGTCACCCTCAGTAGAGTGCCGTGGTGTGATAGCAACCTCAAACTCTTGGGCTTAAGTGAGTCTCTTGCCTCAGCCTCCCCCAAGTAGCTGGGACTACAGGTGCCTGCCACTATACCCAGTGGTATTTTTGTTGCAGTTGTTGTTGTTTAGCTGACCCAGGCCAGATTCGAACCCACCATACTCAGTATTTGTGACTGGTGCCGTAACCACTGTGCCATGGGCGATGAGCCAAAGTAGCTGTTCTTTTAACTAGTGAATCTGAGTCAGAGGATGTGGCTTAATAAGATTTTCTCCTACTTGTCCCCACATCTAGACTTTGGGATGAGTAGCCTTAGTGCAGTTAACATGATTACTTACCCTGAAGGAAACACGGCCACCCCACACCTGGAAGTCCTCAGCATAGGAAGAGATTTGTGTCTCCAGAGTCGCCTCAGGACTTGCCCTTTCTAAGGCGAAGCACAGGCAAAGCCCTGCACACACACACACACACACACACACACACACACAGAAACTGCAGACTGACAGCATCTTTTGTTACTCCCTGGGGAGGGAGGGAGTTAGGGGCGGGAAGTGCAGAACCAAGGGCAGGGAGACTACTTCCTACTATTTATGAATGGATAATAGTGCCACATACCTAGTTTGCAAACCAGAGTAGAACATTCAGGAAGAGGAAAATATTCTCTAAAAGTCATTTTCTCTTCATTAAACCTAATTACATTCTTCAAAGGCCTGTCAGTCATTTTGAATTGTGGTTTTTATGTTTGTTGATGGAGGGAGAGGGGGACCCTCAGCTCATTTCTGGCTGGGTGACTACCCATGGTGGTAGTCACAATGGCTGCATGATGGCTGATTTCTCTAAAAAATTGAAATGAAATCGAACTCAAAGTTATGAAGATTGTGTTTACAAATGTATGGTAAAGTTGTGCATTAAATGCTCTTTAAGAATTTTGGCATTAGCCCTCACGTACACAACAAAACCCCAGCATACACCAAATATGATATATATAAGTCTAAGTTAGGATCCAATACATGTGCAGAGATAGAACACAGCCATGCAATGAAGAGACACAGGGCCAAACAGCCTGTTAGGTCTAGGAAAAGTGTGAGCACAGTCAGACATCAACATACAAAATTAATCTTTCAATTCAGCTCCTCCCCAAGTGAGAAGGAGAAGCCAATGAAGACCCGTATCTGAGACCTGGATGGGGACTGGACACAGAAGGATCTGGGTTCGGCAGGATCCATGGGGAATGAAGACAGAGGGTGTTAGAGATGGTTCATGGGAGACAAATCATGTGCCAGTCCGCCTTTTTGGTTGCAAGCCACAGGATCCAGCTAACTTGGAATTTAAAAAAGAGAGAGAGACAGAGAGAGAGAATGTTTGTAATTCATGGAAACTTGAAGTAGTTTTGGAGAATATACAAGATTCAAAGAGCAATGGAATCCAAGGAACAATAGGTCGTTAGACCAGGACCACTTGGCCCTACGGGTGGACACCAGGCAGGAGGTGACATTTTGCTTCCACTGCTACCCATGTTCCTTGGCACCGCATGTCATTACTGCCACCACTGGATGCAGACATCAAACAGCGTGGCTGCTCTGTGCCACCAGAATCAGCCCCAACTTTGCTTCTTTTTGGCATCTCTTGTTTCTGATTCTAATTTTCTAGTGGGGATGTGTCTGTGGCTCTGGTTAGACTATGTGCTGGTGTCCTGGCTACCAGGTGAAGAGGGGAGATCACCTTTCATTAGCTGTCAAGAAAAGTAACTTAGGAAAATGCTCTCTGGCCCCTTGGCTCCAGGCACTGGTTGTCAGAAGTGATCAGCTCATCAACTGAATGATGGGCAGTCTAAATATATTCACTATAAAACTGATACATGAATTGAGTATATTTAACATTCAAATGTCAAAACTAAGGGAGCATCTGAAAGAATTAAGTGCCCCAAAATTAACAAAAATATTTCAAGTCTCAAAGAAAGTGTGGTATTTATTATGATTATTTTGGATATCTGTACCAGAATGTTCATTGCAGCCCGATTCACAATTGCTAGGTCATGGAAGAAGCCCAAGTGCCCATCAACCTATGAATGGATCAATAAATTGTGGTATATGTACACCATGGAATACTATACAGCCACAAAGAAAGATGGAGACTTTGCCTCCTTCATGTTTACATGGATGGAGCTGGAAAATATCCTCCTTAGCAAAGTATCTCAAGAATGGAAGAAAAAGTATCCAATGTACTCAACACTATTATGAAACTAATTGTTAGCTATCTTAGGAAAGCTATAATCCAAATGGAGTCCTAGACTACGGGAAAGGTGAGAGGGAGGGAAGGGGAGGGGGGAGGATGGGGGAAGAGAATGATATTGTGGGGATCACGCCTATGATTTATCCTATTAGGGCACATGTGAATTTGTCTAAAGGTCAAATATAAATGTCTTGACATAACAATTATGAGAAAGACACGATGGCTATGTTAGCCAGTTGGATGAGAGTTTTCCAAACTGTGTATGGAAGCAACACACTGTATCCTATGATAGAATTAATGTACACAATTATGATCTAATAAAAAAAAGAAATTAAATGATGTGTCTTCTTATATTGATACATTATAAACTACGTAGCTCATGCTTCCCTTCTTATATTTCTTTCTTCCCCTCCTCTCCCTATTTGCCTTTGTAATTTCCAACATATGTACATTATGCAAACACTAGGTGCTGGTCAGGGAGAATCACTAGGGGAAAGAAAGAAAAAGCACAATGGAGCAAGGATGCGGTTGACAGTTTTTTGATCATCGGAGTTAGCTTATGTGTTAAAAGGTAGATGGCTCTAGCTATGTTTGCCAAATGAAATACCTGAGATAATAATAATAGAGACTACCCAGTGTTTACTCCGTGTCAGACGCTTTGCATATGTCGTCTGATGCAATCATCAGGGCAACTTGGTTGAAATGTGGTTTATTATCACCCCTTCACAGAGAGGA
>NW_003852409.1:11897978-11931430 GCF_000181295.1 Otolemur garnettii | reverse complement strand
CTGCTTTGTGCATTAGCATATTTGAATGGCCCTGAGTGAATGTTACTGTGATGGGTGTTGGCTTCCTGAACTGGCACATTCCTGGGAAGATAAAAGCATTGCTCTCACAGGTTTCTTGGCAGAGAGAATGGGAATCTCAGCTCCAAACTGAAACTGAAGATTGGTTTCAGGAAGTGGGAATTGGCAGAAAACAGGAAAAAGAGAATCATGAATTGCAAGAGGCAAGCACTGGCTGAATAGGACCCCCTGGAAAAGCCATGTCCTGTGATGATGTCTTGTCTGATAAAATTGCTTTTGGCCAAAGCTGCCTTCATTAGGTGGAAACTAATGGTCATCCCAGAATGATACGACATAATTTGCCTTCCCTCGATGGTTCTTTCTGATGTTTCCCAGGCTTCTTTTTATATAAGCATTGACTTTAAAGGTAAAAATGAAAAAGATTATTATATATTTTGTAAATCATGACCATTCTGCCTTGGCATTGGATTAAAAAAATACTCAAACGGTGTGGCAATTGAACTAGAAGTACAAATAATTTCATGAAAATAAATATACGTTCTCGTCCCAAAGCACTAAACACAGTAAAAAAAATAAATAAAAACAACAACTGTATAGGTCTATAATGTTTCCCACCTAGAGAGAGAATACACAAAGAACAAGCTGATGTAAAACTCTTCTCTGATGTTTTCCATTAATGAATATCTATTTCTTGAATATTTAATAGTACAACCATGCCGGAAATCAATTAATTAATAAAAGTTCAGAAAATCACAAATTATTTTGCCATTTTAATCAAGTCTGTTAATTGTTCATTTCTTTTTTCGTACAAAGACATGGCTATTGCTGGCTTTCCCCTTATGCTTGTCATGGGCATTTTTCAATGAATAAATAATATTTTAAATTATAATTTTGTTTGGAGTATCAAATTCAATTGAGGGGATATGGCCCAATTTATTTAACTGATGCATTTTGGAACTTTAAAGTTGTTTCAAATTTGTCACTGTTATGGCAGGTGACAAATTCAGTTCTGTATTTAGTTTCCTTCACCCCACATTTACACTTTTAGGGAACTGGATCCTTAAAATAAATGTCCCAGAGTTGAGTCACTTGGTCTAATGAAATGGACTATGTTGCTGTTCTTGGTAGAGACTGTAAAATCGCTTTCCAACAAGTTTTGATCAATTTACCCCACCACCAGCAGTGTTTTTGTAAGCCATTTTGTTTTTACTACGAACTTAACAGCATAGGGTGTTTTCTTTCTTTTAAATTGAAGTTCTTAAGGGAAAATGTCCCTAATCAAGTTGAAGTGTGGCTAAAAGCCCACCACCCAACTATTAATATGAACTCTCAGAGACTGACCATGAAGTCGCAGAGATAAAAATTGGAGATGTCAGGGGGACTTATTAGTTTGATCTGTCCCTCTGTGGCAGGTGTTGGATTGTTACCCGCATGCCAGAGCTTTGGGGACCAAATGAGCAGAATGTGTTTGTCAAACATGCCAGTCAGAGTTCCCAGAAGACCTGGCCACAGAATGCAGACAAAGCTGGAATACAAAGGCCTGGCTCTTTGCCTGCCATCCCCTGCAAGGCTTGGGAGCCTATGAAAGAAGGGGCATCTCCTGGGTATGCTTACAGAGCCTTTCTGGGTTCCAGAACTTTGCTTGGACACCTGGAATTCAAATTTCTACCACTGCTGAACCGGAATAAACAAATGCACTCCAGGGCTGCCTTCTCCTGTTTCATTCTTTGAATGTGTTGTTTGTAACGTTGAAATGTATTCGAATAGAATGACATTAGACATACAAGGTTCCAGGGCGTCAGAACCATTGAGTGCAATATCTCTATTTATTTAATTAATATTAAACTTTTGTTCTCTGAGGTTCCTTTCTTTCTGTTTTTTTTTTTTTTAATTTCAGATTAATATGAAGGTACAGATGATTAGGTTACATTGTTTACACTTGTTAGGTAAAGTTCAAGTTGTAATTGAATTCTTCACTGAGGGGATGTGCTGTATACCGGAACATTATGCCCATTGGGTGAGAGCTTTCCAATTTCCCTTCCTCCTCTCTTCTCCCCTTTCTCCCCCTGTCCCACTTGAATTTAATTTTGTTTTTCTCTCACGTGGGGGTGTGGTTGTTTATCTATTGGTTTCATATTAGTATTGCTTACATGGGACACTTGATTTTCCACACCTCTGATACTTTCCTAAGAAGAATGTTCTTCAACTCCATTCAGATAAATACAGAAGGTGTAACGTCTCCATTTTTTAATGGCCGACTAGTACTCCACAATATACATATACCACAGTTAATTAATCCATTCATGAGTTGATGGTCACTTGTGTTGATTCTACATCTAGGTGATTGTTTAAAGAGCAGGAAATGGAAAGGGTGGGAGGTACTATGACTAGTTCCCTCACTTCCAGCATAGTGGTGGTACCCCCTTGCTTTCACACGTTATTTTAGTGATGAAGTATCTTTCGTGAAAGCTGATTCAGCACCATCTTTCTAAATTAATCTATTAGTGGGATCTTTCTTGTTCCTGATGTGCCAGATCATAACTGTGACACATGTCCTGGAGAAACTGTGGGCATTAATCTCAGTATTTTTGTGTAGTTCCATTATAACAGTAAGTAACATTTGTTTACTGCTTGCCTTGTGCCAGTGTTTTTACATGAACTAACTCATTTACTCTAACAGTATTCTAAAACATATTTTGTTATCATCTCTATTTTACAGAAAAGTAACCTGACCGTGGGTTCTTAAATAGTATACTAAACAGTATAGGGTATAAGCTAATTTATGCTGCAATAACAAACAACCCCAGATCTAACAGACATACGGCACCAAAGCTTTATTTTCCTCTCATATGGTGACCATCGTAGGTTAATATCAGCTTTTTTCACAATGGAGAGTTGTCCTTATCTGTGACCCAGCTGTGTCTTGGTAAGTAGAGTATTGTAAGTGTAGGACATGCAATGGCCCTTAAAGCTGCAGATTGAGAAGGAATATATTTTTAATTCCTCTCAATTTTGTAGCCAACAGCAAATAACATAGCCAAGCCTTACATTAATGAGGCGTATTTATAGATTTTTATATCTATTATGCTATTATATTATATATTGTACATTATATGTCGTAAAATATAAAGTATGTTTAATTATATATATCCCAGCTTTTTATTTTAATGCAGAAATTATGCCGCCTGCCCCCAACTGGGTATTATCTTCTCTAACCTTGACAGACCCCATGTCTTACTAACAGGGTATGATTTTATGTCTCACAGTATCCCCGTTGTCATTTTTAAGGTATCTTGTTCTATCTTTTTTATAAAATAGGGTTCTTATAATGTTTTTCACCTCTCTGTCTTTGAGTTATGACTTCCATCACAGTAATGCATTTTTGAGTTAATAAGATGTCATGATCTTTTTGCAATGAGTTACGTTTATTTAGCAACTTCCATTACGGTTTTCAATATAAACCAAGTTCAATGTTTAGAATACTTAGAAATGCTGAGAAGCAAGGTAAGAATATCCCTAAATGCTTTAATACATGCTCTAGAAATTACTACAGGAGACGGATTGTCATGCTCGTAATAAGGTGGCTTTGGTTTGGTGCTTATCATTTACTTTAAACAATTGGTTTATATTCAAATATAGTATATATGGATTTGTCTCTTTTTTGTAAATGTTTGACAAATTCTGGTTTTGAATTCATTTTTTTTTTTTTTTCCTGAAGCCTTTTGGACTCCTCTGGCTTTTCATTTCAAGAGACATTTTAATTTATGGGAAAAAATCAAGCCATGTTTAAAAATTGTTTGAGATACTTTATAAACTTGAAAATAATATTCCTCATGCTTTATGGAAGCCCTGTGATGGAAGGCCTGTGTCTTTCTTGTTCTTCACTACCCCATGGTGATTGGGATAACATGTGGCACGTATTAATAACAGGTATTCAATCAATATTTGCTGAGTTAAAAAGAAATAGGAAAGCAATGGAGACCACAGAACAGTGGCCACATATTATGCTTTGTTTTTGCCCATAGCAGCTGATTGTACTCGATAAATGAAGTAATAGCACAAGCTGCTATAGTGGATCTACAGGCAATGATAGTAGAATGGAGTAAAAGAGATTTGAGATCTATTTCAGAGGTAAAGATTAATACAATTTAGTGAATAATTGAAGGTATAAAATTAGGAAGGGAAGGAGTCTAAAATGACTTAGGAATTTCTGGTTTGAGTAAATGTGAGTGGGGGCTTCACAGCCTACAGGAGAAGTGCAGTGTACTCTTTGTTTTTGTAAATAAGGTTTTATTGATTTATTTATTTATGTTTATTTATTGATTTTTGAGACAGAGTCTCACTTCATTGCCTTCGGTAGAGTGCCACGGCGTCAGAGCTTGCAGCAACCTCAAACTCCTGGGCTTAAGCAATTCTCTTGTTTCAGCCTCCCAAGTAGCTGGGACTACAGGCACCCGCCACAATGTCCGGCTATTTTTAGAGATGACGTCTTGCTCTGGCTCAGGCTGGTCTTGAACTTGTGAGCTCAGGCAATCCACCCTCCTCAGCCTCTCAAGTGGTGGGATTACAGGCATGAGCCATCGCGCCCGGCCTGCAAATAAGGTTTTATTGGAACGTAGCCACATATGTTCATTTACATTTTGTCTATTGCTGCTTTCACACTGTGATGGCAGAGTTGGGTGGTTGTGACAAAGACCACACCATCCACAAAGATGAAAAACTGACTGCTTCTTTATAGAAAAATGTTGACTGATAGTCTCTGACTTAATATGGTTCCATTATTTTTTGACTTCACAACTGTGCAAAAGTGGTACACATTCAGTATAGCCTTCAACTACATCTGATAAACCCATCGTCATAACCCCAACATAAGCAGATTTCTTTTGGAGGGAGTAGAGTCACTGGGGAAGGATAATGTCTGTTTATTGATATGCTCAGTTTGCAGTGCCTGAAGACGTTCAACAGGAAATTGTAGTTACAAACCTAGAACTTGGAGCAAAATGATGATTGAACATATAGAATCAGCAGTGGTGGTCACATTGTGGTTTTCTCTGCCATGTTGAAACAACATGCTGGCTGAGCATCTCCAATGAAGATAGTATTAGTGATACACAGTACTCACTGAGGTCTCGCTTAGGAGGTGAGGCTGTGGTGTTTGACTGCATCTTGTCTAGCACATTAGCTTCTTCTTCCAGTTCACTAAGCATGAGGCACAGGCAGAATCCTGCAGCCGCCTCCACCCATGTGCTTCAGCGTGACTGACGCACTGCGGTTCCTCACAGTAGGCCCCAAGGTAGCCACTGCCCAGCTAAAATCAGAAGTATCTCTTCCACCTTTACTGGGCAGTTTTGCGAGCTCAACCACAGAACATCTTATATCAGTTGATCAAGCAGAGAAAAAAACTAAACATTGGTTATAATTCTAAACTAATGCCCTGGGCCTGGAAATGTAAAGCTTTGCTCTAGACACCAAGGTAATAGCTTAATAAGGCAGTCTGTGTATGTTCCTAGCTGAGAAGTGACTATTTCTGGACTGTGCATGGTACAGAGGGCTCAGAGGCGTGCAAGGACAGTTCGTTCCAACAGCGTCTGTAGGCTAATTCCAACATGCTTTTGCATCCTCTCACTTCCAGAGTGACTCAGTTTCATTACCTCTTCCCAAGTATGGGAAATAGCAATCCATTTTTCTGATTCTTGCAGAAATGTGTAAGGACACATATTTTGAATGCAATGGGAATGTGATACCTGTATGGCTAGGGAGCCCTGGAGGAAGAGCCCTGCGGCTTCTATAGTGATGCCTGATAGAATGGACCCTCAGGGGACTGAGCGAGTGCGGCCTTGAAGAATCATTTACCTTGAGTGTTGTTGTATAGACTTTCCAACATAGTGACCCAGGTAATAGACATTGGCCGTCTTAAGGAAGCAAGATTATTGGCCACTGTGGTAAGATTTTCTTCTCCTTTTTTTTTTTTTCATAAGCCAGCAAAGGGAATATACTTTATGAATAAAGTTAATTTGATTTTTTGAGAAGTGGAAAAATAGATAGAATATTTATCAATTTGATAGTCTATTAATAGACAGGAGAAGCCCTGCTTATCTCTCTGAACCTGCTCCAGTGCACATTCTTGAGTTGTATTTCTGAAGGCAATAGAGTTGCAGAGCATAACTGGCTTTTTCCAGTTCCAACAGAAGTTATTATGCTAAATACTCCAAAGTACAACAAAAATAGGTAGACCCGACCAGGAGAAAAAAAACTTAAAACTATGATCAGCGCTGGACACAAGTACAAGAGAGACTCTACCTAGCAAAGGCAAACATTGTACCCTAACTGTACCCTCACATTCATCTCAGATTTAAAAAAAAAAGGAAGAAAACTATGATCGGATTTTTTCCCCTCAGATCACATATTTTCATTGTTTTATCCCATTAAGAAATTCTCGGATTTTATTTTTTTCTATTTTTGCTATGTTAGGTTTTATTTTTAATGTTGAGTTTCCATACCCCTCCTTTCGAATTTCATGCCTATACCCGTGTGTACCATTGTGTATATGAATGTCAGAACGTGTATGGACGTCTGTGCACCCATACACGATGGAATGAACTTGTGGGTCTGTGTGCGTGTGTGTATGTGTCTGGATAAGTGTGAGTCTATTTTTCTTGTGGATGTGCTGGTCTGCTGGAAAGAGCTCTTAGGTCCCACAAGAGCCACATGCCTAAGAGGAGGGGTCTTCGTTAAGTTTCTCAGCACATGCATCTGCAGAATTAGAGGGTGCAAGCACTGGGAGAACCACAGAACCCTACATGAACTATTCTGGGTCTCCCCAGAGTCCTTTAATTTACTATTGTATTTAAAGACAATACATGGCCTTGCCTCAATTCATCTTCACACGCTCCTCTGCTCAGTGGCCTTGGAAGACAGACGGTCACCTGGTTGGGACCAGCTCAGAAGCTGACCTGACAGCCAGCAAGTCTTAGTTGAATAACACATTTTGCTACAGAGTTTTTTGTTTTTCTGTTTGTTTTCCTTCTGGCTCACTCTTGGCTAAGACTCAAGATAAACTTTGCTGCCTTTCTGCCTGCTGTGCTTAATTTTCTGTGGTACCTACAATGCAGCATTTGTAGCCTTTCTCGTTTGGCTGCGGTTTGGCATCTCCTGTCCAATTCAGCGTTCAAGTTTCCTCTGTGTGCAGGACTCAGAAATGTTTCACTGGGAGAGTTTAAGTTTCATGATTTTAATTATTCACATCATCTAAACTTGGCTTTGAAATCAACCATATCAGGCATGACAATTCACCCAAGAGTCTAAAATGAAATAAAAGAAAGCAGAGATGAGGAGACATCTGGTGCCAAACCACCCCAGCAAGATACACGTAGGTTTACAAAGGGGGGCTGGGGAAGAGGAGGGGTGTGGGAAGAGAAGAAAACTCCTCTCAGGAAACACCAGCCGTAAGGAAAACACTGGACTTCAGGCACATTTTACATTTACCATCCCGAGAATCCCTGTGGAGGTAGGGATTTTCCAAATTATTTTTCTGTCCCTGCTTGCATTTTCATTCATCTGTGACCGGGAGTGGATGCTATAGCTGCAGAGGGTTAATAAAAATGGTTCCTTTCACACTCTAGACTACTTAGAAGATTTGCTCTGTTACCCAGAAGTTCTCTTCTCTGGGAGTTTTCTGTGTCCTGTTGTCAAATGCCTCCCTGGTTCTGTGAACTGAAGTTAAAAGTTGCCAGCTTATTCTTTTGGCCACCAGCAATTTATTGTTCAACTGTTTCCTGCCCACTATGTGTGGGTTCTTTTTAGAATTAAGCATCAGTCTAATACTACGGAGCCTCTATCAGGGCAGAAAGCTCCTATACACACCTTCATCTGACACTGTGATACTTCAGAGTGAAGTTCTTCCAGTCCCTTAACGCCCGAGACCTTTCCATTTATTTTTGTCTGTCTCGCGCATTCCTTGGAACTCCCCTTTAACAAAGCCAAACACTACATAGGCATCAAGGATGGAATCTTTTGCAAGGAGAGAGTTTTACATGCATGAGTCAAAGGCGTGTAAAAATTATTTGATCATAAGGGTCACGTGCATAAAAATGTTGCAGAGAGAACACAAGAGAAGATAAAAGCCACACATCACCGGCCGACCCCAGATAACTCTAACATTTGGAGTACTTCATTTTCTCTGCTTTGCTTGCTCTTTTCTCCTTTTCTTCCCACCATTTAAAAAAACATAACGTAACAGTGTCTCAAACAAAGGCAACTCTCGGGATGTGATCACAATGCACATTTATTTTATCTCTTCTGCTGTCCCCCCTTTAAAATGAATCAGAAGGGACAGCTCCTCCGTGCCTTTAAATGAAACACTGGGCCATCCTGTGAGTTTTCTAATCCCTCCTAAGTGATAGGAGATCCAATGGTCCCTTTATCTACAAATGCGATTGAAATTCAGAACTTACAATTCCACATCCTTTATGGTAGCTGAAACTTTGATTTTGATTTAAAATTGTCTTCTCTACTTCCTCAGTGCACAGGCAGCCGCGGGAAAACCTGAAAAGACAAACGAGGTGTGGTTAGTGTCCACTCTCAGTTTTTCCCCTTCTCCCCTCCTTTTTGTCCCTTTCCCTCCCACGGCAAGGTTGGAGTCATTGGAGGAGCTAGAAGTTCCCTATGTGATGGGCAGTGTTCCACGCGGGCTTCCCACCTTTGGACTGGTCAGATAATCGAGAGCCAATGCTCTCATTGGCCTGGCAGGTGCACTCCTTCAGGACACGACCCCACACCAGGTCTCCCCAGGAGCATTTGTCTGCAGGGCTCTTGACGTTGGTGATGCTTTCTCCTTCTCTGGCTCTTGATTACCCTTTCCTTGGCTCTTGGTGATCCAAGGCCGCCTTCAGCTTCTCTCTATTGGATAATGTAGGAGGTCCCCTCCAGGAGTCCTGTAGGGAGGACCCAAACCCATGTTGGTTCTCTCATTTTACCTTTATTTTTGGTCCATCCTTTGCTCCTACAGGACTGCCTGCCAGTCAACACACCATCTCTTCTTCACAGAACAGCTGGCTGAGCTGGGACTCTTGAGTGAGATTTTCCACTGTTCGACTCCCAAAGGCAAGGAACATACATCACATTTCCTGGGTCATCCTGCTGACTCTCTTCTCAGTAGGTTTGAGGGCAATTGCAGGTACCACCTTCCCCACACACACACTCTCTCTCTTAAATACTTTGCAGATAAAGATGAAGGCTATTCACACCATAGTAACAGCTCTCTCCAAAGAAATTTTTCCCCAGTTTCTCTCTTTTAATTTCTAAAACTAGGTTGATTCAAGAGTCATGTAACCTTTTTATAATTATTTTCTTTAGAAATGTGCATCTTGATCCAGTATCTTACTTTAGAATATCCTATCTGTCAAATGTTGGGGATGGTCAGAACTTGTGACTTAACATCTATATCAACTTTTATAATCCTTGTTTTCAAATTATTTATCCTGATATAATCCCACATCACTGTTTACTTTTGAAATTTTTGTTTTTTGTAGTGCTGCAGTAGCCCATTGTATTAGCTCCCTGTTACAAATTACCACAAAATCTATGGCTTAACAACACAAATTTATTTATCATCTGACATTTCAGAGGTGGGGTGCAGAAGTCCTATGTTAGCCTCGGGGGCTAAAATCAAGGTGTTGGTTGGGCCGTGCTCCTTCCAAAAGCTTTAGGGCATCAGTCTCTTGTTTCTTTGACTTTTCCCACTGCCTACACTCCCTGGCTTGTGGCCCCACATGTCTAGAACCTGTTTTTGTGATCTCATCACTTCCTCTCCCTCTGCTTCCATTGTCACACTGGCTGCTCTGACTCTACCCTCTCACTTCCTTTTATAAAAACCTGTGACTATAGTGGACCCACTCAGATGGCATAGGATAATGTCACATCTTAGATCTTTAACTTAAATCACATTCACCAAGTCCCCTTTGCCATGCAAGGTCACATACTCACAGCTTCTGGGGATTAGGACCTGGATGTCTTGGGGTAGGGGTATATTACTCAGCATGCTATACTCAAGTTCTAGGTATTTTACAATTTAACTGATGCTATGTTCAAATCTTTATGTAAATATTATAAATAGTATTTCAGTGAATTTCCTCGTGAATAAATTTGTATGAGTTTCTGTGATGATTTCTTTTATAAATTCCTAGAAGTAGAGTCACTGGGTAAGAACATTTTTGAGGACTTTTCATTCATCTTCCAAATTCTCCTCCAGAAAGGTTTTGTGAATTTTTGGCCCCATGACTCATGAGGAATCTATCTTCACCAGTATTGATTGTTCTTCTTAGTACTCGATTTTTGTCAGTTTGATAGCTAAGAGGGATATTTGCTAATGTTCTTAAATACCAGCCGGCTGAACATTTTTCGAATGTTCTTTAGCCAAATGCTTTTCTTCCTCTTTGGAATAAGTCCTCATTGCTTTTGGCCACTTTTATATCAGGCCATGTTTAGAAGTGAGAGCTTTATAGATGGATGTGTCTGGTTTTGATTTTTAAATTCTTTTTTTGGGGGAGGGGGCCAGGGCCAGGTTTGAACCTGCCACCTCTGGCATATGGGGCCAGTGCCCTACTCCATTGAGCCACAGGTGCCACTCATTTTTAAATTCTTTTTTAGCCTAGTTGTATGACCTTCCACAAATAACATAACTACTATTTGCCTGAGTATTCTCTATGTACACATAAATTGCCCAAATCTATAGTATGAGTTTTAAATAAATTGATAAATGTATGGTAACCAGATGAATGTATATACTCAGTGGGAATGGACTGAGGTATAGTTATTGTTATGATTATACCTATGGATGTTAAGTTTTCTTTTTTTAAATTTCAGGTTAACATGAGCATATAGATGATTAGGTTACATTGTTTGCATTCTTCAGGTAAAGTCCAAGTTGTGGTTGAGCCCTTCACCCAGGAGATGTGTTTTAAATAACTTGTAAGATGTCTTTTTATATACTTTTTAAAAAAGCATTATGCTCTCATTCATATTTGTTGAGAAAGCTTCCCTAATTTCACATTTCTCTTCTATTTTTGCGTTTGTTTTGTAAAAAGGTCTAATTTTTTATTTAATATGTATTTGTGACTTTTGCATTTTAAATATTTTATATTTATAAATGATTCCCTACTTGCTAGATAATTTAAATATTCACTGGATTTTCACTTTGTAGTTGTTTTCCTTGTTTTCACAGAGATCTATAAAATGTATGGAATTTGAATTAGTAGCTACATGAGTTGAGAATCAAGTATATATTTATTTCTCTCCATATTTTAGCCACTTTTACCAATACCATTGGGGAATATTACATCTTTTCTGCATTCAATTTTGCTACTTCCATTATTATCGTATGTTAATATCTTTAGTGTTTTGTTATTGTTCTAGAACTTTCTGTTTTGTTCTACTAATATAGCTAACCAGACTTGTGACAATATGCTCCTGTTTTAATGCCTGAAATATATCTTTTGGTGGGCAAATTCCCTCTCACTTCCCTTGTTTTGAAGTTATTCTTAGCTACTTCACTCATCTTTTTATTCTTTTCTGAATAACTTTACAGCATTTTTAACACAAAATCCATCCTCCTATCATAAGCTTTTATACTAATTTAGGAAGATCTGGCATCCTTGCTCATTCATTTCATCTGAAAACTTAAAATCTCTCTTGATGTTGTAAAATTTTCTTTTGAGTCTGTAAAACTCTGTGGTTTCTTTTAAATAGTTCATGTGATTTTGTTAAAGGTATTTGGGGTTATATTTTAATATGAGAATAATGTACCATTTTTTCATTGTATCTTTTAAATGGATGTAGCTATTATATGGAATAGTTATTGATTTTATTTTAAATTTTATTTGGCTAATTTACTGAGCTGTCTTATTATTCCTAAGAGCTTTTGTAGCTATTTTTCTTTAGTTTTACACCATATAGTCAATCAAAAAAAAATAATAAATTTATATTTTCCCCCCTGGATTCTTGCTTTAATTTTCTGATTCTTGCTTTATTTCAATAGCTAAAAATGTCCAGAAAATAATAAATATTAATGTCCTTTTTCTTATATTGTAATGTTTCTGCTCTTTTGCTATGAAGTATGGCAAAATTGTGGGGTTTTTTCCCTCATAGGGCTACTAAAAGATTGTTCTAGTCATCTCTTCTGAATGTTTTTATTAGAATTAATAGAAAAATACACATCAATAACCCAGAGATGTAAAGGACACCTGTTTAAGACTAAGCATTAGTCCAATGCTTGTACCAATACTTAATGGGTAGACAATTTGCAAAAAATCACAGTTTTATAACAGGGATCCCCCCCCAGTTGAACAAATTTCAACAACTCTTATACAATCCTCTCCCTTAATTAACTATTCCAGCTTTTGAGTTTCCCCCAAATGACGGATTTTCTGCAAGAAAGAGAAGCTGAGATTCTGAAGGCGCCTGGTTAGACTTCCTGATGTCAGGATGCACCATTCCCCCCAAACCAGGCTCCTTGTCTTCTTGTTAACTACTCTGCAGCATGCCCCAGGAGACACACAGGGCCGCCTTTACAAGCGCACGATCGCCGATCGCCCTTAGTCAGGGAGATGGATTTGAGACAGCTTCTCCCACTCTCCCAGCAAGGCGTCTGTCATATTAAAAATTCCTTTCTTCCCTGGCAGCCCTGTTGTCTCAATAATTGGATCCTTGTGTGATTAGCAACTGGACCTAGACTGAAACCCCATTGGGGTTTCAACAACAGTTTTTCTTTCTCTTTTTAAAATACGGGTGATAACATCCCTTTATAAGCTTGCACTGGAGATTCCATAAGCTGTGGGGAAAATACCTAGGACAATTGCCTGGTAGACAGCAGGAACTGAATATGGAAGGCATCCTCCATGCATTAGCTTTTTTCCGCAAAATGAGGACTGGAGACAGGCAAAATAAACTCTAATAACAGAGGCTGGAGCCTGCCTATGACCTCTGTGGCTTTAATTTCTGGCTCTATTTATATGCAAACTAGAGGATTAGTAAAGGCTCTTCTAGTTAGGGACTTTCTGAAAATTCTATGACTCTCTAATCACAAAAGCACCCATTTTTTGGATTTTGTCACAAAGTCAATGTCAGGGCAACCCTGGCCCCGGTGGGATTGCTGCAGCTGCAGTAGGAGAAGCCCCAGGAAGCCTGGGCAGCACTTGCAGTTTCCTCCTGAGCCCGTCCTCCCTCCTCCACCAGCAGCCAGCGCTGTGCGCTGGTGCCGTTGTTCTGCGCTGTTCTACTGCATGGATTCATAGCTTACATTTTTCTTCCAGGCACATTTAAAATGTTTGGCTCGCATCCTCCCTGGGCTGTTTTATAAGGGCAATAACCAAGGCCAGGGTGTGCTCTTGTCAGCAGGCAAAGCACGCAGTGCAGGCTGCCAAAGAGTTTCCTGCTCAGGGGCCACCCATCCTTGGCCACAGGATGCATGGCTGGAGTTCATGGCAACTTGCACAGAGCGAGTGCTGGGACTTTCTGTTCTCAGGGCTCGTGCTTTGGATTCCATCCTCCAGTCCTGCTGCACTGATCAGTGGAGTCTGTTGTGTTTGCGCTTGTTTGGGACTAGCTCAGAACACATGTCACAGCAGCCGTCCAAGGCCTAGCTCTGAGGCTTGGAGCCTGGTCCATGTTCTTGAAAGACCAGCAAGTTGCTCTTCTCTCCTATTAATGCAGGCTCAGAGTTCCCACGAATCAACTGCTGGGGAAGCCAGGATTTCCTCCATCCTATTCTCTATGAATTAACTTCTGGAATGAGCAGATGACAGAGATGCCAAATGGAGAGTCTGAACATTGTGACCCCACCCTCTTTGAAGTCCACCTTGGCATGGATGGATCTCTTTTCATGTATTATTTACTGCCAAGGACTGTGATGGGGAGAATCCACAGAAGATCACTGAGGCTGTTTTTTTTCAGGAGTTCCTTTAATTAATAGGCTTTTGGCTATAGATTATGTAGCTGGCTCTGCCACAAAGCAAGGACTTGTGCATCCTCCCAGTGACAGTTGCCATGCCAGCACCAAGGACATTCTGGCTATAAAAGTCCCTTGAATACTCTATAGAACTACACAAGTAGAAGGGGTTTTATTACTGCTTTATTCACCAGTAGGGAGGTAATGTGGTCTCATGGCTTATGACAGAAAAGAACATGGGCCCAAGAGATGCAAGTGGAAATGTCAGTTCTTCCATTGATCCTAGCATTCCCTTGACCCCGCTGTTCTCATCTGCAAAATGGCAATAATAAGATTTACCCCCAAACTAGTACAGGGGAATCAATGAGATAAGACATGCAGAGTATTTCATTTCTTTCCTCCAAATTCCAAACCTAGTCTGGAAGTTGGAAAGTGGTCTAGATGACTCGTATACACTCTCTTTATCATATAGTATTCACTATTGATTCAGCCAGCAATCAGTATGTAAAAATTGATTAGTTAATTAATAAAAACCATTTCAGTGCCTTTAACATCTTAAGTGGGGTTTTAGATGCTATCAAGAAAGAAATATATGTTTAAGAAGTGACTCCTTCCTTTATCTGTCTCAATAATAAAAATGCTCTTCTTAGGCACACAGGAAGACTACATTTCCCAGCCTCCTTTGCTACACAGTTGTGAGCACGGTACATTGCTATGGCCAGAGGAACATTGGGACTAGCGCTGTGCACCAGTTCCAAGCCTGGCTCCTAAATTCTCCCACGATCTTCTTGGTTTATTCTCTCTTCTCCAGTAACCAGCTGACTCAGAAGATCTTCTTGTACCCAAGAAGAAATAGAAATAGAGGCCATCTAGGCAGTTTCTGCAACAAATCACACATTCTACTGTAGTTCTCTGTTTATGTTACTTTCCCTTCTCTTTGAGATGAAGACGAATAACTTGTGTTTCTGTCACCAAATATAAAGCAGGTGCTTGATGAACGTTTGCAGAGCTGCAAGCTCCTCAAGGAAGCTATTTATTTATTTATTTATTTATTTGAGACAGAGTCTTGCTACGTCACCATAAGTAGAGTGCCATGGGTTCACAGCTCACAGCAACCTCAAACTCTTGGGCTTAAGCCATTCTCTGGCCTCAGCCTCCCTAGTAGCTGGGACTACAGCCACTCCCCCCCGCCCACAATGCCCAGCTACTTTTTTGTTATAGTTGTCATTGATGTTTGTCAGGCCCTGACAGGTTCAAACCCACCAGCCCCGGTATATGTGGCTGATCCCCTAGCTGCTGAGCTACAGACACCAAGCCAGGAAGCTATTTCTTTAGATATTATCTACTCAGTTAGTTGGAGTTGATTGCCACTTTCCATCCCAGCAATCATATTTTGTTATTTGCATATGCTTTATGGGTAGTGGAAGATTCTAAATCCCAAAGAAATAACAGAGCCATAAAGGGAAAGCAGGTTGATCATTCCTATCATTGTAGGAAAGGCTACATACCAAAAACCCAACTGGACTCTGACATGAGCAATACAAGAAAATCACTGTCTTTTGATTTCTTAACAGTGGGTAATATGTCATTTATTTATTCAACAAACACATATTGAAAACTTATTAAGGGCCAGATACTAGGAAGGGAGCAAAGAAGGAATAGCAAATAAAAAAGTTTGGGAGGAATGAGAAAGAGTATTTCTTTTCCTATGACACCATTTGAAGTTTAATCACAAAGGAATTTATCACATAGAAAGAAGTGACAGGAGTGTCCAGGAAGAAAAACAGAGCTGAATGATGGATAAAAGATGTAAGGAGGTGATAGACTTGGTGCCTCTTGGTTCTGCTGCTCCCAGATCTTACTTTATTCCATCACAGGTCTCCCAAAAAATATCCAGAGGGGTTACAAAGAGGTCTGAATATTAATCTTTCCTTATAGCAAATAATCCTTTTAAGGGACCCTACTAGGAGCAGAATAACACCAGACTGTCCACTTTAATAACCTGCTTTTCTAGGGAAGACATCACGAACCCAGAGTATCCGAAATAGGTGGGCAAATGAATTTGTGAAGGCCACATTTTACCAGTGGTGAAACAAACTCAAAGAAGGGAAATGAGGTGACCAGATTCCCACAGAAGTTAGTGTCTTAAACCAGAGCCCAGGTTCTTGGTCTCCTAGCCTAATGTCTTTTGCACTCTGTTTATTTGCGAAAAGATGAGTCTACCTCTAGGTTGAGAAGAGTGTTAAGGCTAATTTACCTTTAAATTAGGGGGAGGAAAATAGCATTTATTATATTACTGCTATATGCCAATCTTGGTGCCAAATACCTCACCCATACTCTTTTATCCTCCTTGGAACATAGTAGATACAATTTATTCAGTATAGAATACCCGAGACCCAGATACTGCTTGAAGCTATCTTTAAGGCCACTTACAATCAATTCATCCTTTCATTCTTAAATTGGAAAAACAATATTCTGGAATCAGCTTTTGCTTTGAGTCAGTGTCTCAAGGCTTTCCTCCTAGTGACAGAATAGGGGACAGTGGGAACCTCTCCATTGCCCTGCCACTCTACTCCATGGCATTCCATGAAATAAGCTCTGGCTCTTCATGGTTTTTAAATCGTGCCAGGAGTCAGGCACAGCGATGGGCATATAATCCTCTGGCATATTAGATCCTGACATTTTATTGAGGAAAATACAATTAAATCTCTTACTGAGTCAATATTCATCTTGACATATAATTTCCCTAAATTTAAATGGCAAGTACGGTACCCATACATATTAATTATTTTAAATGGAATTAAATAACCTGTTCAAAAAGACTATTCCCTCTGTAACTGCAGTTTTTTTAGCCAATATTATTCTTTTGTTGATCAACCTAACGAGAAAAATATCTACAAAATTATACAGTGTGTTTACATGGGTGGAGCTGGAAAATATTCTTCTTAGCAAACTATCACAAGAATGGAAGAAAAAGTATCCAATGTACTCAGCCCTAATATGAAACTAATTTATAGCTTTCATAGAAAAGCTATAAACCCATTTTTAACCCAGGAATATGAGGGGAGGGGAGAGGAAAGGGAGGGGAGGGGGGAGCTTGGTTGGGGGGGGTGATTGGTGGGATCACGCCTATGGTTCATCCTATAAGGGTGCATGTGAATCTCTCTAATTGTAGAATATAAATGTCTTAACACAATAACTAAGAAAAAGAAAAAATAGAATACAATAAAAATTATATAGTATGCATGAGGATGTATGTGTGTGAGCTGTCTGATCAATATTATTCATCCAATTAAACTTTTAGTCTTAGAAACTGTCATGTAAAACCGCAGAAAGTGATTTTGAAAATAAGTCTTTTGCATGCTCGTTATTCATCAGTCATAGATTTGAATGGTTCACGTGTGAGTGCCGTATCTTACCCATAAGAAAGTTAGGCAAAGCTGGATAAATGTTGAGGAAATGTGATAGCCTGATTATTTCCAGTATCTATGGGTATGAGGTGCTGGAGAGTGAGAGAGTCAATATGTACAGGACTATGTTTACGAACAAAAGTAGCAAGTCAAATAAAAGAAAAAAGTTCTTCTGTGCTAGGTGGCCAAGGTGAGGTCAGTATCAATATTGGCACTAGCACTGCCAAGTCCATGTTTTGCATGACGATAATTTAATCAAGATGTGTTGGTGACAAAGGGCTTATCAAAGATAGAATGTTTTAGTACACAGGTTGGTTTGTTTGACCAAAGTGACACACATCATCCTTCACAAAGCTACTGTAAAATTCATATCCGGCCTTGCAAAATGTTATGTTGACAGCAAAGACGGTGAGGTGTAAATTTATTGGACATTTGACATACTTATTACTCATCATTAAAAAAAGGGATTTCTTTTCTCAGGAAACAGGGAAGTTTACTTTCACCCTACAGAAGCAAAATGTATAATAGAAATTACTGTCACCTGAGAGTTTAAACACAAACTTACGGAATCTGAGAATATTTTTACACTCAAGAACAGTATAAATATTGTCCCATTTTACTAATTGAAAACTAATATATAACTAATTTTAAAAACGTATCAACTTTTTTTCCTGCCTTTAGGCAACCGTAATAGGCAACAGTCAGGTAAAGCCATTTATTATTAAACTTGAGAGTTCTGAGAAACCAAGTGTCTCATACGTTTTATATGTGAATGTATCTTTTTATTATTCATTCATTCATTCAATCTCTCCCAGATTTCCTAGGGGAGGTTTGCTCTTAAATTCTTCTTAAGAGAAGGGGGAAGAATGAATAGTTTTGACAAAATTCTATTTATAGCTTCTACAGGTGAGGACCATATTGAGCTGAGTTGTTAGCCAAGATAAAAAAAAAAGTTATGAAATGTAACATTACTGCCATTGTTTGAATAAGAGGAAGTGTACCTGTTCATAGCATAGCGACAAAAATTTTCCCAAGCAGTAAACTAAAAAAAGAAATTCATCTACTGCTTTATGTCCACACACACTTCACTTATATAACAATCACTGTTGTCAACAGAACAACCAAACCACCTGAGATACAAATGAGAGAAGCAATGACATTCCTTCGTGAATTATTCTCAGATCTGTCCCGTGTAGTGACTGGTTATAGGAAAGGAGAGGGCATTTATTTTTCATTCCCAGGCCTAATTAGTGGTGAAATCTTTTGATCCAGACATATCATACTGCCTAAATGAATGCCCCATCCATTAAGATTGGCTCCTTTGGGGGGACATTTCCAAACATACTTAAGTGTGTGACTGATAAAATGCAAAGTGGTTTTCCGACCATATTCAGCCCTCTGTGTGTACTCCCTGGCAATAGGATTTGCTGAACTCTTACTCGTGAAGGTCTGTCTTAGCAGAGCCAAAACTGCTTCCTCGAAGCCTCCACTGATCCCTTAAAGTTTTAAATCTGAACCATACCAGCCATATCCATCTCTTTCTCTAAACTGCAGCCTTTCAACTACTTAGAGATGGTTGATCTAAGTGACAACTTCAGAATTTCAGGGCAAGGAGAGTTGAGGGTGGCATTCTGATTGCTTAAGAGGGCACCTCTATGTAGCAAGCATGTTGTTCTGTTGCCCATCGTGTACTTATTTGTGTTGACTTGGGCACAGAGGTATTATGGAGATTATGGGGCTGAGATTTAGCTGTCCCACCCCAGTCATTCTGTGATTCCATCACCATCTACTAAAAGAACTTGGAAGTATACAGGCAGTGTTCACTGGTCTATAAGCAAATAGATTCGGATAACACTACTTCTAGCAAACAGACTAGAGAGGTAATGTCTGAAGCCATCTGTAAGGACAAAGTTATATTCTAGGGAAAGAAACAAATGAAGGATTCAAGGTTCCTCGATTAAAAACCAGCTGTTATAGACTGTTTGGGTAAAAGAGGTGGACAGCCTGGAAAATAAAGTTCTCACAACTCCTAGACACCTTACCTGATGTGGGCTGGATCACAATGCCCAGGTTTGAGTGCAGTGTCAGCTCTTCATTGTTAGCAATGTTGGCTCTCACTGTTCATTACAAGATTCATCAGTGACCTATTTTAGCTGTTGGGATAGGAGGCAAAATTCCACTTTCTGATCTGTGAGTATCTTTCCTAATAGAAGCTCAGACCCATAATCGTAATATTGACAGTTCCAACAATGATAACAATCTCTTTGTTTGTATCACTTGACAGCATATAAGGGGCCTTGACATTTGTTCCTCACAGCATCCTTGACAGGGTGACGTTAACAGCTCTATGTCACACCAAAGTCATGGGTGGAAGAGGTGGCACGGCTTGCTTTCCGCTATGCCCCTGACAAGTCGCTGTAGCCTCAGGAAAACTGAACTCCCCTCTATGAAGGGGGTCTGTAGGGGAAATTCAAAGGCAATATTTGGGTCATGGTGTTTGCAAGTAGAACTTTCTCTCTGAAGGAGCGAAGGAGTTAAAGTGTGAAGCCGGAATAGGGCAGAGAGGCGAGAGGAGGTGGCTGCTCTGGGGAAGTGGTCCAGCCATCCGTCTGGGGCGCTCTGGACTTTCTCATTCTCTCTTTCACTGCCATCTTTTCTCCGATCCACTTTAACTTTAAAATTAACAAAGATCAGGCAGTGCCTGTGGCTCAGTGACTAGTGCACTGACCCCAGATACCAATGGTGGCAGGTTCAAACCCAGCCTGGGCCAAACTGCAACAAAGAAATAGCCAGGCATTGTGGTGGGCACCTGTAGTCCCAGCTACTCAGGAGGCTGAGGCAAGAGAATAGCCTAAGCCCAAGAGCGGGAGGTTGCTGTGAGCTGTGATGCTACAGCACTCTATCGAAGGTGACAAAGTGAGACTCTCAAAAATAAATAAATGAAATTAAATTAACAAAGGTCAGAAGGTCTTGTTGTCCTTCCCTATGAAGTTCTGAGGCAGAAGACCCAGATCAGCTCCACTCCAGGCTTTGGGAAGCTCTTTTGCACCTGTGCAAAGCAGCTTGCTCTGCCTGGTCCCAGTTTTCCTCTGCAGAGCGTATAGATTTGGAAAGCTACGGAGCGGTTGTAGGCAGAGATGCACTGGTGGAATGTTCAACAAGGACAATAATGACATAACAAAGAAGAGGAAAGCGAGAAAAAGAAAGGAAAAGAAGTCCTGATTTGTACTGTTTGTCAAAGTCTGTGGTGTAAATGCTCTCACTGTGGCTCATTTTAAGCTACCGACTTGACACCAACTAGCTAGCAAAATTCCTGAAAATTTAGCTGTTGGCTTTTACAAGCCTGTGTGTGTGCATGCAGGTACACTCACAAACATCAAAATTCCCCACAAGATTCATGAGCTCTCACCAAAGTAGTATAAATATTAACAGGTTGGGCTTTATAAGGAAATAGACCTAAATTTGATTCCCAGAGCTTTCTCTTAGGCAAGACGCTTAAACTCTTAAGTGTCCTGTCTGTAAATTAGGGATATTAATAAGCACCCAATAGGGTGGGTCTAAAGATTAAATAGGGTAGTAGTGGCTTAAAGTTTGTTAATATCCAATAAATAATGGCTGCAGTTTTTATTTCCCCTACACCCGCCTTGGTAAATTCTCCACTGCTGTCAACATCTTTCCTTCCTGTTCTTTGTGGACACTTGGGGAATAAGCTGCCAAGTACATATTGGGGGCAGGGGTGACATTTATTTGGTTCCTGTTTAAACTGATTGATAGGGGTGTTGGTAATCTTGTGGATTTTTATTTAAATAATTTTCCCACACGTTCAAATATAATAATATACCTGTCACCCCGTCCAGGCCTGGGAACAGATCTTATCTGCTTTGTCACAAAATGGCCCCTGCCTGAGTAAACACAAATAGAGAATGGGGAGGCGGAACAGAACTCAGGGTTTGAAACCTAATTCGCTGAGGCAAGCAGGCAACATGGCTGCCAGGCAAAGCAGTGCTGAACTATTTTGATCACAAAAAGCAATGATTCGGAAGTCTCTAAAATTCAAATACAACATTGTTAAATTGTCCCAGAGGCTAACTTGGATCTTTAAAGTGCAAGAGTATTGGTGACTGTGACTATTTAGAAACTAAAACCGTCTCTGGGAACCCAGGGTAGATAGAGGTCACTGTCTGTCTTTCTCTACAACTCGATAAAAATCACTTTAAAAAAAATTAGCTTTTGGTTTTATCAGTGTAATTCACACACAGAGCTTAAAGAATCAGATAATTCCACAGGCAAATAACATTTACCTCTTTTGGCTTGTTTTGTCTCCATGTCCTCCAGATAACATCTAATAATGCCACTTCTTAATTTTTATTTTAGTTTAGAAATTAGAAATTAACTTCCCTTTATTGGAATGAGGATTTAGCTGTCTTTCACGCTCTGCTCCAGCTAATTCCCTACTCACACAGAATAGCAATATTTTAACTGTGGCTCAATCCATTTTCAATATTTATATTTTAATGATCAAAGAAGTGCTGTTTATTTATAGTGCTATATGTTTATTGTATATTAAATTTCCTTCCCTGGACAGTCCTTTGGTTTTCCAAATTTTTTTTTATTTAATTTTTCTAGTATGTATCACTAATGTACTCCCTAAAATATCCCAAGCTGTGAAAGACCTTCTTTTAATACATTGAAGTTTGGTAGGTAATTACTGACTTCATCTAGAAGGAATACCCCAGAGCCTTCTAAATAGGTCTTATGTAGACAGATTATTCTCTAGACCTCTTATAATAATTGACATTTGGGATCTTCTCTGGCGCTTCTCTTGGGGGCTTCCGTTTGTTTATATCCTGTGTTGGATCCAACATTCCCCGGGTTCCTCTTCTTTCTTTATTTTCTTCCTCTGTGTGCACTTTCTCAAATGAAAGTAAATCCTCGGTAAGTTTTTGAGAACTTTTAAGTTGAAGAGACTTTTATTTTACTACCCCACTTAGGGATGGTTTGGCCAGATAGAACGTTTTCAGCTCATCCTCAACTTTGAATACATTGTTCAGTTTTCTTTTAGCTTCTAGGGTTGCTTTGAAACATCTATTACCTTTCTGGCTTTTGATTCTTTGCATGAGAACATTTTTTTCCTTCCTTTTTCTGAAAAGCTTCAGAGCTTTGCTTTGTGTCCAGCCCTCTAAAGCTTGATGATGTGTTTTGATGTGGGTGTGTGTTCATTCTTAGGAAATGCCCACTCGCCCTGAACACTCCGTGCTTGAATTCAGAAATTTTGTTCTCGGGTTATTTCTTTACCAATGTCTTACTTTCTGTTTTACCTATTCCCTTTTAAAACTTTACTATTTCCATTGTTATACCTTCCGAAATGGTTCATTTATTTTCTTCTTTCATTTTCCATCTTTTTATCTTTCTTTCTCTCTGTTTTCTGTGTGATTTCCTCGGAATTATTTGGAAATCTTCCCATGTAGTGTTTTCCACATAGACAATAGTATGTAGTGTTCTCCAGTGTTTGGAGCATATTAATAACAGTTTTTAAAAATTTTTATGTCCCTACTTGAGCCAGGTTTCTTGTTTGGCTGTTCATGTTGATCTCTGGATTTCAAAATACTTTCCCCAAATATCTCAGATTTACGTGTGGGACACTAAATAGCTAATAGTGGAGATGGAAGGACTCTCCATGGGCTGCTGTACAGGTTGAGCCATTTCATACCCCAATGCCAGATTTCTTTCTCTTGGAATGATCAGATTCCCCAGAAAAGCCTCCTTCAGCCTTTGCCTTGGGGTTCTAATCCTGGATCTCTGCATCCAGGAGAAAGTCTGAATATTTTCGTATGTGCTATGTACACGTTTATTCATTAATACCTTTTTTAATTCAAAGACCCCTTTCCAGTATACTTTTCAACTCTGCCCAATATTCTCTGATCTTGAGATCTGCTATTTTCTCTCGTAAGAGGAAAAATCCTCCAATATTTTGCCAGGGTGTGATGGTAGCAGTCCCTTAGCTATGTGGTCTCACTGGTTTTCAAATACAGTTTCAACCAGTTCTCCTGCTTGGACCTCCCTTTTTCGAAGTACCTAATGCTATCAAGTGGGGGGGGGGTGCAGTGCAAATTGGGTGTCTTTTCTGCTTTCTCTTGCTTACATTTGAATTATAAACTGTTGGCTTATAATTCTACTCTACTGGGTCTGGTGATTCAGTTCCCATCTGCTTTAAATTTCTAGTTTCTCCTGTTTTCTTTACCTTTCTGGGTTTCTGTGTCTATTTTTAGTCCTAAACTATTGTTCAAATGGAGTTTTGAAACAGAAGGAGAGGGAAATGCCTATGTAAAATGCACACCCCCCAACTTCAAGTTTGTATTTACATTCTAACATCATCTTTCCCTCAGTTGCTTTCAGTGCATTTTCCACCTTTTCATTTTAATTCTTCTTCTTCCACTCTGTTCTTATCTTTAATGTCTGGTTCAACCTCATGAATGAAGTAGCTATAGATGGCCAACCCTGTGCTGAGTACTGTGGGTGCAGCAACACGAGAATCAGACCCCCCCCCCAGTAATTTTGGTGGTGATAATAAGAAGAAAGTCATAAGACAGTTTGAAGCCATTTTTTTTGCAGAGCTTAATTATATCATCCTGTTTTTCTCTCTTTTCCTGTCTCTCTTAAATTAACCATCTCCCTTTGGGTTCATTTAAAATTACAAAAATGTTTGCTATTTTTCTGTGTCTTTCAACACCTACCATGTAAAAATAAGCCCCTTTTCCTTTTATACTCTGTATTTTCTTAGACTTTGGCTCCAATATTCGTCACTATCTCTGCCATGCTTTGTCTCCCTCCACTTCATCCCTGCTTTGAACTGTGCTTAATGCATCTTCTTGCTGCTTTTCTCACATGACACACACGTCTCATGCAAACAACATTTACGAAAAGTCTGTTCCTTTCATCTTTCTATCTGCCGTTCCTCACTGCAAGCAAAGATAAACAGAGAAAGCCCTTGCTTGACAAAAGTGCTTTCTTTAGTAGGAAGATGGATATGTAGCAAATTAGAGCAGTATAGTATGTGTGCTAATACATGCACTTAGAGTTGACTATTTATTCTTTAGTTCCAGGAAAGCTGCCTGGAGATGGCAGGAACTGAGCTATTTTGAAGAATAATTAGAAGTCAGCTAGATGCCTTCTGTTATGATCTCACATACTCAATTCGTACTTTAGCTTCTTCATCCTGCTGTAAGCATATTAACCCAGGGAAAGTATGAATACTGCTTAGCATAGCACCTGGCACATAGTAGAAGCTCAATAAATACTGAATGGGTGAAAGATTTAAAAGGAACAGAAATTAGAAGCAAATCGACATTGCTGTCTGAACTTTCCCTGAATTAAATAGGTAAGTAAATAAAACCAATGCTGTAATCTGACTGTCCTATGAAAATTTTGATTAAGTAGCTCTACTTATTTATTGTTATATTCTTTTCTAAAGAAATCACTTTTTTAAAAAAGTCATATTTACTTTCCCAAACTATCTGGCAGCTGTCCACTAGCTTGACTGGAATGTACTGTAATTGATAAAACCTTGCAAGACACTCAGCTGTTTCTTTTCTTCCAAGAAGAGATTCTAATTATTGCAGTTTGCAGGCAAACAGAAAAATTCAGTGGTTTAATTCAAGATTCACAGTTGACCTCGGTGCAAAGCTGGAAACAGTAGGAAATAACACTAGAAATTGAGACTGTGCTATTCTGAGTCACTCAGAAAGAACCTGGGCTGCGAACCCTGGTTACTCAGCTAACGGGGCACATGCAGGCAAAAAAACACCTGCTAAGGTTGCTCATTTGTAAAGGGAATTGCTGATCTAGAATGCAGTTCCTTATAATCATTTATTTATTTATTTATTTATTTTTTGAGACAGAGCCTCAAGTTGTCCCCCTGGGTAGAGTGCTGTGGCATCACAGCTCACAGCAACCTCCAACTCCTGGGCTCAAGCGAGTCTCCTGCCTCTGCCTCCCAAGTAGCTGAGACCACAGGCACCCGCCACAACGCCTGGCTATTTTTTGGTTGCAGCCGTCATTGTTGTTTCGGTGGGCCTGGGCTGGATTCACACCCGCCACCTTAGGTGTATGTGGCTGGCGCCTTAGTCACTTGAGCCACAGGCACCGAACCCCTATACTCATTTCAATTCACAGTTGTACCTCAGATCTTATAAAGGCAACAGAAATATCATTTGAGGATGACTGAGTCCACACAGGAAACTGAGAATTGACACACGCTATTATACCATTAACTTAACTGTAAATATCTAGAGCAAGTGGCCAGTCACCAATAGGGTTCTAGTGCCAACTTGCGAGTCCTGTTCCTCAAAACTTTGAAGTCCTCTGCTAACAGTGCTAAATAAAAATAGTTCTATTCAGGTTTAGTTGGAATGACTGCCATGCACCAGCAGGTCCTGATGACCCTCCTTTAAGGAGGCCACTAATTGTGGGCATGCAGACCTGCATGTGGCCCTCACCTGAGGGCCCTCACTCCCTTGGATGAGATAGGCAGTCTCAACCTCACTGCAGACCCCACTGGGCTCCCTTTGCTATCTGGACTCCAAAGATATTTGACTTTTCCATCCCTTATTATTGAACTATTTGCCCCCTATGTTTGTATGATCTATAGGAAATCCAGGGCTTTTATTAATAGTTCAATTATTTTTTTATTTTTTTAATACACATAGATCATGAATACATTCATGCATATGTGGGGCACAATGTGCTGATTTCTTTTATACAATCTAATGTGGTTACATTAAGCCGATCAACATAGCTTTCACCTCATTTACTTGATTATTGTACCAAAATGTCTATGTTCTACATTTCACAGATTTGACTTGTACCCTTGCCATATGTTCCGTAGATGTGATCCCTCCTTTTACCCTCCCTCTGTTACCTCCCCCCTCCCCTCCCCTCCCACTCCACTTCTCTTCATCATCTTGGGCTATAGTTGTGTTCTATTTTGGGGTATATGTATACCGTGGAATACCATGCAGCCTTAAAAAAGATGAAGCCTTTATCTCTTTTATGTTTACATGCAGGGATCTGGAACATATCCTCCTGAGTAAAGTGTCTCAAGAATGGAGGAAAAAGTATCCACTATACTCAGTACTCCTATGAAACCTACTTATATTTATTCACACTTGTCTTGTAAAAAATAGAACAATAGTTCAATTTTTAAAAATCATTTTGTTTAATGCTGAATTGTGCATGATATGCCCTGCATAGCACTACAACACTGGTTCTGAGTTGGAAGCCCAGTGTCACCTTGCTAGCTAAGAGATCTTAGGAGGTAAGTTCCTTATCCTCTGAGCTTAATGTTGTCATAAACTCGATTTTGTTTCTAATTTTCACAAATTAAAAATATTAATATAAATAACCATATAGCTTGTTAGGTCTACAGACAGAACAGGATGATCCATGGATGTTTAATGTTAATTCCTTCATTTTTTTACTCTTTCTATAGTTGCCATCATTTTTAGGTTATTTTCTCATCATTTTTTATATTATGTTGTCAACAGTCTTAGCAGAAGTTTTCTGCCTATATATGCCTCATTAGCTGAGTAACCAGGGTTTGCAAGCCATTCGACATTACTATCATATTATTATTATATATTTTGTTATTAATTTATTATTTTGTAGTTTCTTATCCCAGGCGGAGAGGATTAAAAAAAAACTTAACGAGATAAGATGTTTGAATTTAAAGAACTCACACTTTAGTAGCAAAGAGATACAAACACCCTAACAAGCGTGAGGAGAGATGCATTTCTGAGACCCATAGGAGCAGGAGCAGACGCACAGAAGGAGAAGAAGGAGAAGGGGAAGGGTTAGGGGCCCCACAGCCCGGGTGATATCCCAGAGTTGCCACTCTTGTTTTGGCCCAATGAATAAGGTCTCTGTGCTAGAGTCAATCTCCTGTTTTTTGAGTATGCTCCATCTTGTCTATCTATGAGCTCACTTTTGTATGTCTTAAGTAATTGTCCTTATCTCAACATTTAATCAGTAATGTTCAGGAAAATATTTAGAAGTTAAAGAAGGTAAAAAATGAAATCATGGTTTCCACTTTTATGCTTTAGTATGTTTCTTTTCAGTCTTTTTTCCCCCGTACCATGTGTTTGGGCCATACTTTATGAAAGAGATGCTTTATGGCCACTAGGCCTGCTGACCAGAGTGTCTTGTCTCTCAGGGCTTTGTCTGAGTTACTAGTGACAGAAAGGAGGTGCATTGTTGAAATATTAACACTGTCCCACTCCCATTTCTTGCCCAAGATACACAGGAAATGCCTATGGCACACCACTGAATGATTCCTAGAGACAAACGGAAGATGAGCGCTGTGAATTAACAGCCTCATCACAGCAGCATTCGCTTCCAGATGCAGGGCTGCAAGTACTGGCCTCCTTTCCTTCTGTAGTTCTGGAGCCCATGCCTGGAGTAATTAGAGAGAGAGCGAGAGAATATTTTTGCAATGATGTAGTTAGTCTGTAGATACAGACTAATTCCTCCCTCTGTGATTTCCACATAGACATTTTTGAAAAGAATTTGATCTTTTTATCCGAAGCATTATCTTCAAATGAAGGGACAAAAGGAAGACATTATTAACTGAGCATTTACTAAAGACCAGTCTTTTGCTGGCATCTTCACATTTCACCTCTTGCAACCCGCACCATGCCCCTTGTCCTGGGTTACAGATGGGTAAACTGAGGCTCAGTCAATTTGAGTTCCATGACATGGTCACATGGTTAGGGAGTGCTGGAATGGTGATCCAACCCCCCCCCCCAGAAGATCAGATTTCCCTACTCAATGCTCTTCAAACCGCACATGTTCCTACTTAGCCCACTTGCAGGATTAAATGCAACTGTACTGTCATTATTTGCATTTGATTAATCGCTTCCTTCCCTCCCTGAGGTTCTAAATTCTGATTTTAACTGACTGCTATAAATCCAGCACAGAGTACAGAGTATGACAAAAAAAAAAAAAAAAGAAGGCTAAAGCTCAGTAAATATCTGTTCAACATATGAATGAATGAGTGAAATCCAGGTTTTTCTAATTTCCAAATTAGAGATTTCCAAATTCTTAGAAACTACATTTCTCCAGTTCTCTGGAAACTGCATTTGAGGTAACCAGAGGCACAATACTGCTCTAATACAAAAAAAAAAAAAAAAAATAGAAGGCCAAATGATTTATATTTGCTCCTCATTTAAGCTAGGAGAATGAAACATTTCCCAAAGCTGATGAAGTTACAGGACATAGAATTTCTGACAAAAATGGAGGGTGTTAAAACCATAAAATCTAGGTGAGACTAAAGACAACTTTTCAATACTCTTTTCCCCTGCATGTTAAAGAATGGTTATGACAGGAACCATTATCATTAACATTTTCAGGGGTCAACTTCCTTGTATAGGACAAAGGAACAGGAATCAGAGAAGGGTACTGGATGGAAGATGGCTTCAGCCCAGGAGATGTGAAGATTTGCAGCAAGAATTATTCGGAAATATCATACTTGGACCAAAGTAATGCCCTGTGAAGTGCTCATTTTTAAAAGAACCTTATATTTCAATAGATGGCAAATGATCCTCCACTCTCAGTGTTAGAACCTTCAGCCAATGACGCTCTGAAGTGAGGCCCAATTGCAGAGGTGAAGGCATGCCTTTCACCAGTTGCAGTTTCAACCCCCTCGCCCTCAGGGCTACCTAAGCACACTTGAGAGGCTCCTAATCACAAGAGTTTAGAGGTTGCCCTGGGAGGATTTATAGGCTTCCAGTCCAAGGATATCCCTCTCCAGGTTCCTTTTTCTCCCTCCCTGCCACTTCCTCTGAGAAGCCTTCCCTGGTACTCCCAGAAACTCTCATCCTATGAGCTAATTATGTACCTTGCCCACATTTCTAGAATACTCATGTTATATCCTGATTGGTTTGGCCCACATATCTTTCCAACTAACTAAACTTCTCAAGGTGAGAGACAATGTGAGAACCGTGATCATTTTCATCCCTTTAGTACAGATTCAGAGTGAGAAAGCAACTTGCCAAAAGTCACACAGCTGGGTCTCTGGGTACCTTAGTATGGTGAAGGGTTCCGACAGCACAATTTTTATCCAAAGGCCCAACCTGACTGCTTCCTTCTATGAAACTGTGGTCTAGAATGGTGGTGTATTTCTTCCACCGCCTATTTCTTTTTGGTGACTTAGCACTTGATGAAAGAGTCAAAGGCTCCAGTTCTGACCTTGTTGCTGGTAACTTGAGCTAGTCCCTCCCTCTCTCTGGGCCTCAGTTTTCTCATCTGTCAAGTGAGGGTATTGGGCTAGATAGCACTGAGCCTCCTGGGATTCAGTCCAGTGCATACGTGTAGCTCACAACTCCTGGGTGACCTTGTCACGTCAGCAGCCCTGGCTTTGCCAAAATTGCTGACTGAGCCAAGCTGTGGAATTGGGCAGAGGAAAGAATGGCCCCTTCACAAGGGCCATTTGCGTGGGGTGAGTGTTATCACCAGAGGAAATTGACTCAAGGAGATAGCACCCTGGTATCAGAGAAAGCCAGACTATCAGTGGGCAGCCCCCACAGTCCCTGGCCTCCTTGCCAAGGGTACCTCAGGCTGAGTGGCCTTCCTGACACACAGTGGAGATGGTGCCAGGCCCAGGACAGGCCCTTGTGGGAAATCACAGATCAGAGTCAGGCCAGGGACCCAGAGGCCTCAGATAGCTCCGGGTTGCTCTCTGTGGCCTCTGTGGATCCAGGTGATAATCAGGCAGAGAGTGGCACTATTTCCCTCAAGAAAGACTCTTGCTGTTCCCACAATACCTGAGGCTCTGTCCTGGGCAGTTGTTACCTGAGGCCCCATCCTTCCATGCTGTGTCCTTCAGAGCTGGGCCGGGGGACACCCAACAATGGTTGCATTTTGTCTTCCATTTCCCATAAATAGGGAGCAGGTCAGAAAGAAAGCATTTAAGTAGCTTCGGCCCACCTCCCAGGAGACATGTTACTCTTTCCAAGATTTACCTGCCACTTTTGCTGGGCTAACTTCACCTTTAGTTTCAAACCTTAGCTCAAAGGTCACCTCCTCCAGGAAGCCTTCCTTGACTTCCCATGGACTAATGGACTAGTCTGGGTACTGAGATTGATGTTTTTTCTCTACCTTTGTCCTGATCAGTCTGTTTACTCCCTGAGAGACCTAAAATACATTGGAAAGAAAACAATATTTAAAAAATAAATAAACCAAACAAACAAAAAACTAGAAATGGTGATAACCTGATATTACAGTACTTATAGTCTAGGAAGGGAGTTAGTCAAATCATCACACAAATAGGTGAAAAATCAAACAACAGCTACATGGCATGCTGAACAGCAGGAGAATTTAATATCGTTGGGGGTGGGAGGAAGCAGGGAAGTGTCTCTGAAGCTGAAATAGGAGGAGTTGTGGACAAAAGGAGTCGAGGAAGCTTCCTTATGTCTCACTGATCCCTGAATCCCTAGGGCATCTCAGAACTTAGGACCTGATCATTACCCAGGAAATGTTTATAAACACCAAAGCCATATTTTCTGCCAAGTTGGCCCCAAGTCTGGGATCGGTCCCTGCCGTGGTCCGTTTGTGCTCTCCTTGTCTTGGAATATTTTCATTTCATTGTCCTTCTGGAAAATGCCCCTGTGTTGCCTCAGATCCTGTCTTTTATGTGGCCCTGGCCTGGAGCCCATGTTCCCTGACATGTACTGCAGACTTTCACATGTCTTATCTCTGTGAGGGTCTCCAAAAAATCATGCACCTGTGATTCCTTCCCCAGAGAACCTGTCTGCATCTCTACCTTTTCTGGCCTTTTATGCCCAGAGACACAGTTGTCTGAACTACCCAATCTCCTCTGCCACCAGAACTGCAGCTCTTGCAAGTCTCGGCTTGTTGGTGGGCTCTCCTGAGCGTGTTCTCCATTTCTCCCAGTGCCTGCCTGTCTCCAGGGAACAGGATCAGCTCTGAGACTCAGACATCCTTGATTAATGCAGCAGACCAGCCATGCCCAGCACCCTCCTGAGACACTACCCAAACTTTCTTCATGTTAGATTCATCACAGCCAAGAACACATTTGGTTAATCAACTCTCTTTTTCCAAACTGGAGCCACTCTGATCAAGATTGAAAATGTGCCCCCATTGTAAGTGGCTACTGTTTCCAATTACATATGCTTCTCCCAGCCACCATGCAATCTGTTCACTTCATGCTGGTTTGCAAGAGCTGTTCGCACCAAACCATTGACAGCCACTATCTAAACTGAAACCATCTGCTTAGCCATTTGCCATGCACGGCTGGGTCTTGCAGACTTACCCAGTTGAGGCCCTGTGGAGCAGTCCATTAAACAAGCATGAATTAACGCAGCCTGTTTTTATTAAATGTCTTGCAACTGATGGGAAGATGGACAAGCCTGTCTGGCAAGGATAATGGCTGGTCCTCACAGCATCTGAAGTCTTGGATAAACTCCAGCAGCACCCTGCATCTCAAGACCATCGAATGTTTCAGAAGTGTGGTGGTGCTTAGAGACAATTTTTCTGAAAAGGTTTTTGAAAAAATTTTATGGTTTTTTCTCTTTCCTGTGAAAAATTCAGGCATAACTTAAACTCCTTCTGTTTCCTTGATATTACTTAGATGGAAACTCAGGGAGAAGCAGATAAGAGTGACTAGGAACCCTTGTGGAGCACAGATATCCTCTATTGCTGTTACCAAATCCAGAAGATTCTATGGTAGGTTTTCTTCTTACTGATATGGGTGGCCTACTCAAGAGTCAGGACTGGCTCGCTGAGTGACTTTGAACAATCTTCATGTACTTTATCTAAATGCCTTGGTCTAAGTAGTGAAACCCTAGGGGAGGGGACATCTTGGTCCATTCATATCAGATTCTGACCAGCGTGGCTGGAATTTTTTCTGGACATTGGAGAAGAAAACATCAGCGGGCAAACCCAAGGGCATCACCAGTAATTAAGAGAATTCAGCAAACTGTGCCTACTCTGATTTCAGGGTCATCAAACAACTTTCTTCCAGGTGCAAGAAATAGCTGTGTGAAGAAATTGGCCTCTTGAGGCAATACAAGCATCCATTCCTCTTGATATTATATTCCGCATTAGGTAATACAATGGTTTAATATAGTGGCATTCAAGGTTTCTATTACTATTTTTTTTTATTTTAGTAATGAAAAAAGTCAATTCACAAAGAATGGTTTAAGCCAGTGCTTCTCAGCCTTTCTAATGCCTCCTAATGCTGTGACCCTTTAATACGGTTCCTCATGTTGTGATGACCCCAACCATAAAATTATTTTTGTTGCTACTTCATAACTGTAATTTTGCTACTGTTATGAATCATAATGTAAATATCTGATATGCAGGATGTATTTTCATTGTTACAAAGGGGTTGCAACCTACAGGTTGAGAATCACTGGTTTAAGCAAAGAATAGAATTTTCTCCCCTCTACAGAGAATATTCAGAATATTCAACATCCATCACCCAAGCACATTGGACTCTTACTAAAAACAAGTGGGTTAGCCATACTGGCATGGTCAAGGCTGAACCCTGGTACTTCCTCTACTATACTCTACATTTTGTTCACTCAAAATTAGATGAGAGGAAGTCTTTTTACTTGCCTCATATTTCTTGCCTTTACTTATTTGGTCTTTAAGAGAACATACTGAGATTTTGGCAAAAATTCCTACCAGCATAAATTGTATATTATTTGTTTTTATATTTGCTATAGGACTACCAATAACTAGTCTGTGACCCACTGGTTCATTCATCTAGCAATCATTTGCTGGGCTTCTGCTTAGAGTCACAGTCTCTCTGGACTCCAGGAAGCTAAAGATTAAGAATAAAGTGATCCAGGGTGGCACCTGTGGCTCAAAGGAGTAGAGCGCTGGCCCCATTTACCCATTTACCAGGTGGTGGGTTCAAACACAGCCCTGGCAAAAAACCAAAACAAACAAACAAAAAAACCCCCAAATACTAGAAGAAAGTGTAGGGAAAACACTTGAAGAAATTGGCTTGGGTGAAAATTTTAGGAGGAGGACCCCCTCAGGCAATTGAAGCAACATCAAAAATA
>NW_003852409.1:11872125-11897127 GCF_000181295.1 Otolemur garnettii | reverse complement strand
TGGGACCACACCTATGGTCCATCTTACAAGGGTACATGTAAATCTTTCAAAATGTAGAATATAAATGTCTTAACACAATAACTAAGAAAATGCCATAAAGGCTATGTTAACCAGTTTGGTGAAAATATTTCAAACTGTATATAAAACCAGCACACTATACCCCATGATTGCATTAATGTACACAGCTATGATTTGATAAAAAAAAAAAAAGAATAAAAAATTTTTTAAAAGATGGTAGAAGCAGAAAAAAAAATTATAGCCTCAGAGGAAAAGGGAAAAGAAAAACCCAAGAAAGCAGAACTATAACAATCTACTAAAGAAAGACTTTAATTTTTTTTAAATACCTTTTAGAGTTTTTTGATCCTTAGATAATAAGAACTACAGAATTTTATACTCCTGTGGCTGCCACTGCTGGAAATCTCAGTGCCCAATATGATTCTCTCCCATGTCAAGGAGAATTATCCTTCCTCTGAAGTTCCTCATCTTTCTTTCCTTTTCCCTCACTTTTTGGGTTCTGCTTTACTGTTCAGTTTTTAGTGAATTTCCAAGTGCCTGGCCCTTACTGCAAATAGATTTGAATCCTTTTTGGATATAACCTAAATTGGTAAAAATATAGGTATATATGTTTTAATAAAAAAATGATTTGCCTTCTGTTTGGCCCAAGAAAGAGAAATTCCAGTCCTCATATCTTTGAGAAATTGCAACCCTCTTTGTTCATCCATGTCTTCTCTGACCTCCGCCCTTTCTCCTTCCACATTTTTTGATGAGCTTATGATGTTGTTGATTGGAGAACATTAAGTTATATTGGCACTCATCTGGGCCATTTCTAGGAATAAAACTCAGGGCTTATGGTTTATTGGAATGACCACGTGAAAAGATAGGTGATGCTTATGCCATTTCATAAATTAATCAGAACTGGGAAGGTCTTAAGAATAAAGAGTTTTTCTGACTTTTTTTTTCTTATTAATCTTTATCTGCAGGGTCCATCGCAGAGCATAGCACAGAATAAGTACTCAGAAAAGTGATACTGAGTAAATAAATGAGTGAATGAACAAATAATTAGATAACTTAGTTCCTACTCCAACAGTCACATTTGGTCTTAACTCTTGCTCTTTCTGAATAATATATAATTAGTGCATGCTGCCAAAGCACACAGTCAAAAAATGAAGAAAGATCAACCATGACAGGCATTTTTATATCCTGGGTGGTGTCTGTAGATAGATGAATATGTAATATATATATGCACGTGTGCATATATATCATACAATTGTTTGCTTTTTCCTGGGGTCATCTGGGATGTTTCTATGTAGACGCCACCAGAGAACACACAAAGTCCCCTCCCATAGACTCTTGTGTTTTAATTACAGTTGACCCTTGACCCATGCTGTTGGGAATTTGAGTATAACTTTTGATTCACTGAAAATGTTAACTGCTAATAGCCTATTGTTGTTTGGAAGCCTTACTGATAATATAAACAGTTGGTTAACGCATATTTTATGTTACATGGATTGTATACTATATGCTTATGGTAAAGTAAGCTAGAGAAAAGAAAATGTTATAAAAAATTGTAAGGAAGAGAAAATATATTTACTGTTCATGCAGTGGAAGTGGATTATCAGAAAGGTCTTCATCTTCATCTTCATGTTGAGTAGACCAAGGAGCAGGAAGAACAGGGTTTTGCTGTCTCGGGAGTGGCAGAGGTGGAAGAAAATTTGTATAGAAGTGGACCTGCAGAGTTCAAATTCATGTTGGTCAAAGTCAACTATATTAGCCTCATATGTGCTTTGTTCTTGAGGCACTCTCCTTCCTGGCATGTCTAATGTAGAAGCAGTGTGGAAGAAAGAGCACAGCTAGGGGTGCTGGAAGGTTTGGTTGAGTCCCGGCTTTGCCCTGCACTCACTATGACCTCAGTGAGTTACACGGCCTCTTAAAACCTGAGACTCCTCATTTGCAGAAGGTGAACCATGCAAGATTGACTAAGGAAGAACATTATAACACAGAAGATGTAAGTGGAATGGTTGGTGAGCTAGGCCAGTGTTCACCAGTTACTCCGACTCTGCCACAACGTTTCCTGGATGCTCAGGGCTCTGAGTGTCTTTTCTGTTACTCATGCTTAGTTTCTCCTTCCCCGTCATGTGCACCAGCCCTGCAGTTCTTCATCTTTGCTTCTCCTTGCACAAGTTGGGTGGAATTCCCTCTGCAAGCTTCTCTGCTGGGCACCAGGCCCTGGGCAAATACATTCACACATGCGCTATTTGATCGGCACATCAACTCCAGAGTAAGTACTATCCTGTTGTGCACATAGCAAAGGAAGCTCAACGGGATTAAATGAAGCACTTAGAGAGAGGAGAGGGATTTTGTTTAACACTTTAAAGTCAGTTCCTTCTCCATTAGTAAGGCTAGAAACAGGCCCACTGTCAGCAAACCTTAAATAGACCTGAAGTCAGAGGAAGAAATAAATCATGCAGGTTGGGGGTAGAAATAATAGGGCCATGGAAAGAAATTCCTTTTCATGGTAATAGGATGGACCCTTATAAATGTCTTTCTTTGAATATGGCACAGAAAACATGAATCTTGGACCAGGTTCTTCTAACTTGGCTTGTTTTTCACTCTGCAGAGACTGGGAAGACCGTGAACTTGGAGATACCTTTACAGAGAATAAAGGGAAGCTCTAAGCAGCAGGTTTACTCACTTGTGTCACTGTTAGGGCCTTCCTTGCTAGCTGGTTCTATAATAAACCAAAGCCTAAATAAACTTAGCCAAATCTGAATCTCATTTTTGCTGATCTTCAAACTGGGAATTTGCCTTCACAGCCTGTCATTGTCCATCAGTCCATCATTACCCAGGAGAAGTGACAAATGGAAGTATCCTATTTAACTAAGTGTCAGACCTGGACTGTGCTGGGTTAAGTGTATTTTCTATTAGTTATTACTTCTAACAATCCTCTGTGTTAAGAACTATTGTCATCCTGACTTGAGGGCATTGAAGTTTGTAGCATTTTACTTTTCGATGTTTTGTTTTATTTTTGCTATTGTGATGAAGGCTAAAATGACAATCTTTGCCTGCACAGATTGTTTCCTTAGGGTGACTTCTAGGAACTGAGCCAGTTAATCAATTCTTTTGAACCCTGTAAGATACTTGATGCAGGGTATATAACTGCTTTCTGGGGGATCTGTGCCAGAGTGTACCCTGAAGTCAGCTTGTCAGTGTTGCTGAAATCTTGCTAATACCACAAAGAGTGCTGTGTGGTGGGGAGCACGTCTTTTTAGTGAACTTAGCAGCATACTGGAAAGGCTCTGGTCCCTGCTCTGTCATTGACCTTGTGTGACATTGGGCTAGTGATTACCTCTCTCCGAGCTTCAATTTTCCCAAGTGTGACATGTAGGAGGCAGCACAGATGATCTCGTAGGCATCTTCAACTTCAATTGTCCTTGACATTTGGGGGAGACTATAAAACCTTTTTGGGCAACAGGTGGCTCCAGACATAAACATGAGTTCATGTGATGTCTCCAGCTATGTGAAAAAAGCATCTGGGAAACTATGCTTTAGAGGCAGGCTTGGGTTTTAATCCTATCTTCACCATTTATTCTAGGGGAGATCTTGAAAAGTCATTTTTACTTCCTGAGCTCTGGTTTCCTGTTCTGCAAAGTATAGATGAAATGTTATAGGATTTTAAGAGAGATCGGATGAGATAACTCGTATAAAACATGGTACAAGGTAGGTACTTAATCACTAGTAGTACATCCCCTCCACCCACTCTTGGGTGAAGAATAATGGGCTTCCTAAAGACATTTGTAAGTGACTATCCAAAGTTTCTGAGTACTCAGAGGTCTCAGGATTCTCTTTACTTATCCTAGGCATCTGCAGTTTCCAGCTGAAACTCCCAGTTGGAACACCATCTACACAAGCCCAAGTGTTTTCAGATTTAAAGTGAATTTGAAAGTTGCATGTTGACCCTCCATGTTGACTAGAGGCACTGTTGCATGGATACAAATCTGTGTCTGACATCATGGGTTGTCTTCAGTGGCTTTGATGTTGCAAAAGTTTACTAATGGTTCTGTCAGTTCGGGGATCTCTTTGAACTAAATGCTGATTGATTAAATGATGAATTCATTCTGCAGGTTTGCATCTGTTCACCATACATGTATCCATGTGTACTTTCTTGGGTGATAGTCTTATACAGATGAATAAGAGTAAATCCCTGCCCTTTGGAGTTCCCAAGCTAGTGAGTGACAGGCCCAGGTAAACAAATAGAGTAGAACCTCTGTATATTGACCATCCAATGGACTGTAACAAACTGGTCCACATACAGAGGAAGTCAACATAAGGAACAAGGCCAAGGCCTACTGTACTGACGATATGTACATGTGGTACATGTCCAATCTATAAAAATTAGGTCAACTTAAGGAGGTGGTCAACAATAGATTATAATTGCAATACAATGCGATCAGTGTTATACCAGAAGCAGATTCAGTGATCTTTAGGAGTACAGGGGAATAAGTGGCTCATTACATGGGGGAAAGAAGTTGAAATTAGGCTTCCCAGAGGAATATCTTGAAATCTAGAATAGTTGGAGCAAAGATGGAGTGATTTAAAAAAAAAAAAGTAAATAAACGCATCTTAGCTTATGTTTGTGGAGAAACATGGTAGGAAATAAGACAGGAACTATACATAGAAACTAGATCATAAAGGGCTTTCAATTCCGGGCTAAGGGGCTTAGACACTGTCTTCCAGATTTGCAGTGTCTAATATGGTAGATATGTGTGACTCTCTAAATATAAATTAATTGAAACTAACCAAAATTAGATTTTCAGTCATTCGGTGGTACTAACTTTATTTCAATGCTCAGTAGGCACATGTGGCTAGTGGCTGCCACATTGGAGCAGATGAAGAATGTTGCCATCAGTGTAGAAAATTCTATAAGTTTTCTGCATATGATGTAAAGGGATTAATGAATTTTAAAAGGAAGGTCGTGGATAGATATGTTTGTAATGTGTAGAATGGATTTGAGGTGAGTAACAGCAGAGGCTGGGAAAACAGCAAGGAAGAAGTTATTGCTACACTCTAGATGAGAGTTCATGAGGACTAGAATTGCAGCATTGTCACTATGCAGAAGGAAACCGAGGCCACCTTGCAGCTCCTAAAGCATCAATAAACCAAAAATCATGGCCATCAATGCAGTTTACTAATTGGGATCTGATGGGAGTTCAGGAAATGTCAGTCTCATCTCTTATCAGGAGCACCCTTGACTCAAAGCTTCAATCCCCAAGATGGCTCCAGGCATGTGGGCAAACCCCCAAGTGCCTGTGAGCTCCCTGCAGTCTCCCTGCCCCTGCTTGCCTTTGTTTTGTCATGCTATTGGGTCTTAACAGATGAGTTTCTTGTTTGGCCCCTTTTCTGCCCAATCAGAGTCTAGAAAAGAAGGATCATACCACCAGCTCACACATCTGTTTTTCTCCAAGTGTCTGGGTTCCATGGTTATAATAAGGCAATAGAAGCTTCTGAGAGGCAGCGGCAGATTGGGTGATAAGATGCTGTTCCTTATCTCCTCCCTTCCTGCTGAAATCTCTGCTAAATGTAAACAAATAACTTCGTTTTTGCTGTTGATGGGGGAAGGGCTTACCCTCTGGAGGATAAGTTGCTGAGGACACTGTGGTCAGGAATCTAGACTCTTCTACGAATGCGAAGATGCTCTCAGGGACAGTCATGGTATTGTGGGTAGTTCACTCACATCTCAGAATATGGTGTCTTGATATGGATTTTTCAAAACCTTGTCACTCTGGCTTGACTTCATACATCGTAAACAGTTCTTGTTGTCATGGTATGTTGTATCTCTTAATCTCTTCCCTGTCCAATGAGAAATGTTTAGAGTGCTCAGAAGAAATACAATCCCTAGAGAAAGGAGGAAATCCCCTGATGGTGAAACACTAATTTTCTATCCTTCAAGGTCTCACCCAAGCACTATCTGCTTTGTGAAATCTTCAGACCTCTGTTTGGCACATACTAACTATAGTCAGATGATTATGTTCATACCTGCCTGTCTACATAATGATAATTTATGAGCAGGATTGACCCAAGTCAAGTTTGCATCAAAAGGACTGTCTAAGAATTCCATTCTGTGAATCTTGACTAAATTATATGAATTATGATGCATAGTCTCTATTATATCTCAAAAAAAAAGGGAAATCAGAAGAAATATGTGAACGAGTCACAGAAGAAACTAGGGAAGAAAGACTCCATTTATTTTAAGTGTTTCTGTTTTATCCTTCATTTATGCATTCATTCCATTATTGCACAGATATCTACTCAGTCCTAGTAGACATCTACTCAGTCTCTACAGATGGTCAAGCAGTAGACAGATTATCAAAATAAAGACAGACTGGTAAGGGAGCAAAAGCTTTAAGTAAACAATGACAGTCTATTGTAGAAATGGCTCTGTTGGAGGTATGTACCAAGTGGGTGAAGGGAATGAGGGGAAAAAAGCTTACTCTATTAAAGGAAGAGCACAGACTCTAGAGCTCAGATCCCAGCTCTGTAATTAGTAGATGGTGCCTTGAGCAGTTCATCTCTTTAAAACTCAATGTCTGTTGCTGTAAGGGTCTTGCGGAAAAACGATGTCATGGAGAATAAGCATGCTTATTGCAATTGTGTTTTAAATAAAGGTGACCATCTGCTCGCTCAGGCAAAATGGTGAGCTTCTTTATTTGAGGTTGATTTATATAGGGAATTTTGTACATGTGCACAATACAGCAATGACCTCATTGATCCATTTAAACATCATGTGACTACCTTGTGATTAGCTTCCAATAATCCACTCAACATACACCTTTTGACATAACCCTTTCAACATAACCCAAATTAACATAACTTAATGGAGAGCATATTGTTAGCCATTACTTCTTTGTTCTTATCTGATGATGCCTGAGGCTATGGAGGAACAAGGTAGATTGAAAACCTGCCTTTGCTGGCCTTGCCGTTTGGAGGCTTTTACTTCGGATCTTTAAACAAGGCATAAAAAAACTTCTCAGGCATACAGGAATTTGTGTGCAAACCTCTGTTCCCAAGTGGGCTTTAAGTCAGGGGTTTTTGCTGGAACCTTTTATAAGGAATTTTAAGGCTAGACTTCTCAAAAGCCTTTCATGAACCCAGGTTTCATCTGTGCCATTAGATACCTGTGTGCATTGGATAAATTCCTCTTCTCTTGAGGTCCCCAAGCACATTTCTATTCCCGGACCCGTCAGCAAGTGACCTTCATTACTTACCACAGATTAGGAAAGGTTACTGATGGGTATCTGGCCAGTTTTCCAAAGGGTTTTTTTATTGGCCTAATGAAGTCAACCTTAATTCCTTAACTCAGTCTGGACATCTCTGGAAATGCTATTCCAGCCAAAGCCTTGGTCATGTTAGGCCCACAACTAACCTGGCCACATGGGATTCTGCCTCAGTTTCTTACAAGTATGCCTGCACAAATTCTTTTCACTGCTCTCTCTCAAATGGCTTTTTTGGCCAGAGGCATATAGGCGTTTCGCCTATAATGTCCACATCTATAAAGTAGACATAATGTTGTGAAAAATGTGATAATATTTACAAAAGTCTTGGTACAATGTCTAGAATAGAATAAGTACTCAATTGATGTTATTTTGGGGGCCATTATATTTGCCAAGCTAATATCAGGACCATTTCCAACTTCTCTTTGTCTGAGCAGACAGACCCAAAGTGAAGAACTCTCAGCCAAAGCCAAAACTCAAAAGACTGATCAAATTCAGCATTTGACCAAATGCCTTTCCAATGTTCATTCTCCTATGTTTGTCTTCCAGAAGTTCACACAAGGTAAATCTGACTGTATTTTTATATTTTCCCTTTACTGTGAGACACAAAGATGTTAGTAATCAGACAGAGAAATGTTGACTATTTGTGGCTTGGGTTAGTGAGCTCTTTTTCACAAACTTTCATTATAAACACATTTATTGAGACATAAAATTCTAAAGAAGCCATGGAAACCTACCAAAAATAGTAAGTTTATACCTTCAATGGAGAGCACATACATACTCAAATCAGGATTACAATTATTAATATCATCATGAAACTAAGAGAGAATTAATTTATCATGACTTCAGAAGATGGTTGTGATGTTTAGGGTGGCCAACAGTAAACACAACAGTGAAGGAAAAGCTTCCCCTTCACCCTCAGAAGGTTAGCTAAAAAATCAATTCACAGAAGGCAGATTGTATGGAGAAAAGGCATATAAATATATTTGGTCATAGCTTTCAGAATGGAAACCTCCCCTCTGTTCCCAGTGGCATGCAGAAGCTTATGTACCATCTTGAGGTTAACAGAAAGAATGGGAGCTCAGATCCTAAAGTAGGTTATGGGAGGGAGGAAAGGAGGAATTCTGCTGAGGGGCAATAAGTGATTATGACTAAGGAGAAGTCAATGGGCTTAAAGAACAGAAAATGGTCTGGGACAAAGTTTGTGGGCCCTCAGAGTGGGGCCCACACTGGTTTGTAAGAAAAGTCTGTCCAGGTTTGCTGACAGACTTTAGTCTTCCTTCCCGGGATATGGGTCAATTAACACCAACTGGTGTAAGGGACCAGAGGTAACTGTCTTCTTTGAGAGGTGCAGACATAGAGGCACGGTTATACATGTATGCTCACTGACTCTTCCTTCAGCTCAGAATGAGGATAGACTGTGTTAAGCTGTGATGATTATCTCAAAGAAGCAAAACAGAATTATTGGTAGCAGGGGCAGGAAAACTTCCTCACTGGCCTTTCTCTCTACAAATTTTGCTCCTTGTCGATTGAGAACAAACAACCTGGACAATCATAATCTCTATGTAAGAAAAAAAATCTAATTCCTAAGCCGTTGACCAAGAGCTACCAACATTTCTGAAACATACTTTAGAATTGCCAGCTCTCCAAGTACTTGTTTAAAGGGAAAGGAAAGGAAACAATATAGAATGGACCTTCTCTTCTTCAAGGCAATGGATATTTCATTCAAGAAATCAAAAGCCTTTTTTCCAAGAAAATAGTATGTTAAGGAAAGCAATGGTAAATAGTTTTATTAAATTTTGAGTTACAAAAATCCAACTCAAAAGAGTCTAAGTAAAAGAATATCTTGGCTTTTATAATTGTGAGATAACTTTAGAAATTATTGGAGGGTAGGGAATATGTTTTATTTTTTGTTTATTTGTTTGTTTCTAATACCTTCTCTAGTGTGTTGATCTGAACTGACCTAGGAGGGCTAGTTATTCCTGAGAATTTGTAGCTGAATCCACCAGCTAGAATCTTTGTGTTTCCATCTACTTCTGGGGTGTTTCCAAGGAAGTGAATCAATGATTATGACTCTAAATCTCTTCTGCCAAAATTGCCACCTTCTGCCTGAGCACTTCCTTTGTTAAGAAACTCATTACCTTCCAGAGTAAAATTGTTTTCTGACATAGATCAGAATGCCTTTATTCCTTTAGTCCAGTTAGTCCATTTTTTAAAATATTTTTTCAATGGTACCATCATATATCTGATCACTCATACTGGAGATTTCTATGCTCAATTTATTCTCACTTCAGTGGGATTTGATTCCACCAAAACTTGTTCAGCACCTCCTGAGTACAAGGAACTCTGATAGATTCTGGGCACAGAGAATTAAGTATGTATAGTTGCTGCTCTCAAGATTTTGTTATGCACTTTCATATGAAGAAAAGATCACAACTATGGCCAAAGATGAAGGAGGGAGGAGGGGGGCGGGAAATGGAGAGGGGAGGTCAGATAGAGGGAGGGTGAATGGTGGGATCACACCAATGGTGCATAACACAAGGGTACGTGTCGGATCTATTAATATAAAGTATAAATATCTTAACACAATAAGTAAATGAGATGAAGTATATATTAAAAAAAAGATTTTGTGTTATAGATTGTGTCAAAGACATACTTTTTTAATCACATATGCTTTGGAATAAAACAAAAATGTATATGAAGTATAAAGTAGGAAGTGGTTTGGAGTTCTAGGTTTGGCAAGAAATAAAATATTGTCATTATTCTCAAGGCACTCCAGGATCAATAGGGAGCATTATAATTATTATTTTCCATAATAAACACGCTGACATGGCTCGGCGCCTGTGGCTCAAATGGCTAAGGCACCAGCCACATACACCTGAGCTGGCAGTTCAAATCTAGCCCGGGCCCGCCAAACAACAGTGATGGCTGCAACCAAAAAATAGCCAGGCATTGTGGAGGGCACCTGTAGTTCCAGCTACTTGGGAGGCAGAGACAGGAGAATTGCTTGAGCCCAGGAGTTGGAGGTTGCTGTGAGCTGTGATGCCACAGCACTCTACCCAGGGTGACAGCTTGAGGCTCTGTCTCAAAAAATAAATAAATAAATAAACATGCTGACATGATAATCATAATACAATATTGTGGAGTGTGGATTATGAGGTGGTAATATCCCCTCAACCTGGGAAGTGCATAAAGGAACGTCCTCCCTTCCTAAAACAATGGTCCTTTCTCCTTGCTCCCTCTGCTCTGCAAGTCACATTGCTTCTGTATACTTTCCTGTCTTTTGCCTAAAATCCTGTAGCTTTCTTTCCCTAAAGTTAGTCTTCACTCCATATACTAAGATTCACATCCTTAAGAATATTGTTTATGATAAAACTCCTTTCACTTATTGAGTTACTTTCCCTCAGCCTTGTAAGACCAAAATATTTCCACTTGCTTTCCTTACTAATTTGCAACATTGTTAATATAAGCAACCTTATTTAGGTACTATATAAATAAAGCTGTTCACAGGGTTTGGTGTTGTCTACAGTCATCAGCTGTGCCAGACCTCTCAATCCCATCTCTTTATCTTTTATGCAATCTATGTCTCATGTATAAGTTATTTTCTCAATTCCCCGCCATTCCCCCTCTGGTTCATTTACTCTTCGTGCTGATTTGTGAAACAATATTGAATAATAATACATTGATATTACTATTAATATTATTATAAAAAAATAAAAAACAATGTTATCAAAATAAATTATAATAAAATTATTGCTGACCATGGATACAACTATATTATATATGATTTATAATTAATATATTTTTATATTTATAAAATATAATATTTATGTTAATAAATATAATAAAAAGATAATATAAAATATATACATTTCATATAAATATATAAAACTCCATCTAAAGTAATACATGTGGGAGTGCTCAGCTCAAGTCTGGAGAAATGGAGAGGGGCCTTGCAAAGTCCATCAGGCCTGCCATTTCTCCTTCTGACATTCTGCCACCTTCATTCGTGCCACTGCCTCAAATATCCCATCCCCCTTGCTTCCTATAGCTGACTCCTATTTTCACAGTTAGAAGAAAAGGAAAAGGAATAACTGCCAGGATGGGCTGAGTGCGTGTCTAATGATAGCATCTGAATGCTGGTGTTAAGTGTTCACATTCTCTCTCTTTCTCCAGGAGTCAAACAGATGCAGTAGGACAGTTTCTTGCCTGGGCTAAGGGAGCACAGTCCAGCTCTAAGCCCTTTCTGACAGGAGCAGGACTCTCCCAGGCTGTCTACCCACATCCCCACCCCTACACAAGCCAAAGGGGTGTGTCTCTTGTGTCTGGACCATTTGGCCTGTGTTTCACATTCCCCAGAATTTTAGTATCTCAGGGCTGGGCAGGGTTGAGACAGGCCATCAGGACAACATTCTCTTGTTTTCTTTTAATTTCCCCAGAGGAGAAGGTTCTATAATTTTTTTCAAAACATTTTCTAGTCTCTCAACATCATTCAGAGCAGGTAGTTCTTCCTAACTCTTATATATCTTTCATTGTCTGAGCTGTAAAGACTGCAGAGAAGAGTAAGATGCCTCCTGAGATCTAACTCCAAGTGAAAGGAACAGATGAACACAAATGCTGGTATTTATTCATTTTTTTATACATTCATTCATTTGAGTATATACAGAATATCTGTTTACTCCATGTCTTGGCCTGTGATTCAGACACTGGCCCCCATATATAAGACAGAATGGGGTGCAAGTACCATGTGAGCTCAGAGGGAAAAGGGATCCTTCAAGTAGGGGTAATACTTGGGAGGATTTGGGTAGCTGAATGGGTGATGTGGAGAAAAAGCCACACAGTGAAGTGCCATGGCAGGTGACCCACTTTGAGTGACAAGTGAGAACATGTGAATGTGAGAAAAGTCTCCGGAAAGATGGGGGAAAATGGCTTAAGCTCCAGGAGAGTTTAGTTTCCATTCCAGCAGCCATAGAGATTTCAAAGGGCAGGTTTATCCCACATCCAGAGGCTCTCACCAGTTGAAACCATTTCTCAGGCTTCTTCCCCACTCCTGTGTTCCATGTCCATGCATACATGCACACGCACACAGGCATATGTGCACACACATCCACACCTCTCCTTTTTCCTTTTCCAGGTCAAATATCCTCGGTCAATTTATTCTCATAAGCATCATTTTCTAGTTCAAGGGGAGAAAATAAAGATAGGCTTTATTTAGACACCATAGTGATGGGTGTAAGTTGGGTCCACTATATTTAGTCCACTCTAGCTCCCTATGGCCAGCACTTCCTAATGCCCTCGAGCTCTTGTCCCCAGGCTTGCCACTCCTTTGTTGACCTTCAAGGCCTATTTTTATCTGGCCTCCACCTCCTTCCCTGCCTCCTCTTCCGGCTCATGTGCTCCATCTCAGCCATCTTGAGCTATACTGTTTAATTTCACTCTCCTATGCCCAATTTTAATGACTAATGCCTGGCCCTTCAGTTCTCAGTTCACACCCACCTCTGCAAGATTCTCTCCCTGGACCTCAAATCTAAGAAACATGTGCCTCATTTACCACTCCTTCCTCCTTTCTGATTCCTCACAATCCAGATTCCAGCCCATATCTTGATACTCTTTGAATTGATTCTAGCCCCTTCTATTTAACATTTATTCTCTGAATTATTCACAATTGCACGTGATTGTCATAAGTCCTTTCTTCTTTGTGCATTAACACATACTCCCCAAGGCTCTCCAGCCCTACTGACCATCTTCCAAGTCCATCCTACTTCTTTCCTGGACCCTGAATGCAATCCCCGCCTTCACTCCATGCCACTCAACCCTTGCCCTCACCTTTCTTGGATAAACCATCTCTTACTCTTCTTCTAGGTCTCTGCCCAATGAACATTTTTTCAAAAGGCCAGATTTCTCAGATCAATATTTGTCAATTTCATGTATTACCTGTCTCACTGCACCAGAATCTGCTCCTTTACATTTATCTGGATAATTTGTTGATTAGGTATATGTACTCCAATAAATCATAACCTTAAGAAGGCAAGAGACTCTATTTTTTTTTTTTTTTTGCTCACTGTTGTTATTGCTTTGGCATCCAGTAAAGTGCCTGGCAGGTGCTCTTCCAGGAGCTCTGTAGCTATTTGTTGCTAAAAAAAATTCATGAATGAATAGATTTGGGCCATATGACTTGGAATCTCATATACCATCCCACCAGATTTGTATGACATCTATTACAGTGATTGATGAATGGCAAAAAATATCAATGAAAATAGCATTTTAATTCTAATGTTTCCTTTGCCTAGTAAGTTTTAGCCAAGAAAAGAAAGAGTGGCAATTTGTGTGTATGTGTGTGTGTTTACTTGTAAGTGAGAAATTGTAAGTGGTGGTTTTAAGGGAAATTTTTTTTTCTTTGACATCAAGATTTATTGTACACATGAGACCTTACACACAGACTTGGCTCCCAGAGGATGTTACTACTGACTCACTATGAAGAGATTTTAAAATGTGGTTTCTAATCAACTCATCTGTGGAGCTATCAGGTGCTTCCTATGAATTCTGTGGCTATTAAGATTCTGCAATAAGATATCCGTCATTAGGAGCTTTTCTCATAATCCTGTCAGTTGTCCTGAAAATGAAGTCTCTTAAGCCAGTATTCAGGCACACTGACTTATGAAATCTAATGACCCAGGGCCCCAATTAGGATTCCATACTGATGAAATGCTTTCTCGTAAGTCCTTCTCTCTGGAGACCAGAGAATGAATGTACAGTTCTTAAGAACAAGACTTGGTTGTACATATTTTTAAACTTGAAAACAAAACACAGTATCAGTAAAAAGCCAGAGCAGTCACTGAACTCCATATCCAGAAGAATCTACCTCTCTGTGTGAGCCTCTTATGCTCCTGAGCCATCAGAACAAATGAAACATTCAGGAATCCAGTGTTTAGCTCTCCACTCAGGCTGCTAAGCAAACTCTTGCCACTGACCATCTCACCCAACATGAGCTGAAAAAGCTTGACTTGAGTTGTGACCTTTGACCAAAAACCAAAGACTCTGGCCAGAGGAGGGACACATAATGCAGTGACTATCTTCCTCTCTGCAAAGCAGCAGGAACAGGGAAGTGTCAAGATCAGAACAAATAAACAGACTGTTCTCCAGTATTCACTAGGATCAAACATCTTGTGAAGTCTTCCCTTTATCCCCACTGACTCCCCCACTCCTCACATACACACCATGCAAATAATTCTTCTTATGTTATCTGATTTCCAGAGACATTCCAGCCATGGCATGATGGATGGATGTTAAGGGAATGGTAGACACACTTGCTGTAACAGGTGGAAGGATTGACCCCCCCCCCACAGCTGATACTATTGAGTGTTCCCTCCAAACCAACCTCATGTCAATCAGAGTGAACTTTTTGAAATATAGCTTCTACCTTGTCACATCTACTCTTTGCCATATAACAACCTTGGATGTTTCTAGAATGCCTAAATAACATAACTCACTGCCTTAAGAGCATTCATTGATCTTCATCTCCTCTGCCTAGTGTTACAGTCTATCATTCTCTTTGGTCCCCTCTTCTACACTCCCACACATTCACTATCTTCACTGGTTTCCCAGAAGCGTTTTCCACGTCTCTCTGCTTTGCGGAGAGCTAATCTGCCTTCCTTAAATAAACTCACACTTGTACATCTTCCCCTGGAAGACATTTCTGCCTTAACATAGATCTCAGACCCCTGGTGTTCCTTTGCTCCCCACCTTCTCCATTCCCAGATACAAGGATTCCATTTTCTATGCTCTCTTAGTTTCAGTTCTACCTCTATTTAGTTGGTAAGTGGACCTTTGGGTACTAGGTAAAAGTGAAGACTCTAAGGGCCAGAATTAAGTTATCAAGAGGGGGATATGGTCACACAAACCACTGAGTATGGATGAAATTGATGTGTGAAGAACAGTACACAGAGTCAGAGTCATTCAAGGTTATATTTAAGAGTAAGGACAAAGGTTCAATCCTAGGGAGCCATAGGCAGGCAGAAACAAGGCACCCTGGAACTAGATAAGAAGAAAGAATTGCATAAGATGCTCTTAGAATCTGGAGGAGGAAAGGAACCAGTTCTGTTTGGGGGCAGTTGATCAAGGTCAGCTTTCACCAAGGAGATGACATTTCTACTAAATGTTGATGAATTTGTACTTGTCAGTCTCAAAAGAAAAAGAGGGTATCCCAAGCCCCTGTCATCAATGTTCTCAACAGATAGGGAAATAAATGGATGATGACACCAGGCAGTAAAGAAAGAGCAGCCCTCCTTATTTTCTGTAGCAGTGCTATCACTATAGTTTGAAATGTTGACAATCATTTATAATTTGTCAGCAAATTATATGGAAATAATGATAAAAAACATTACCTTGGGTTTTTCCTCAAGGTGATTCATACTTCTGCATACTTAAGTTCATGGATGCAGAAAACTTTATAAATTCAGATTGCAAAGCCATATTGAGGAACCTGTTGGGTCATTGTGTTATAATGATAGTAGCTCCTATTTATGCCGAGAATTACAGTTCATAGTAAGAATGACAACTGGCACTTTTCGTGAGTGTTCTCCATGTGTTATCCTATTTAATCCTTACAGTAATTTTACAGCTAAGTCTTTCTCTTACCCACATTTAAGAGATAACAAAACTGAGGCATTGAGAAGACACATAAATCTGGCAAGATCTTATGGCACAAGCATTTGAAGTGAGGCAAGCCCATACCAAGAAACCAAGCTGCAATTTATGTTGAATCCCCTCCACCATGTCTGAATGAAAAGACGACAGGTTTTGTGAAGGGAGTTGTTTGACAAGAACTGGTATGTTCTTTCCCAAGACAAATGATGGGGACTTCAATGGGGCCCCTTAGAAAACTTTGAAGTGTGTTCCTTGTGGTAGGTGGATGTAGAAATTGGTGTCTTGTATGCCTGGAGTATCTATGGAGTGAGAGATTAAGAAGTTGGGGCAGAGCCAAGACAGAATGCTTTGTCATCAGCCTACTTTCTTGGGTTTCTGGAATGGAGATTTGTTAGTGTTTCCTAGGGTCCAGTTGCGGACCAAGTGAGAGAGAAAAGTCTGTGTGTGTGAGTGAGTGTGCAGGGGAGCACCAGGTGTGTTTTTTGACCTATTCAATGAGAGGGGGCTATGAAGACCCAAGCCCCACTTTGCGTTTTCTCTGGGTGACACCAGTAAGTGGCCCCCAGAGTCTGAAAGTACTTTGATTTGGTGAGCACAAAAAGAAGAAACCAAGTAGTAGCCACAGAGCTGGTGCAAAAAGAGGAAGTCAGGCAGCAGTGGTAGTTTAATAAAAAAGTTTCATTAATTTAACTATTTAAAACGCACTTAAGTTTATAGGCAAATGGAACATACCTGAGAGGAAGAGGGGTCTCTTCCTTGTGAATGAGGTAGGACCCCTTATAAACTTTTCCCTTATATTTATTCCTAATGTTTATTTTTAAGTCATTTTTTAATCATGTTTATGCATTTTGGGAAATGCTGACTGTCTTCTGTAAGGTCTCATTCACTTTATTCATTCACTGATTGGTTTACCTAGTGTCTTAGTCAACCTGACTCCACACGACTCTCAACTAACTTTTCCTTTGGAAAGTCTCCCAGATAGCAACAGAACATTGTTCCACCACAGAATGCTGACTAACTTTGTCTTTTAAAAATTTCTACTTATCAATCCCTTTGTAGGGATCTGAGGAGTTGAACAGTCTCTGAATTTTTAAACTTTCTAATCATAATCTTGGTTAGTTCTCCTTGTGTGTTAGCCAGAAAAGTCTGTCTCCCCTCCCCTGCTCACGTCTAAGCTAAGGAACTGTTTCCCCTGTCTCAGCAATTGCTCCCTTTTCTTTGTCTCAGCAATTGTCTGCTTTTCTTTTCTTTCCTTCCTTGTTCCATACCTGCCCTTAACATTCAGTAGTGTCATCTTGAGGTGGAAATGGAGCTAGCAGTGGACATTGGAGAGAAAGAAGTCTCTGGAGTCCTTGGACTAGTTGAAAAACACTAGGAACTGCAGGGGAGAGGGGCCTAGAAGAGACCCTTCAAAGAACCCACAGAAATGCCCATTGGAAAAAAAGTCAGCCAGAGAGCTCAGAGTCAGCTTAGAATAAAGTTCATTCGAAAAGGACGTACTTATCTCTTAATCTTTCCTTCCCTTCCTACTCAACCTGAGACCCTGAAGGACTTAAAAAAGAAGCCAGCAAGGGTTTGATGGTGAGGGTGTCTTGTCTGGAGGGCAGATGGAGAAGTGTAAGGCAGAGAAATGAATCCAGCCATGCTCTCCGTTCCATTTCAGGCTTCAAAGCCAAACAGCCCAAAATGTGGGAGGGGCGGGGAAGGCGTGACTCTAAATCTAGTTCAGTATTGTGATTCATTTCTGGGAGTGGACATACTCAAATATCAGCACTGAGACTGATTTCAGACTGAGGGCCTGCTGCGCCCTGATGAGGAAGTGCCCAGTGAGGGCCCACAGAAGCAGAAGATCATCCCATTACATACTTGTTAAAGGTGGAGTAGGCAACACAAAGAAAGCTGCATCACTTACGAGGCAGCTGCAGTTGTTTTACTGCAAACCTGGAAAAAATGAGCAGATAAAACCAAAAATAAAAACTGCAGGCAACCTAAAAAAGTATAGCAAGGAAGACTGATTAAATTACTTTGTGAAGTTTTTGTTTTCTTTCTTTTTTTTTTGTCCAAAAAAGATAAGGAAGGACTAAGAAAAGAAAAAGAAAAAGAATTTAGAATTACCGTTTTAGATAAACAAATCATAGTGGAATTGGGTTAAGGTTAAGGCCAGAGACAAAAATAAAAACAACACGAGAACAGGCTACACAACCTGTATGCTTCATAAAAGATATAAATATTAATGCTTTTAAAATATTAGTATCCTTAAACATTGGTATTAGCTTAATGTAAGTTGGAAAACAGGGACGAGGGGAATAAAGAAAAAAGGTAATGTTTTTCATTGAATAAATCAAACTTTACTGATTTTTAGAGTTTAATTATATGTTACTATCAAACATTTGCATAATAGAAAGCGCATAAAGAGGTCATAATATCACAATAATTAAAGTAGATGTAAATGGCTAAAAGCACCAATTACAAAGCAGAATCTCAGCTGAGATTTTTTAAAATACCAGTTGTGTGGTCAACAGTCATGCATTTAAATCAAAAGAGCAGTAGAAAGTTTTATAATCTAAGGAAATATACTTTGGAGAAGGAAAGTATGTTTTAATATCAGATAATATATCAACATAATTCACCCATATTAATAGATCAAAAATTTTATATGATTATCTTATGGGTGAAGAAAGTCATGATAAAGTTCAATGCCTACTTCCAATTTAAAAGGAAAAAGAGAAAATACCAAGACACATATATTTGAGCAGACCAAGAATAAAGGTTCACATCACAAATTAATTGCAAACATTATACTCAATGGAGAAACTTCAGATACATTATTTTGAGGATTAGCTATAGATCAAAGATGTCTATGATTTCTGCTACTGTTCCAGGTAACATTTCAGAATAGAGGCAGGACCTTTTGGGACATGATTAGCTGACTTTCAGGAGGTGAAAGGTTTACGTGTTGAAGGGTCAATGACGTGCAAGGAGGTACTCCTGAGTGTCAGGAGTTTAATGGTCAAGAGTCATCAGGTCATTTATTGGTAATGCATTAACTGATACCAGAAGATGATGAGCGCTAACGTGTGTGGACACTAACTCTTACTGTTGGAGGGGCTTCACTTTCATTACCCCAAGAATCCTCTCAATAGCTCTGCCAGGAAACAGCTGTGATACCATACATTTGACAGATAAAGAAATTGAGATCCAGAAAGATGAAGTAATTTTCCTAAGGTCAAGGGACCGAACAAGTGAGGGTTCTGATATGAGAACTCACATTGGCCTGACCCTTGTTTGGTCCACAACAACAAACTGCCCTGTGGAAATAAAGGACTGTTAGAGTGAGGGATAGACAATGGCAGTGAGGGGTAGAAAATGGTAAGCAGAATTCAAGGGAGAAAAAGAACAAATACAGAGGTTCATGCTCTGCTAATGCACCTAACACAAATCAAAGATTTATTTGTCTTCAGAGCATGCTCAGGATCACTGTACCTTTAAGTTATCATTATTGTCGTTGAAATTATTGTTATTATTATTAATTCAGGGATTCTTTCTGTGAAGGGAGTCTGCCCCACAGCAGATAGGCAATCACACAGTTATAGGCACGTTTTTAAAATTTGAGGGACCCATATGGTCCAATCCCAAAGCAATTTCACTTTCAAGGAAACACCTGTCCAACAATCAAAAGCCATGACAATGTTATTCAAAACCTTCATTTGCATTTCTCAGAGGACATCAGTGAGACACTATTCTTGGTCCCTTATTGCCCTGTGAAACTTCCCTTCAGTGGTTCTCAACCTGTAGATCTCGACCGCTTTGGGGGTCGAACGACCGTTTCACAGGGGTCGCCTAAGACCATCCTGCATATCAGATATTTACATTATGATTCATAACAGTAGCAAAATTACAGTTATGAAGTAGCAATGAAAATAATATGGTTGGAGGTCACCACAACATGAGGAACTGTATTAAAGGGTGGTGGCATTAGGAAGGTTGAGAACCACTGTTCCACCTGGATTCCTTACCGCAAAGCAGCTTCCAGTTCTCTTTTTCCCACTGTCATTCCACCATCCCTCCCCACCTCCAGCAACTCAGCCTGTGTGTCTTTCTCTCTCCCCCCACCCCTCATTCCTTTGTTCTGTAGATTGACTTTGTCTCTCTGGTAGGAGAGCAGGAGTCCTGAGAGGAATGGACTTGGGGAAACTGAGGCGGCAACTCTAGAATTCTCCTGAGTGGCAGGGCAAGTAGGGAGGCTGGAGCAGTTAGTTATGCGACCTTCCTTTCGGTTCCATCCAGGGGAAACATTCTAGAGTAGATGTGAAGATCCACACAGTTCTGCCCTGGCCATGAGTCCCAGCCCTGTGACCCTGCACAAGGGATTCCACCTCACCAAGCCTCGCCTTCAAGGAGAGTATTACCCATCACATCACAGACCTGTGAGAACCAAATGAAGCAGGGAGTATTTTCACAGTGAGGTTTTTGTGTGGTCAAACTGCTGAGGCTTCAAATGCCTGAAAATATCTTTACCATGCCTTACATTTAAGTGCAAGTCTTAGAGGTTATCAAATCCACCATTAAAGCTATAGCCCCTTAATAATCTAAAAATATTATTCCATAGTCTTCATGTACCACTAGGACTATAAGAAAGTCTAAAGATAATCTGAGTCTTATTCCCTTGCAGAGTGGTGTGTTTCCACCCCCACCCCCCCATCCCCTGGAAACTCAGCATTTTTTCTCTTTTTCCATTATGTTTTCAAATTCCATTAAATTACCTTCATTTGGGCTTTTTAATCCGATTTGGTGCTCTGAGTTCCAAAGTCTTTTCCTTCCTTCCTTTCTTCTTTTAGAAATTCTATCATCAATATTTTTTCCAAGTATTTTCCTCTCTTCATTTTCCCTCTTCTTTTTCATTTCTTAAACTATTATCATTCAAATATTGTCAGTGTCGTATCTATCTCCCGTATCCCTTAATGTTTCTTTTCTGTTTCTCCTCTTTTCTTCATGATGACTTTTGGATGGAATTTGAGCCTCAGGCCCATCAAATCATTCTTCTACTATATTCATTCTGATATTTTTCTCCAATAAATTTGTCCTATATCTTATTCATTTTAACTGTTTGCCGCTTTTATTTTTTAAATCATTACTTAGAATACTAATCTTTGATGAGTGGTGTACAGAGACTCAAGAATGTATTCACTGTGAGGCTGAGGCAGGTAGATTGCCTGAGCTCAGGAGTTGGAGACCAGCCTGCACAAGAGTGAGACCACGTGTCTAAAAACAGCCAGGCATTGTGGCAGGTGCCTGTAGTCTCAGCTACTTGCGAGGCTGAGGCAAGAGGATCGCTAGAGCCCAAGAGTTTGAGGTTTCTGTGAGTTACAATACCTTGCACTCTACTGAGGGTGACAAAGTAAGAGTTTCTCAAAAAAAAAAAAAAAAAAAAAGAGTGTGTTCCCAAAGTAGAGGCCAGTTTCTTAAGGGTAGATGGTTAGAAAGTTAATAAGTAGCTTAGAAATCATGACTCTGTGGTTACTGTTAGTTGCTAGACTTTGGCCAAGTCATTCACATTTCTGAGTCACTATCACCTAATCTGTTGGGTGGGGATAAGAATAGCCCCTCCCACCTCGCTCCGTGTGGGCTTGCAGGCGAAGGAGATGGTAAGGCTGAGTGAGAGGCTGCTGGGAAAGTGACCAGCATAGCACAGGCAGTAGTCCCAGTCTCAGTACTGGCCCAGCCAGGTTCACAGAACTTCATGCCCTTACTTCTTTGGTGTTTGTTTTGGCAGGGTGGATGGTGGCCCTTTCCCAGTGACAGCACCAAAGCAGTCATTACAACCTGTGAATGTAGCAGGGCTAGTCCCTGGAATAAGTGCTGCCCTCCATGGGTCTGTTCCTGTCCACTGATGCTCTCAGAGTTCTCAGGTACAGTCTCTGTCTGGGTTGTCTGCTGGCTGGAGGCCCATGCTGCTTACCCATACAAACTTCCTCCACCACCCAGTCCCAATAGGCCCTTGACAGAAAGCATTTGCCCTCATTAGTTACTGGGAATTTTCAGCCTCAAAAATTTTATCCATTCATCTCCTCCTGTCTGGGTGTATATGTAGACCAGCCAAGGCATGTAGCGATGTAAAATGCAAATTACCCCAAGCCATTATTAGCACTTCAAGGCTCTGTGCACTAACCTGGATGTGCTTTGGGGATCTTGGCCCACTTAACAACTGACAGCCACATGCAAGAGGATGCTGAGAAACTGTTGTGTGCTTATGTAGAAAATGACCACGAAGGACTATAATAACAAATCTCCCTCTTCTTCTTTCATTCATTGTAAAATAAGTTGCTTGTCAGGAATGCAGCATGAGATAATTAAAAGAGAATAGATCTGGGGTCCTCAGACTCAGGTTTGGATCCTGACTTCCTCACTGGATAGCTGTGTGCTCTTAGACCAAACACATAATCTTTCCAAGGCTCATTGTCCTCACTTGGAAAGTGTGACCGTAATTGATACACTTTAAAGTTGTTGAGCTGAACGAAATGTATGATGACATAAAATTAACACTGATGGTAAATGTAAATGAAATATTGGAGACTCTGAGGAGCTCTGTGGTTTTGGCTGTCACTAGCACGGCTGCCTTGGTTTTCAGCAGGGTTTGAGCTTCAATAACTAGATTTGTTTGATGGTAATTGTGCTGTGATGACTACTAAACTCTGGATTTCTGAGTGTGCTCTCCAGATTCCAAAATGCACATATCTGCCCTTGTGTCCATAAAACAGAAGTGATTTTTCTAGGTAACTATGTGCCAGACACAAGAAAACCCTCATTACAACTCTGCAGAAAGAGTATTGTGTTCAAACTCTAAGATGGCCACCAGTGTTCTTCACATGGAATTCACATCTTTGTGTGGTCCCCTTTCACATGGAATTCACATCTTTGTGTGGTCCCCTTCCACATTGTTCAAGCATTGGTCTCTGTGACCAATGGAATATGGCAGAAGTAGTGATACAATACTTCCAAGGTTAGGTCAGGTCATGCAAAACCTGTGGCTTCTGTCTTGGAAGAACCTCTTTCTCCCCTGTTCAGATCTTTTTCTCTGGGGAAAGCTAGCTGCCACTCTGTGAAATGTTCACATACAGAGTCTCAGTCAAAAGTTATATGAGCGAGCTTGGAAGTGACTCTTCAGCCCCTAGTCATACATTCACATGACGACAGGTCCTGTAGACAATTTGACTTAGCCTAAAATCAACTAGCTAAGCTATTCCTAGATTCCCAACCTTCAGAAATGGTATGGTGAAAGCTTGTTAGCTTTAGTTACTAAGTTCTGAAGTGATTTTTTGTGCACAATAGATAATTAATATAAGAGACATAATCATTATTCTTTTATAGATGAGTAAACTACCCCATCATATTGTTGAAGATATCAAATTAGGGTTGTTGAAGAAGACACATTGTTTTCATATGTATAGATAATTTTTATAATTACTGTAACTAATATATCAAAGAAAAATTATTTTGAATTAAGGAGTACCCTGAACTGAATATAAAACATACTTGGGGAGAAAGGAAGGGATATATTCTTTTCAATACAAATGTCTTGCTATCTACTCAATCCTGGGCTCTAGGGATAAAATGGAATATAATAGTTACAGTAAGTTCCTGCTCCATGGAGATTACAGTCTTCTGTGAAAATAGTTCAATAGAAGATTATCACTGATAACATAGTATAGAATAGCAGTTGAGATCTCTGAAATTTAACAGAATTTGGTAAAAAAAAAAAAAAAAAAAAAACATTTAACACCCATGTGATATTGTGCAAATGACCAGTTGTTTATTATGCAAAAGACTGTGCTAAACTCTGCAAGCCTGCCTTCCTGTCTTACCAAGCACTGACCTCCTTACATGCATTATCCCATTTATCCCTCACAATAATCCTATGAGTAAGTATTGTTACCCCAATTCCACGAATTAGCTTATATCTCATTGGGTGGCTAAGAGAATTAAAACATATAATCCATGTAAAGAGCTTGACTTGGTGTCCAGCTCATGATAAGTGCTGACTGAATGGTTCTGATCTAGTATAGATAACTCTAAAATCAGATCCCCATAAAGGATGTGTCCTAGGAGTTTATTTGGGAAAGGATGCAAGAAGCTATGGAAGGAATGGAGAAGCAACAGAGAGAAAGGAAGAAAGCTAATAATAAAGGATGCATTTTTTAATAGGTCATGTCTTTGGGCACCTGCGGTCCATGCTACTGGTTCTCTCTGAGACACAGTGTAGAGCACACCTCAGAATTGGCCCACTATAGTGAAAAAGATGGAGGCTAATTTTGCAGTGTTTCTAACCCGCTCTAAGTGTACATCAAGCATGCCCTGTGATCAAAGAGTATCTTTAAACAGAGATCCAGAGTAGAAGAAATGTCTTCAGATGACTCCAGATAGTCCCAGAGAGCACCTGTTATGGTGTGAGGGTGCAGGGAAATATTCTCTTTCCCCCCCTAAAAGATCAACTCACAATTAAGGCACATTAATAAGAGAAAGAGGTTTATTTACCATTCTCACAGGGAGAATCAGAGTGATTACCTGAAGTCCTGATGGGTCCTAGGAAGGGGGATATAAAGACTACAGGTAAAATTCTGTTTAGGGACAATGAATGCTAGAGAGGGGAGGATGCAGGGATAGGGGAATCAGACTGACTTATAAATTACTTCTTTGCAACTTAAATTAACCTGAGAGACAGATATTATATTTAAAATGATTTGGGCTAGGTCTGGTTGCATTCTTGATCCTCTTTCCTACAGTGTAGTAAGATAACAGGGAAGAGTTCTTTTTGATTGGTCAACTGGTTTATGCAGATAGAGGGAAAGCCCTTTTCAATGTCTGTCGATCTCTCAGGGCCTTTAATTTAAAGCACTCTTTGTATCAAGGAGTCATATTTTAGGATGAAATTTCCTGAGCTCATTCGACATCAATTATTAAATATTATTATTATTATAAACTCATAGAATGGTTACTTTATGGTAAAGATATGATAGAGGTTGCCATAGAACACAGAAAAGGGTCACCTCCCAGAATCGGCCAGAAAGTCAGGAAAGGCTTCTCAGAGACA
>NW_003852409.1:11867519-11871611 GCF_000181295.1 Otolemur garnettii | reverse complement strand
GAGCTGCTTAACACCTTCCTGACATGGTTCCTGGCTGTAGTTTGATTGATCCCAGAGAGAGAAAACAAGACAGAAGCTGCTATGTCTTTTATGATCTAGTCTCAGAAGTCAAGCTGCCTCATTTTTTAAATATCCCACTGGTTACTCAGGTCAGCCCTATGGAACATGGGAAGAGTTTATACAAAGATGAGCACACCAGAAGTCTGGAATCATTGAAGGCTGTCTAGAGGCTGGCTGTGACAGTCTGTCCTTACCCCCAGTGGTTGGAGTTTCTCCCACATGCAAAACACATTTGTGCTTCCTCAAGGCTCCCCAAAGTCTCATTCTATTTCATCAATCAAATTAAAGTCCAGAACCTGATCATCAGGTATAGATGCCAACAAATCTTCTTAGGTATAACTCTTCAAGTACAGCAACTTGGGCACAGATGAAATTCTCTTCATCTGAACTTCTGTGAGCTAAAGAGACAAATTATCAGTCTCCTACACAAAGGTGGGACACGTATAAGGTAACTACTACATGAATAGACAGTCTTATTCAAAAGAGTTGACACCAAAGCCATTCTGAAATCTATCTGGGAAAAGTATTGGAATTTCCTTGATTAGTCTTGAGCCTTGGTCAAGGAGAGGAATGACCCTGCACAGTTCTTGGATCTCCCTGTTGCTACCTTACAGTGGACCCATAGCCTAAATAAATAATAAATATGTGTCACTGAAATTTTAAGGGCTGCTTGTTAGTGCAGCATAACCTGTCCTATCCTGACTAATTAGAGTTTGTGCGGGGAAAGGCATTCAAAGGGGAGGAAGAGAAGTCTGAAATAGAAATGGAGACGCAGACAAGGAGTGAAGAAAAAGACCAACACACCTCATGGTGCAGATGAGAGTCAAGAAGTGGGGAGGAAACATCATTTTCAGATACTTTTGAAGCTCAAATTGATTATCTTTTAGGTGCTGGAGAAAGATCGTCTGAGGGAACTATGGCAATAATGGAAATTCTTTTCAGTAGAATGGAAAGACCCAAAGGGAGATTATAATGACTACAGAGGAAGCAGGAGGCAGAGACCTAGAGGCAGAAAAGTTTTGCTGTGAAGGTGGTGGCTAGAGGGAAATACAGGTGTTGAGAAGTTTTGTTAAAATGAGAGAGCGGGTATTTTTAGGCTTATAGAAAGAAACAATTAAACAAAAAAATGAAGAAAACAGAGAAAAGATGAAGTATCTGTGAAAGTAAGAGGGGATGGAGCCCAGAGACTGGGAAGGAGCAGCTCTTCAACCAGAACAGCAGGAAAGGAGGCAGGGGTGGTAGGCATTTCCCCTGGAGGTGTCTGGTGTGGAAGAGGAAGGCAGGAACACATTGGTGTGCTCAAGTGATAGCAGGAGTTCTTCATGACTGGCGATTTGACTGCCCTGGAGGCCAAGGGAAGGAAGCTGTTGGAGGCCAACTGGGAGAGTGGGAGAGGAAGCTGGGGAGGGCCCACAAGGCAGGGCCTGGGAAGATAAGCTTAGACCTTGCATACATCAGAGATTCACTTGGAGATTTCAGCAGCATGGTGGAACTTTACTCTCCAAGAGGATTGGTGACCAGTTACATACAAGGAAGTGGAGGGAGGAGGTGCTTGTGTTTCTAGTAGCTTGGAAGGTTGTCATTCACCTACGTAGGAACACAGAACTATATGGTGAAAATCAGGATTAGACATTTATTGTAGGAACCCAGGAACCTATTTGGAATTGTTACAGAGCTGGGAGAACCAGGTTGGATGAGCCATTGGTCTCCTAATGTAAAGAAGACCTGGCTTCTGAGGGATTCATAGCCCAGGGACTGTCAGGGCCTCCAAGGCCCCACATAACACTGTACAAGATGCTGATGCTGAAAATGGCCTTCACCATCATCCACAGAAATGGAAATTAGCTTGAAAGTGAACTTTTCCTGCATCAAACTGGTGTCTACCAGAACCAAGGGATAAATGAAATCCAAGGAAAGTTGTCAGTGTATAAAGATGGGATCTCTGAATGTCAGAACTGGAAGTTGTCTCATAGCTGACCCAGCCCTGGTTGCAGTAGAAAAGTGGAGTGGTGGTCAGGAATGTGATGCTGGCTACATTACTTAATCCCTGAGCCTCAGATTCCTCAGCTGAAATGGTGATGAGAAAGCCTACCTCGAAAGGGTGCTTTTGTGTTCATATTTGCAGTGTCAAGGGCACTCGGCCAAGCACTTTACAAATGTTAACTAATCCAATCCTCCCTCATAACGCTTGTGCAGAATAGAACTATTATTATCCCTATTTTAAAAATGAAAAGATTGAGCCTCCAGAAGAAGAAAAGACTTGGCCCAAGCTCCCTAGCTGCTTGGAGGCAGAACCAAGATGAGCACCCTGATCTCCTCATTCCCAGATCTGTGCTTTGCCTGCTTTCAACGGAATAAACACAGGCGTTTCCAGCTGCATCTTCGCTACCTGAGCACGGCTTGTTTCCAGGATGTGGCTTATGCCTGAGGAAACGCTGGGAACACTGTGATGTTAAAGGGTCACAGAAGTTTCTATTAGCGTTTCACAAACATCCTCTTTCCAGGCCCTTGGCCAGGTGTGTGCTAATGTTGTTAGCTCTGCTCTGTGTGGGGAATGGACACCCCTGAGACTGGCCGGCTCCACAGAAGCACAGCCAAGAGGACTGGCTTACGTTGTTGGAGCCCTGTGTCACAGGAGAACCACCACCCACGATCCACCCTTCCTGACCTCATTAATCTTGAATGGATTATTTCTGCCTTGAGTGTTTCTCATTTCTTTTATTCATTCAGATTTCATTCATTCATTCATTCATTCGGGAAGGTCAGTAGCTAGGATTATAGAATTGTGACAGTAAGTTGAAGCAATCAATATCTTCCTGATTATATGTTAGATATCAGAGTTTGAATTCTTCATTTGTCTCCTGCAAAAATATGAAAAGATAGTTGGTAATCTTAGCTTTTAAGTACAAAGAAGAAGATTATAGAATCGCTAGGTTAGAGAAACTTAGTATCCCAATGTTACTATAATCAACTAACTCAAGTTGCCAGCATCATTAATAACCTTAAATTAAACTATCTGATCCAATTGCCCATGTGATGCTCAGAGCTTCTCCAGCCCTCTGTTGAATGGGCATTCAAGTAAACCTGCAACTTGCTTGTTACTTCCATGGGTAAGCACTTTACTCCTTTATGAGTCGGTCAAATCCCCGTCCAGAAATTTCTGAATGCTAGAAGCTCTTCATTATTCTGAGTCCAGAGATTTCCTTCTGCAACTTCTACCTACTGGGACTAGTCCCTATTTACTAAAAGAGTGACTGAAGCTGTATGCCCCTCACCAGTCCTGGACAGTGGGATCAGAATCTGAATTATTAGGGTCTTCCAGAAATCTCTCCTGCTGTTTCTTTGTTTAAAATGGAAATAGCTGTCTTTCTTTTTATCATCAAAGTCCTTTCTTCCCCAAACTTCAAATAAAGTACTTTCATGATTTCAAAGCTTTTCATATTTTAAATGACCTAATTGTTTTATCAAAAGAGAAAAGAATGGAGCCACCCAAACCCTTCCACATGCAGATATTTGGGGAACACCTGGTACCTGGGAAGTATTAAGCCAGGTCCTGGTCACAGGAGGAAATGATTTGGATAATGGAGTCTGGAGCTGGACACCATCATTCTGTTATTCTGTGTGGACCCAGGAACCAGCCCCTGTCTCAGATCAAAGGAACAGCCTGGGCCTTTGGGGAGCTGGTGGATCTTGAAGGGAGGTTGCCAGACAATGACAATGAGACAGTGAATGGGCAGGAAAGCAGGTTTTCTTAGAAGGACTGGCTACATAATTGGTGGGGACCAGTGCAAAATGGAAATGTAGGGCCTCTTGTTAAAATTAAAAGGAATTCTGGAGTGACAGCAGAGTATTAAGCCAAGCACTAGCCCTGGACAACCAGGCATTAGCAACACACACCTCTGGGCGGTGTGAGTGGCCCCATTTGTTCTGCTCAGGGAACCTCAGGTGGGATGTAAAAGAAAGACTCTCCTCATCCTCTTCCTTGGGTCCTGTGGAAGATAACAGGACCAGGTCTCCTGGCTTCCTACTTTG
>NW_003852409.1:11866574-11867499 GCF_000181295.1 Otolemur garnettii | reverse complement strand
TCACATTATTTTCTCACTTAATGGTGACAAGGCACTAATACAGATTAAAAGAACAACTTGCCAAAATTTCCCAAAGGTGGTAGGTGGTACACACAATGGAGGGGAGAACAGGGTTGCCATCCAGTCCCAAAGTCCAATCCCCGCTAGTCACTCACCAGGATGTCACCTAAAATCTCTGAGCCAGGTCAGCCTCATCCCCAGGGTGGGAATGACAGATGGGGCTGTCTTTACATTATGGGCAGCACCAGATAGAAATAATGCACGTGAAGTTTTTAGTAGAGAATTAGTCAAAGAATTTCATCAGTCTTTGCTTGAGATGAAAGGGTGAGAGAGAAGGGAGAGGAGAAGAGATAAAGAAGGAAAAGAGGGAAGGTGGAACAAGGAGGCATGGCCTTTCACACTGCACTTCTGCCTAGAACATCTGCTCCCTTTCTCCCCTTGCAAACTCATCCTTCCAGTCCATCTCCAGCAGCATCTGCTCAGTGGAAATAGCTCTGGTCTCAGCCTGCCTATTCCCTTCCTTTGGGCTGCTTACTGGCATGGGGCTCAATTTGGGGAACTGTGAGCATCTCTTCTCCTTCCTGTCTCTATTCCAGGTGGATTTGCTCCCTGCCATACTCACCTCATGCCCTCAGGTGCTGGCCCAGGGTTTGCAGAGAGGACAACAAACTGAAAGAGGGAAGTAAAGGAGAAAGGGAGAGAAAATCAATTGAGTGATTACAGATAGGGAACACCAGCCAGATGCTGAGTCTACTGGGGAATTGGTCTACTGTGGCGTTGCTCCTGGTGGTGAGACCAGGTTTTGAATTCCTTTGAATCACCCAGGCCCATCAGACATCCTCACTCTCTCTTCACAAGCCTCAACTTGTGGTACCATCTGACCAAAAGGTCTTCTTCAGAAAGAAGAAAAGGAAGAATGTGATAG
>NW_003852409.1:11861681-11866497 GCF_000181295.1 Otolemur garnettii | reverse complement strand
GGCCCATGGAAAGCAAGAGGCTTAGGGGATCCCGGCCCTGAGCAAGCCCAGGGAAGGCACTAGGTAGAGAAAGAGAGAGAGGAGAGAGGAACAGAGCGGGCAGGGTGTGAGGAAGGGGCTGAGTAGCCTGTTGGCAAGTGCTAACCTGTGCTCCAAGGGGCCAAGTCGAGGCTGAGAGCTGAGGCCAGGATCCCTGAGCTGGAGAGGAAGTCCCTGTGATGGATGGTCATGTGGGGCTTTTTGGAGTATGCAAGTTGAGATTCTCCTTAGGGAAGGGGGTTTGCCTGATTTATGATCCAGCATCTCCCAGATTGACCGTCCTCATCCCCACTGTCCCCTTTGCACCAACTCCCTCAGACTGGTGCCTCCTCCTGAAGTCCTCCCCAGCAAAGGGACCATGTCTGAGTCATCCCAGCCAGAGATGCAGATTCTTCCTCCCTTTTGCCTGCCTCCCCCTCCTTCCTGCAACCTCCCCTGGACAATCCTGCCAGTTCTACTTGCCCATTTCCCTGGCACTGCCTATTCAGGCCACCATCATCTTGAACTTGAACTATTGCAACAGCTTCTCTCCCTTCTGCCTTCCCTTGACCTCTTTTCTTCAGCCTTCTGGGAAATAGTGAGTGACCTGCCCACAGAGCAACTTAGATTGTGTTCTCACACAGTCAAGCACAGCTGTCCCTCTTATGGTGTTTCCAAGCTCAACTCCTTGACCTGACCTCAAGGCACTGTGTGACCTGTCCCCAGCCAACCTGTCTGGGCTCATCCTCTCCCACTCTGTCCACATACCTGAAGCATCAACAGCATGCAGAGCATCCCGTCTTGTCACCCCTCCCTGCCTTTGCTCAGGCTTTTTCCTCTGCCAGGAAGTCAGTCTTGCTCCACATCTACCTGACAATTTCCCACTAGTCCCTTGTGACAAGCCCAGCTAAATACTCTTGCCTCCACTAAGCTGCAAGCCTTCCGTGGAATGCCAGCTCCTCAGTCCCCAGAAGTGGTTTAGAGCACTGAACACTTCGCCTGTTCATGGACAGTCTGAGCCTGTCAAGTCCCCTCCCAGACTTGAGAACCCTTCAGCAGAACAGAAGTCAGTGGAGGATTGTTGATCTGAACTGCTTTCCTGTTGGGTGTGCACCTGCTGCTCTCCGTGGCCAGGAAGCAATTGCCTAGTTGACGTACACCAGAGACACTCTGTCTCTCCTTGCACTGAATCTGCCCTGGCAGATCCTCTAGGGGAAGGGAAAATATTAGCATGGACAAGGACATTGCTGGAGGTGGCACATCAGATTCGTAATTAGGAGATACATATCTGGAACACATGAGTTTCCTCAGTTACGGTCTATACACAGAGTCCACAGACAAGTCCCAGAGGATGGGTTTCGGGTCACAATGGCCTAGACAGGTGACTATTTGTCACTGTGGTTATGTAATGTCTGCATGCCTGCCTGAGGGAGTGTGGGCAAGTGGGCAGAGGCTTTGTATCACCTTCTCCTCACTGAAGCTTCAGAGGGCACATTCTAGAAATGTAAAGCAGCCTTGTCCAGATAAGATCAAGATGGCCAGTTTAGTAAAGGGCCACAGGGCACCCTGACTATGTAGGGGCATTTGAGGGAAATATTTTCAGCTGCCACTCAAAGGATGCCAGAAGCCCCCACTTAGTCAGCCTCCGTTCTCATTGGGTTCCCATATCCCTACCAGCCAGTCATCAAGGACACTCAACCTTAGGGAGCATTTTACAAAGTCCTCTCCTAAGCATGGGTTCATTAGCGGATCAGAAAGGGGCGGAATCAATGTGGTTAGGGCTACCCGGCAAGTGAGTGGTGAGTGGCTTAGTAAGCCCCCCAGCCAGGGGTGCCTGTTTATCTGGTATCCTTCTCTCCCATTGAATTCATCTGTAGTGTGTTGAACAGTGACTCCCCTGCTCAAAACTTCATGTCCCCCGAACTTCAGATTGTGACTTCATAAGGGTCTTTACAGTTTAACTTTCATGGAATTAAGATGATCTCATCCGGGATTAAGGTGCGCTTTAAATCTCAGGACAGGTGTCCTTATACGAGACAGAAAAGGACAAGACATGCGGAGACCCAGAGAAGAAGGTGATGGGAAGATAAAGACAGAGATCACAGGGGTGACTATACACACGGGGGGTACTGAGGTTGCAGCAGCAACTGCCAGGAGGAAAGAGGCCTGAAAACCTCAGGGCTTCCAGAAGGAACCAAACCCTTCCAACACCTTCATTCTGGACTTTCAGCCTAAAGAACTGGGAGATGATACATTTCTGCTGTTTGAAGACAGGAAAGACATGAGGCAGGTAGTCATTCCTTATGGCAGCCACAGGACACTAAAATACCTTCTAAGTCCCCCTCAGCTTTTAATGGCACGGGGCCGTTAGGTGAAAACTCTAACACCAGCACTGAAAATTACTTCTTATTTCATTTCACCCTGGGAGGTAAGTGAAATCCCATCAATGCCTTTTTTATGTCATTGTCGAGGAGAATTTGACAGAGAAGGTAGGGAAAGGGGAAAAAGTTTGGTGGCCCATTATGTGCCATCTGTAAGAACTATATCATCTTAATTGCTAAACAAATTAGCATGCTCAGTAGTATTTTGATCCTATTTTATAAAGGAAGTAAGCAAGACTTCAGAGGGGCTGACCTAGTATTGTAACCTACACTGACTTGATGGTGGCAAACCCTATGTTTGGTAGGAATGAGTTGCTATATTGCCTACTTCCGAAGGGTCTCCAGATCAGGGGTCCATGATCATGCCCAGGATCCTGGAGCTCGCATTCTCAGAGAACTTCAGCAAAGCTTGCCCTGTACCTCACCCCTCTCTCTTTCATTCTCCTACAGCACCTACCTGGGTCCCGGGCACATCTCTTCTCCCCAGCATGAGTGGAGTAGAAATCCCAGGCTGTCCCCAGTGGGACTAAGGAGTCTAGTAGGCCTGAATCGTTCAGTCCGGAGACAAGGTCTGACTTAGGTCTTCAGATATAGCAGCCCATGCAAGGGGTTTTGCCACCTCACTTAACCCCTCGGTCCTCCGTTTCCCCTTACGAAAAGTGGAGATAAAGTAGTATTTGGACTGAGTTCAAATCGTATTAGGTTTAAGAGCATATATCCACAGGCTGTGCAGAGGTTAGTGGTTATTATTCAACACATCTAATTGTATGTGATTTGGACATACACTTCTTCAGCTGCCAAAGTATCTCTGACAGCCCAGCATAGCACCTAAAATTGTGTCTCTGGAAGCAGACACCTGGGTTAAATCCCAGCTCTGCTGTCCAAGAGCAGTGTGGTCTCAGGCAAGTGACCTCATCTTCATATTCCTTAGTTTCGCATCTGTGAAGCTGAGGAAAGCTAGTACCTACCCTAGGTTAGTATAGCTAGCACTATACTATTGCGATATAGTACCCCATAATACCTCATGGAGTGTTGTGAGGATTAAATTAGTTAGTACATAACAAGTGCTTAAAATAGGGCTTGGTCTGAGGGCACACTTAATGAATATTGGCCTTGAACTTTTAACATTTTTATATCCAATTACTTTGCAGTTATAGGAAATGATCCAGACCAAGCCTTGCTGCTCTTCTGCTGATATCACCTGGCATTGGGACTAGCACTAAGAACACACTTCTGTAAAGTGCAGGTTGAATACAATAACCCAAAGGGGTCCTCTTCATTAGAGTTGAAAATGGAGAGGTAGTTTATTACAGTGAATTCTTAACCTTGAGCCGAAGGTCTGTCTATGTGCTTTAGGCAAGCTAGTTCCCTTTTGTGGGACTCAACTTACCAACCTATAAAATGTGCACATAGGTGGGTGCATTTGTGCACACAGGGTGGTTTAGAGGGGAAGGAAGATACGGCAGCTAGACCAGACAATGGTCTAACTCTCAGAAGTTTGAGGTTCTATCTGGCACACAACAGAAGTTGTTGATTCCAGATGTCAGCAGGACATCTCCAGCATGTGACCTTGAACATGTGGCAGGGATAATGACAGGAACTACCCAGTCCATGCCAACATCAAGACAAAGATTCAGTAGCAGGCTTTGGAAGCAGGCCAGGCAGGGTGAGCATAGGTCTGCTCAGGTCTGCTGGGCCAGGGAGGCTGCTGACACTTGGGGTATCTGAAGGGACAGTGTGGAGTCCAGCAAGGTGGGACACACCCCAGCCACACTCTAGCTGGGAGCAGAGCATCACTCAAAGACAAAACCCTAGAAGGCTACTGAGTCAAGATGGCCTGGGTGCCACTTGTCCTGCTGACACAGGCTTGCAAAACTCAAAATGCTTTTCTGTAAGTCTAGCCTCGTTCAAACTTCCAAATAACCATGCAAGCCCCAGGACTTCTAATCTATACAGACAACACTGTTCTGATTTTGTCATTTCTGAGAATGACATGAAGAAATGTCACAATTACATGACAAGCTTGGGGCACTGGGATTGTGGAGTGTGAGTCACCACTTGCTACTCTGACTGTGCCACCTTGTACACGACATTCTATCTCTCGGTGTTTGTTTCCTAATCTGTCAAATCAAGAAGATGGACCAGCTGATCTCTAAATATCTTCCAGCTCTGGAATTCTACAATTTCAGTTTTTCATGTAAAACCTCAGTTTTTGTTCCCAGAGTCCCAGCCCACACAAAGCAGAACATTCCCTGTACTTTTCTTACAAATCTTAAAAAGAAAGTAAGCTTTCCATGGGTGCCCCTAGCCATAAAGAAAGTACATTCACCTCGCTGTTTTCTTCATAGAGAAACTTTGGGAAACGCGTACTCTTTTACCTAATAAACACAAGTTTTGGAATCAGGGGATTTGGGCTT
>NW_003852409.1:11856622-11861418 GCF_000181295.1 Otolemur garnettii | reverse complement strand
CTTCCCCCAATTTTCGATTTCTGTTATCTGCCCAAGTCCTTCTTGTTTCAAGGACATTTAGACAGAAATCCTGGGGTGGCAACCTTCACTTCTGAGACTTGGGTCAACACTCCAGAGGCTGCCCTGAACCCAGCAGCACGAGCCACTCTGCATAAGAGGTACTGATCCCAAGAAACCCCTCTTCCTTTCTCTTTTCCTTTTTCTCCACTCCTTTCTCAAAAAAAGACCATATTAATAATCTCACCTCTAAAGTGGGCATGATACTATGTTACCAAGCAAATGTAGAGAAAGGAGGGTTATAAATGGAGAACAGCCATCTGGCCTTTTTCCATTTGAGGACCGGTTTGGGATGCTGGAGAAGGAAGCAGTGAGGCTGGGTTCTCCTCTTGGCTCATTTTGTTCCTGGAAGAAAGCAGCCCGCTGGGCTAATGCAGTTCTCACCTTTGGAAAAGACAGATTCAGGAATCTGCCAGCTCTTAGTCTCAGAGGGGCCATGATGTGATTCCCCTTAATACAATGGAGAATTTAAAGCCTACGGTGCGGCATAAAATATCAATTCAGCTCAGGCTCCAGGCGCTTTGCATGCCGGAGAGGAGGGAGGGGAGTGGTGGGGGTGTAATTTGCGTGGAGGAATGGCAGATGTGGTTGATCCACTTTGGATTTATCTGCCCATCTGGACTTTCAAAAGAAAAGAAAGTGGTGTGGTAACAATTTCATAGCAAAGGCCACAGGCTGGTTAATCTTCAGGGATTTTTTTGAGTTAACTTCTGAAAACGTCGATTTGGCCTATTGATTTCATATTAATTGGCTCTGACTAGCTGGAGCATCGCCAGAGAAATCCCGGCACGTTGCACGTTGCAGTTGTCAGCCCCGCCTTCCCGGGCACTCCCTGGGGTGCAGCCTGGCTGAGCGGCTTCTGCTGCAGCACGTGGGCCCTTGCCTAGGAAGCGCTTTTGGCCAGACCCAGGGATCCTGAAATGGAAGAAAAGTTGATGATGAGGGAAAAAATTAACCCTTCATGTGCAATGTGAGCTATCCCAAAAGCCGAGCCCATTTCATTTAGGACTTGGGCCAAACTGCTGAGCCTCAGAAAGAAATTCAGAGAGGGTGAGGGGAGGGGCAAGGGAGAGAGAGGAAGAGAAGAGAGGCCCAGAGGAAGAATAGAGCACCACAGAGAAAAGAGAAAGACGGAGAAATGAGGAACTGAGAGATACACAGAGACAGAGGGAGAGATGGAAACTTCCAGAGACAGAAACAAACCCAGAGACACACAGAGAGAAGCAGGGAGAGGCAGAGAACAGAAAGGAAGAGATGGAGACACAGGAGAAACAAGATAGAGACCCAGAGAGGCAGGAGGACTTACAGAGACAGAGAGACAAAGAACGAGACAGATGCAGAGCTAGAGATGCACATTTAGAGAGACGATGTTTATGGGCAAGAGACCCATCTGCCTAGAGAGAGAGAAAATGTTGGGAGTTGGGAGGAGTGCCGAGGTGTGGGGGGAGATAGAGACAGGGAGGGTCGAGCCCCAGAGAGACCCAGAGGGCCCTGAGAACAGGCTCCCCTGGGGCTGCCCACCCAGATCCCCTGTGGCTTACCCTGGCCAGCTCCACAGAATTCATGTGGGGCCTTTGCCTGCAGCCCTCAGGAGCCCCTGCCGCCTGGGCCCCAGTGCAGCTTAGATCCAGGGCCTGCAGAACCGGTTCGTGTGCTGTGTGATGGAACAATGACTGAATCATAAATGACCGAAAACAAAGCGAGGAGGGAAAAAACCCACAGGAATAGTTTGGAATCCCGATTTCCTACGTGCAGTTGCTAAGCAGTTCCCTGCTGTGTGCATCTTTCTCTCTCAGTCTGGGGAAGCAGAAGGCCTGTGAGAGAAGCAGGTGTTGGGGTGTCTGCTGTGTGGTCTCCGGGTTCTCCGGCGCAGAGGGGCTGTTCTTCTTGGGAGGCCAGGAAAAGTGCAACTTTCTTGAGAAACAAAATATAATGGGACTGACTTCTGAGCTGTAGCGGCCCAGTTCCCTTGAAGCCACCCACTACAACACAGGAAAAAAAAAAAGTTACAGCCTCTTAATATCCCAGAGACATACTGTCTCCCCAGTCAGGAAACTGGGTCACTTGGGCTTCCTCCTCTTCATTGCTCTGTCAGTCAGCAAAGCCCCTCCTGCCTCCGTGGCCATGGCCGAGGCCCTCAATATTTTATGCCAGGACAATGCTGCCCAATAATCTGTGTGCCTGGACTGTTTTCCTCAGACACAAATTTAACCAGGTCACCCGAGGTTGGAGGCTGTACTCTACCTGCATTGTTTGGGGCCAGTTCCTAGTATAGCACAGGGGAGGTGCTCAGTTTGGGGCCATAAAATGAATGAAGACACTGGTGGGATGAAATCCTAGATTTCCAGGATCCGGTCATTGGGATCAGCTCCCTCATTTTATAGACGGGTGAACCCAGAAACAAATAGGGAAGATAGGCCAGGCACGGTGGCTCACGCCTGTAATCCTAGCACTCTGTGAGGCCAAGGCAGGTGAAGCTCTTGAGCTAAGGAGTTAGAGACCAGCCTGAGCAAGCGTGAAATGGAGTCTCTAATAAGAAGTTGAAAAAATAGCTGGGCGTTGTGGTGGCGCCTGTACTTCTACCTACTTGGGAGGCTGAGACAGGAGAATAGCTTGAGCCCAAGAGTTTGAAGTTGCTATGAGCTGTGATGCCACAGCGTTCTACCCAGGGCAACTGTGTGAGACTCTGTCTCAAACAAACAAACCAACCAAATAGGGAAGAGGCTCACACAAGTTCCCAGTCTGTGCCCATTCGCTGTCGTTTACAACCCAAGGTTTTGAACTGTTTTCAGGTTCATATTCAACTCCACAGACCACTCTCTGTGGTTTATCGTTGCATTTGAGCTGGGTTCAGACCTGCCCAGAGGTGCCGGTGGGCTGTGACTAGCACCCTGGCCTCAGCACATAAGATTTTAGCTTATTTGAGACTCTGTACCTCAGAGCTGTTCTGACTGTGAGCCATGGATTTACTGGCTAATCTGAGAAAAACAAAGAAAGAATTTGTTGGAAGGTAAGTAGTTCACAGGAAAGATAGTGAGAGATAAGAGAAGATCTTAGGGCAGCCCTGAGGTGGAGGTTGCCACATCTCAGCCCAGGCATGTCCACCTGGAGAAACTCTGCTCAGAATTCCTCAGACAGAGTCTGAGGGGCTTGCATGAGTCAGGTGTCTCCCCTTGACCCAAAGAGGGGAGAAGTTCTTGATTAAAAATCCCACCAAGATTGACTCACAATCCCACAAAGACAGCATCAAATGGAGGAGTGGAAGGTTCTAAAGATTAATCTGAGTGATGTAACAAGAGAAGGAAGGAGTGCCCACACAGTCAGTAACACCCCTCTCCCTTACCCCCGCCATGAGAGTTCCATGAATCTGTCCACACTGCCAACAGGGAGGTAGAAAGGCTTACTGTGTTGATCATTTGTAAGTAGCATGAGCTTACAGCCCCTCTCCAAGTTGTCTCAGGAGGATGCTGGGGCAAGGAGGGTACCAGAGAGCCTAGTTTCTGGCAGGATAAAAGGGAAGATGGCCACTGGGCTTTGTTTAAGGGAAAGTATTTAGGGAGCCCCAAAGGAGTGGGTGTTCGTGATGACCTGAGCGCCACCAGCAAGTGGGAATGATGAAGATGAATCGGGCTGCAGAGTGTCCCTTACAGAGCTCAGGAACAATGCTGTCTCCCAGTCCCAAGGCAGAAGAACAGAGAGGATGCATGATAAGGGCCTGGCTCTCTCTGCTTTGGTTGTCTGAAAACTCCAATTTTGTATAAACGGACGTGCTTTCCTGCAACAAACTTACATGAGGCCATATGAACAGATTTTCAAAAGACGGCAGTTCCCGTCTTCGACCAAATGAGTTTAGCATTTGACAATAGTTACAAGGTTCTGGTATTTGAGGCAGATAAAGGGAGCAGAACCAGGTCCTCTCCCGTCTCATTGAACACCCAGTGCCCCTCACCCACTGGGACCTCGTCTCCAGCTCTTTCCCATGATGGAATATGCTGTGAATGCCTTGACAATTTCATTGTGTTTCCCGTGTACAATATTCCAAAGCCTTTAGTTTAAGAAAAACAAAACTTTCTGCATTGAAGCAGATACCACTCCCAATTATAAGCACTGAGTTTGGAACTTGGCAGATCCTCAGGCTGAACACCTGGGCCGCTCTGGCTGCTGCCAGTGGCTCAAGGAATGTGCGTCTATTTCAGTACAACCCACACAATAATTAAAAGGACAATTTGCTTCTACATAAAGAATCGCAGAATGTAGCCTCAAACCACATAAAAGCTGTGTGTGCACTCGCTGCAGTTTGGTTCTCCCCGGCTGGCCGCTGTCTGTCCCATAATGGTGGCTGGAGACTTTTCAGAGGCACAAGGTGGTGGGAAAGATCCTTGGGGTCCCCCTCTTTGCCTGCCCAAATCATTCCCATGGCACAACCCTGAAGTGGAGTTTTCCCATCTGCAGGTTGTAAATAAGAGAGCTAACTCTGTCTTTCTCAGTGTTGCGGTACAGATCAAAATAAAGAAATATGTAATGACATCATTCGAAACAATGTGATGGTTTTGTACAAATAAATGGTGTCTTTATTTGTATTTCTTTGACCTATGTGAACATTTTCTCTAGAAGCACAAAGACAGATAGGGCTAGCAGGGGAGTGTTCAAAAGCACCTTGAGAAGAGGGGAAATGGGAATATTAATCTAGAAAGCACAGCAAAATTGTAGGTTCCATACATGAATGTGACCTTAAGTCC
>NW_003852409.1:11850804-11855863 GCF_000181295.1 Otolemur garnettii | reverse complement strand
CTTGACCCCTGTGCCAGGAAAGAGAAGAGCCCTCCTTTTCTTCATATTTCATATGCACATCCCTTGAGCCCATCTCTGTTATGTGATTTACACTGCCTGCCCTGTCCTGGCACTGTGCTTTCAAGGTCATTATGTTGGTTATTTTCCCTCAAGTAGGGGAACAGTGCTCTGGTGGAGTCACACAGAGTATTCTAGAATAGTTTGGTTTGTTTGTTTGTTTTTGAGACAGAGCCTCACTTTTTCGCCCTTAGCAGAGAGCTCTGGCGTCACAGTTCACAGCAACCTCCAGCTTTTGGGCTTAGGTGATTCTTTTGCCTCAGTGTCCCTAGAAGCTGGGACTATAGGTGCCCGCCACGATGCCCAGCTATTTTTTTTTGTTGTTGTTGTTGCAGTTTTGTCTAGGGCCGGGTTTGAACCTGCACACCCTTGGTATACGGGGCGGGCAGCCTACTCACTGAGCCACAGGTGCCGCCCCCTTCTAGAATAGTTTTACCCAGGCTGGGGAGCTCAGGGAAGACACCTGAGTTTTTGCATTAAGAAAGCATGCCCTCTGCTAGTAATGGGCATCTGTAGAGTCCTGTGGTGTCTGGGCTGTATTCATAGCTGTTTGGTTGTTGTCTGATTGTCTGATCCATACAGCACCCAGGAAGTAGATCCAGCAGGCGTCTCACTCCCCACCCCACCCCCCACCCCCATCTTCTTCTCTGTGGACAAGGACCAGGGGAGAGCCCTAGGGCTCAAAAAGAGAAAACAAGAGTGAGTTGTATTGTGGATACTTTACCAACTGATAGCACAAAAAAGAGAGAGAGAGAGAGATTTTGATCTCCCAGAAGGCTTTATTTTGATGCCTCTTTCTAAAATGTAAGAAAAGAAAAATATTCCTGGCTAGTTTCTTATTGGCATTTGGCAGTTCAGAAGCCTCTGGGAGATGCCCTTAACTGTGGCTCCGGAGCACAACAGCCATAAATCGGGCAGTCTTTCACAATTCCTAGAAGCAATAAAAGATTTTGAATCTGCTTGTGCACTTTTCGCCGAAGGGTATAAACTGGAGTCAATTTAATGCTCCATCCTTCGGTGGCTTTGGGAGCTAAAAATATGTTGCAAGAAGTGTGTGTGTGTGTTGTTTTTTAACTTTCCTATTTGTGAAGTGGGAGTACCCCAGCCTCCCTCAGACAGCACTGTGATGGTTATGGTGAGAGTAGGTGGGTGGCTGATGCTGCCTTTGCAATCAGTCATGGTCCCAGTAGCCCTGCGTCAGTCCTCCTCCTGGAGCTGGTTCTTCTGCAGCAGGTGGGGTTACTGGTGATAACTGTGTCATACAGTCTGTTATCTGTCTTCTCTAACAGTAACCACCTGGCAGATCTCTCCTTGAGGAATCATCTCAGAGGCAGTTGGAGTCTTAATCCCTCTGTTCCTTAGACCTGGCTTTCTAGGGGGGCTGTGAGGTCAGGACACAGGAAAGTTGAGAGGCTGTCAGATCTGAATGGTGTCTCTAAAGGATCTTCTGATCATCAGCAGACAGCTAATAAGGCAGCAGTTTGGGGTTCTCCAAAGGGATGGATTCTCTTTCTCGTCCCCACCCCCAAACCCTTATGCAATACCTGGGATCCAGCCTAAATCCTCCAGTAGGTGGGGCTGGGAAAGTGGAGTGCTTTCCAGGGCCCTAGGAATTCCTGCTCATTTGTTTTACTGAAAAGACTGAAAAGGAATCTGTGGTTTCAGGCCTGAACAGCTGTGGCCAAGGGACAGAGCCTTGGTCCCTTTTTATGCCAAATGGAGGTACATCCTAGGAAAGCCTCTGGGCAGCTCCAAATGGAGGATGGTTTAAGCCCCCAAATCATAGCCAGGAGGAGAATTGCTACAGAGGAGAATTTCCTTCTGCCATCCAAATAAAAAGTGCTAATGTGCTCTATTTTCCGAAAGTTTTGTCCACAAACACCATTCCCAATGGCCTGCTCAGCGGCCACACATTTGGGGAGAACAGGAGTAAACGGTCCTGCTTCATTTACCTTCCAGCTGCCTCGTCCAGGTGGGATTTTTCATTTTCAGTGGCAATAATGACATATGTCCATTAAGCTCTATAGTTCCTGTCTGAACTGAGTTGAGTTATTTCCGGATAACAGCCTGGCGACATGCCTCTATGTAAACGAATCCCAGGACCCAGCCCCAGAAGATGAAAAATACATTAGTGGGATTTTTGGCTTTGTTTGGGGAGCAGAAGCTTAGTTTTGAAGTCTGACTCTGAACTTCAGTTTTCATTGGTGAAATGGGAATAAAACAATCCCTTTCCTGTCACCTCAATGGCACTTTTGGAGAGGACCCCATGAAATGAAGACTGTGAGAGCACCTGTAGACTGTAAAGTGTGGTGCACAAAATGGGCAAATTAGCCTGGGAGTCTCCCAGTCCCAGGGAGCGTTCCTGAGTAGCAGGAAGGGCAATGGTGCTGCTTTTCCTTCCCCAGTGGGATATGAGCCCCGTCCTGATGACAGCGATGCTGAGAAGGACAAGCCCCTATTTGCACCTCAGGCAGTTTTTACATGCTGCGCAAATGGAGGAAAATCGGAGGCTAAGGTCCTCAGAGAGTGAAGCAGTGAGGACAGTTGGACAGTTGCTCTTCAGAACTCACGCTTGTAGCAGAGGTGTTAAAATAATGGTCCCCAGTTGGAAAGATGGTCTCCAGTAAGAGGTTCTGATATATGCCACCTCATATGACTTGGTATACACCGGAACTCGTAGCAGAAGCGTTCTCTGTGAATGTCCAGTGCAGAGGTGGCCTTTGCCAGGGCCTAGTTGAACACACTGTATAGTGACACTCTAGGAGAGGACCACCCATTGCTTCCCATGGTACAGGGCACGAGGGAGAGCAGTCCCATAGGCCTGGGGACACTGAGTCGGAGCTTGGACATCAGATGCGTAGGAGAGGTGCCAACCAGTGCTGGGAACAGCATTTGGAGACCCGGTGAAAGACCATCTTTGTGTGCAGGTTTATCAGCAGGAGGGAGGCACTGAGCTGGTCAAAGGATAACCTTGCTTTCCCCATGCAGGAGTCCTCCGTGGATCTCTGGGGAAAGAATGTGGGAAAAGGAGCTGGGAATTCCAATGTATTGAGCAGCTACTATGTGTCAGATTGGGCCAGTTGCCTCACATATTTGAAGATGTTTAATTTTTCCAAAAACTCTATAAGGAAAAGTACTAAGTCACAATTGAAAGAGGACAATCTGAAGTTTAGATTGAACAGCTTCCTCACAGTCCTGGGAGGAGAGGGAGTCAGGAATCCAGTCTGTTCATCTCACTCCAGGGCCGCGGTCTTTCTTCTCTGTGAAGGTGAAGCGTAGAGGAACAGCTCCCGATTATAGAAGAACATGAGAATCACCCAGGTAGTAGTAAATAACCATGGATAAGCTCTACTCCTGACAAGTCTGTTTTCATGGCTCTGGGATCAATCCTGGACACTGGTATATCCAAACTATTCTGAAATGAAACCTGTTTTATTATGTTTTGTTTCAAATAGTGTTCAGAGGAGCTCCTAGTTCACTGGAGCTAGCCTAAAATCTAGTTCCAAGGGAGATTGATTGATTGATCCATTTGTTTACTCACTCATTCAATGGAGTGACTCCTAAGCAAACAAAGGTGAGGAACAAATATTTAATAGAACTTTGCCCTGCAAAACCAGTCTGCATGTGTGGTATGGCAGGCCTCCCACTGGGCTATCCAGCGGGTCCACTTGAACAGTAGTATCCAAACTTTCTGACACCAGGGACTGGTTTCATGAAAGACAATTTTTCCATAGATCAGGTGGGGAGATGGTTTGGGGATGATTGGAGTGCTCTGAATTTCCACTTACGATCATCAGACATTTGGTTCTCGTAAGGAGTGCGTGACCCGGGTGCCTCGCATGTGGGGTTCACAGCAGGGTTCACACGCCTATGAGAATCTAATGCCACTGCTGATCTGACAGGAGGTGGAGCTCAGGCGGCGGCGATGTGATCCATGGGAAGCAGCTGTAAGCACAGATGAACCTTCACTCGCTTACCCGCCACTCACCTCCTGCTCTGCGGCCCCGTTCCTAACAGTACGTGGACTAGTAGCTGTTCACAGCCTGGGGGATTAGGGACCACAGCACTAGAAGACAGAGTAATACTACTTCTAGAGATATCTGACAATGCTGGAGTGTGTATCTGAAGATATTTTGGTCTTTAAGAATTAAACACACACACACACACACACTCACACCCAGCTGACTGCTGGTGGCATGGACTGTAGACCAAGGAAGCTGCTCTTGATTCTTGTTTGAAGGCAGGAAGGACGGAGGTGCTGGGAGTGGGGAGGTAACAGCACATTGCATCAGGAAGATGGGCAGCACACTTATCCATCCTTGAGAACTCCCTCCTTGGCTCTCCTTTTCATTCTCCCCAAATGCCTTTTTCCTTGGCCTGTTCTAACTGCCCGCCTGCCCATACATGTTGCTGTCTCCCGACACTAAGCAAGACACACAGAGAGGGAGCAGATCATAAAGGAAAGAAGTTCTATTTCTTTCCACTCCATTCTCCAAATCTATTGAACCTCTATTCTGAGCTTCTCTCTCCTCTTTACACTCCCTCAAGGCCTCCACGCTGCCTATTGGGGGGTGAGAGTAGAGGGAGACAGATGGAGCCAGGCTGCAGGGTTTGACTCCCAGCCCGGCCACGGCCACATTGTACCTGTGTTAAGCTTGAGCATGTTAATTAGCCTTTTCTGTGACTTGGTTTCTCCATCTGTAAGTGGAGATAAGAATGGTCACTATTTCATAGGAGGGTTTTGAGTTGATGCACATAAAACCTAGATGTGTACCTGGCACACATGAAGTGCCTAGTAAGTGCTGCGGCCATTGTCACCGCTGCTATTATTAGGGGTCTGATTCTCACGGGCTGTTCCCCTCCTGTCTTTGCTCCTTGCATACAATTGACGTTTCAGTGCCGCGGAACTGTTTGTAGTTACTGGCAGACACCATTCTCTGTGATGGTATTTACTAGTTTTCCCCCTTCATTGAACGTTCCCCATTGCTTTCCTAGTGGCAGG
>NW_003852409.1:11821421-11850580 GCF_000181295.1 Otolemur garnettii | reverse complement strand
ACAGCAGCCGAGAAAGAAAGGCTGCATGATAGGATTGGGCTCACCTGGAAAATCCAGATAACTCTCCCCACCTGGGATCCTTAACTTAGTCAATCTACAACATCATGCGCCCCTCACTCACCGCTGCCATATAAGGTAACAGTCACGGGTTCCGGGCATCTGGACATGGGCATTTGGGGGAGAGAGGGGAAAACGTTATTCTGCCTACTACAGCAAGTCAAATTCTTGCTCCCCTTCAAGACTCCTCTAAATAATACTTCTCTTGAGCAAGATTCCTCAAGGCAGAGCAAGGATTGTGTGTTTGTGTGTGTGTTTTCTGCACCTTGAAAATAGCCTGCTGCTGAAGGCTTCACCACACTCTTTTGCAGTAGTTGAGTTATGTAACTGCTGGCCTCACAAAGAGAACTGAGACGGAGTTTTATTCTTTTTTAAAATTCCCATTGCCTAGTGTGAGCCTCAATACTGCTTACTGTAAAAATGAAACTTTCATCAGGTGACCCAATCCTTCTCTGCCCAAAACTTGAGGTATAAGATCTGGTTGAATATTTACTAGTGATATTCATTATTGCCACAAATATGTAACATGTCCTAGGCAATACATTAACATCTGCTGTCTTCATCTTTATAACAATCCTCGGGCAACGGCAAACAAGTCCCCATTTAGCAATTGAAGGAGAGCACGAAAACTCAGAAAGGCTGAGTGCCTTGTTCACAGTTGTTCACCCTGCTATTTATTAGGCCCAATCTTCAAATCTAAATTATAAGACACATCAGTTCTGTTTAGCTAGAGGAACAGTAGCATGACGATGGGTGACATATTGGGCCTGGGAGACGCTTTCAAATTGGAGCCTCTTTGTGGTTAAAAAGCCATTAATTTGGAGCAGTTGCATAAAGGGGGGGGGGCAGGAAACATAATTAGAACATTGTAATTATACAATATTGTGAAATAAATATTTTCTTGTATAGAAATAGAACCAGGAGGCATCTGTCTCCAAATCATTCATCTATCCTGCTGTCACCATGAGCATCGTAGTGCTGAGTGCTGTGGGGAGGCAGAGGACGCAGAGGTGAACCAGACAGACGTTCTGCTCTCATGAAAACCCCAGGAGGGTAGAAAAGTTCAAATGTGCTCAAATGTCTACAATACCCTAAGCGGGGGGCTTGGGTGAGGGTGAAAGTCTAGTTACAAGGGCTGCAGCATGTTGTAAAAAGCCCTTCAGGACCCACTTGAAATGGATAAGAATGAAATGAAAAGGAATAAATGTATAGTTCTTTTTAAATTATTTATCTTTTTGTTTGGAAAGAGTTCCTTTCTGTGGCCACTCAGGAAGTTTTCTCCCTCAAGTGGGTCAACTATCAACTCGATCAGTGCACTCGTTATCCTTCGTTTGCTCGTGGCATCATTATTTTTAGATAAAGCAAAATAAAAATCTCCATGCATAATATGACATTCCGAGTCAATGATTCTTGAAGGAATGAGGTTTCACAAACGTTGTCGATCCCGTGGTCTAACAGCTGTTCTCCCGAAACAGGCAGAAGTTCGGTGATCTCCTGAGTGTGTTCATATAACGTCATGACTAGGCCTGAAAAATCTCATGTTGTGTTGTATCTGGAGGACTTAAAAGAGTAAACACCACCCGTCAAGTTTACAGACATTGGCAAGTGAAGATGCACTGTTATGTAGGAAGAGAATGAAACCTGGGAGCAACCCGTAACAATGATGACCCCTGGAGTAGAGAGTATGGGTCGTTACAAAAGTTTTGAGAGGCACAAAAATCAAGAAACATAAAATCTGTGTGGATGGACACAGACAGAGCCCTCCCAGCAACAGTGATAAAAGCCAAACACGTTGAAACTTTAATGGGTGAATCAGAAAAGTGGCTGTCAACTGTGTTTCTCGGAAGTGAAATAATGGACCGTAACACAGTCTATCTCAAAACTTTCATAGTGACCCACCAAGAGTGTTGAGAAGCCCTCACCTGTGCAGATAAAACCTTCTGCCTCCCTCTCTCCCCAAATTATGCACAAATTCTGGGTGAGTACCCTCAGCCATTTATTTCTGCGGGCCTGTGACCTGCCTAGATCATCCTCCATACCCTTTAAAACCCTTCTCAAAGTCGCCTCCTCTGGGAAGCCTTCCCTGCAACCTCCGTGAAATTGTTTTCTCTTCAGTTCTTCTAATAACTACAAAGTCCCAGTTTGTTTGAATTGCATTGTTAGGTCCTTTTTGAATCTGTCTTTCCCCTTAGAGAGTTTCTCAAAGGGGGAGATGTCTTTTTCATCTTTGTATCCCCTGATTCTAGCAATAAAGAGTGACACGAAGAGAGTGCTTAACAAATATTTGCTCAAGTAAATTACATTATCATATAATATCATCATCCCAAAGTTCTGCCAGAACCCTGCTTGCCTGTAATGACTGTGTGTATAAACACAAGCACACACAAACATCCCCCCACTGTGTCATAGAATTTCAGTAGCTAAAAATCATAACGGAGACACAGACACAAAGTACGAAGCACACAGGGTGGGCAACCTTGCCGAGATGGAGAGAATACGCCCCTTTCCGCGCTGGTGAGACAAAGCTACTCCATATGACTGTGTTTGGCTCATATCTGTAATTTATAGCAGTGTGCTCTATATTTTATGATTCAATTATCTTTTTAATAAAAAAGCATTCAATTATACAGTGATTTCTGCCTTACTAAATCAGAATAGGGCTGGATTCCAGAGGTTCATTTTTTGGTTACATTTTTGGAATTCATTCTCCCAAAGAATCATTTTCCTAAATGTACAACTTCCTAAATTTCCCATAAAAATGTACTTAACTCTTTTATTCCCTCAAGTAGCTTTCGGGACACAAATTCGATGGCATTGAGTAGCTAACGAAAATACGCTTGCTAACCTGTAACTGGTAGTAAGATGGAGAAAGAACAGAGATAGAGCAGATTCACTTCTTGACTCAGCTCAAAAGTTGGCTCCTCGAGCAGTATTTTCTCCCACTCTCCATCCCCCCTAGGATGGGTTAGAGACCACACTGGGCCTTCAATTTCTTAGGGTTGTTTTTCTCCCAAGCCTGGGACCTCTGGGCTCTGTATTCCAAATGCCAAGAGCAGAGCCTGACATATCTAAGGGACTGAATGACTAGATGAATCAATGACCAACTCTGGACACTAGAACTTGTAAACTCTCTAGTGTAATTCATATTCTTTGGTGAGACGCTCTAGAAACCAATCCTGGCCAACCTAGATTGGAATGGAATTTACTGGAAAGAGACTGTAGCTCTAACTGCTCAGACCTACAAGCAGACAGGCCCCTGGGCCACTCCAAGGGAGCCAGACAACCAGACAGCCACCTCTAGGCACTATATCTTTTTGAATGAAAAAAAAAAAACCAAAACCCTTACCTACTTTGTTCAGTTCTCTGCTTATGGTTCACATCCAGGGAGAGTGAGGAATTGGCTTCTTAGGGCTCAGGAGAGGTGGAGGCATCTTGACAGATTTAGGACTGCATAAAATGGAGGAAAAGTAGTATTCCAAATTTACAAAAGGAGGGAGGAGGTGCTAGGTGGGGGAAACAGTACCAGCATTCCGGGCCTTTCTGTTTTCATGACAAAGTCTATCCCATGTTCCACTTACACAGGCTGTGGATGGGAGGCTCACCTGCGATGCTATGCTTCCGATTTCCATCCAGCCAAGGCGGGACTTTGCTAGTAGCAGAGATTGCCTTCCTCCCTGAGTCAGTCCAGCCTTTTTATTTTTGCCTCTTAAAGTCCTCTGGGATGTTAAAATAAATTTACATGTATTTTTTTCACTGAGTTGAAGTCAACCTTCCAGAAACTTCTGCCCATCTCTTCACCAATACCCGTAGGTCTGTCCAGAGCAAATTAAGTCTTTCTCCTGTTAGGTAATTCTCTGAGCATCAACCCTGGGCCTTTACAACGACTTCACTTCATCCCTCCACACCCCACGGCCATCATCGGTGCCCCGCCTCTCACCAGGCAGGTCCCAGGGTGCTGGTGTGCACCCCTCCACTTCTGGCCTTCTGGTGCTCTCTAAGGTTTGCATCTGTGTCTCTCCCTGGCTCTGACCACCAGTGAACGCTTCGTGTACTCCTGCCTCCCTGGCCACAGCTGCCAGGACACCCTCCTACTGGACACTCTCATCCGCCCTGGCAGTGAAGGTTGTCGGCACTGCCAAGAGGCAGACCTTATTCTCATCCGGCTCCCCACTTTGGCCTTCATATGCCCAGGGAGTAGTTGTTTCAACTCTCTGAAGCTCAGTTTCTTGATCTGGCATATGACGCAATGCATACCTTAGCAGCCTGCTCAAAGGTTGTGTGAGGTGATGTCTTTGAGGCAGTTTTCACAAAGCATTGAACCTAGGTGTTTAAGAGAGTGGTTGAGTGGTTGTTACCATTATACTTTTAAATAGTAATTTTATCATGTACGAGATTACAAAGGTTATACTCAGATCTAATCTTTTTTAAAAGTCAAGACATAAAGCAATAAAAATGAAGGAGAAGTATCTAAATAAAAAGTGAAAGCTTTCTTCTCCCCGTAATCTCATGCCCCCCCACCCGAGATTAACCACTGGTGTTCATTCTTATGAAAGAGTTCAATCCATATCTATCATGTCCGTGACATATCTTGTTTGTTCAGTATAGGAAATGACCAGGAAAAATTTGCATGTCAATATTTGTATCTCTATCACATCCTTTTCAATGGCTCCACCGTCTTCCACAGCACGTACGTACCAGCATTTATTTAGCCATTTCCCCTCGATGACCGTTTCTGGTTTTCCCACTGTTTTGTACATGCAGGCACATGTCAGAAAGCTCCACTCTTAGAAGGACATTGCCAGGCCAAAGAGTTCACATATTTTACATTTCAGCAAATCTTAATGAATTACTTTTGAAAGTAAAAATTACCAAACAAATATATTCATGCCCACAGTATATGAGTTGCCGCTTCTCCAGGCTCTGACCATCGTGCGATATTATTAACTTTCTTCGTGTACTGCAAACTGCAAAGCTAAAGAGGAGTGTGATGGATGGCCCTATGTCTTGCTGATTAGTGCTGAGGCTTTATCTTTTGTTACGCTCAATGGCCATTTGTATTTTCTAGTCTATGAACCTGTGAGCCTTCTTATGTTATTAGAATGGCCCTTGTTTTTGATTGTGCTATTTTTTATTTATTGAACCGTTGAAGCACTTCACTTATTATTGATATTCATTCCTTGTATTCAACATAATCAACATTTCCTCCCAGTATGTTTCTTATCTTTAATCTATTATTTGGGTTAATGTTTTTCAATCATAATTTTAAAAATTTAAATGATCGTATTTATTGTTTCTTCTTTTTAACTTTTGTTTCCTTTGTGCATTATTTAAGGCTTGCCTACTCTAAGAATATGTTTTCTTATAATAGCGTTATAATGGGTTTTTTCCTATTTGGGTTTTTAACTCATCTAAATTTAATTCCAAAATGATTCAAAGCTTTGTGCATAACTAATGGGTAGAGAGTTCGACCCTAGTTCTACCCTTTGTGTATAACTAATGGATAGATAGTTCTACCCTACCCTGTCCAGAACAGTCCTTCTCTTTCCCATAAGGAAATTCAATGAGCAATGACCTTGTGTCTTTAAAACTATTTAACTAAAAGGGGTTGATTTTAAATGCCCCTTTTATTATATACTACATTTATATTAAATTATACATTTGAGTCCATTCCTAGGTTCCTTTTGCTTTACTAATGAGTTGCATGAGTACTCTTACATCAATACCAAAGACTGTGCTAATTACTGTAGAATACATGATAAATTGTATAATATTCTATATGTATTACATAATAACAGTGTATTTTACATATAATCCACATACATATACATGCATTCAAATGGGGAGCTACTGAAAAAGGGCTATGGGATGCTAGAGGTGAAGGAGACTCTTTCTAATTTAGAAAATCTGAGAACAATTTCATGGGAGGGAGTTGACTTTTGAGCTGTACCATGAGGTAAGATGTGGCCATCAATGGACCAATGAAAGGGCATCCCAAGAATTACCCTGTCTACTCCCAGCACACAAGAGCAAGTACTGTAGCTTGGTTGGATTATAAGAAATGTTTGCAAAGGAGAGACATTAGAAATTAAGTTGCAGGAGTTAGAGCGAGCCAGGATTATAGATGCCTTGTGTGCCGGGCTAGGGAAGGATGAATGATCTTGATGCTAGGTACAGTAGAAGCCCTGGAAGGTTTATCAATGGCACAGCTTTGCCTGGATTTTGGAAAGATGACGGGGGTGGGGTGCACTTGAGTGAAGCAAGGATGGAGACAGGGAGGATGATCAAGTCACTATGGTAGGGTTTTAGTCAAAAGACGAAGAGGCTAAAGAAAAGGTAAAGAAAAGTGTCTGCATTATGTTGGTCAGCATTTGGGATTTCTTTCTAATACACTGTATTCAAAGGAACTGAATGAAGTTTGCAAACCCAAAAGCCTTGCATTGAGGCAACAAGCACAATAGAAAAGGAGACTTTCCCACTTTCTCCCTCCCTAAAAGGCCCCCAAGGAACTTAAAGTATTAAAATGAGCATCCAGCTGTATCTGAGCAGCCTTGTGACAGAGGATCTAGCAGGAGCACAGCTCTGGCCAGGGCCTTCATCTCACTTGGGACTTCTCCACCTGGGCCAGAGGGTTCTTTCCTCTGGGGGCTTCCTGTGCATTGATGTTCAGTGGCATCCCTGGTGGACTAGATCCAGTAGCATCCTCTAGTTAGTTGTAACAACCAAAAATGTCTCTAGGACACCTGGGAACCTTTTGTCTAGTAGGCCCTTGAGCCAAATCTTTTCTCCTGATGGATCAGTAGCAGGTCCAAGAGATGATAGAAAGTGCTTGGATTTTGGTGTTGGGCACCAACCCATTCCTACCACTAGGTAGCTGCAAATCTTTGGACAAATCACATATAAGCTTCCTAGAGTTTCAGTCTTATTGCCAAGAAAACAGTACTTCACGGGATATTTTTTTGAGAGTAGATGAGATGACGTGAGTGTAAAGAGAGAAAAGGCAGCAGTCTTGGCACATTGTAGCTGTTCAATACTCAGGTGCAACGATCAAGTTTTTCTTGACACAAAGGGAAATTCTTGTCTTTTCCATAAAATGCTTTAAGATGCCCTCTGTTAGGCACAACCTAAATCCCAGCTTCCAGTGTTTTGCTTCTTTTTCATACAGGCACATGTAGAGCGTTGAGCCGATAGCCAGAAGCCCAGAGTACAAGCCCTGCCATTCAACATGAGACAGCTGGCCCTTGGTGTGGTTTGGTTTGGTTCAGCCTCTGACATGAAACTTCTCTGGGTAAGGCCACAGCCACCCAGAATAAACTCTTGTAGGGCTGTGGTGGAAGTTGCACTGACATCAAAGCCTCCAAAGTTTTAAGGATGAGAATGTGAACAGCCGAAAACAGTGGGCCTTCATTCTGCTATGAAGAGTCCAGAGAGTAATTTCTTCTTACATTTTAAACAAATGTGACTCTTTCCCCCCATTTTCTCTCTCTTCTGACTCTTCTCTCTTTACTAAGAGTTGATTCTTTCTCCTCAGATTTTACTCTCTTCCCCTCATCCTGTATAGAAAATTTCTGATTTTTTTTTTTTTGTGGATTCTGTTTCTTCTCTCTTTTTAACTCCCCCTTATCTCTTCTCCACATCATCACTCTTACTTCTCAACATCTTTCTCTTAACTTCTCATTACATACCACGATTCTTGGATTTACTTTAAAAAGTTGTGCTCCCTGTTCATGATTTGCAAAGAGGAGTTGAACATTATGTTTCTTTCCATATTTTAATTACATTTGCATTATATGTAAATTTTTAAGTCTTTTCGATGCATGACCTAAGTAGAAAAATTTCTAGTACTTTTTCACGTTTTCCCAGCTTCAAATCTTTCCCTTACCACTGCCCTAAAGGGAATCTATTGGAATTGTTGTAAGTTTTTCTTAACAGCTGGTTTAAGCAGAGCTGGGGGATTAACGTGCAAATATGTGGAAAATACTGTGTATTTAGATAGCACAGTTGTTTCAAGAATCTCTGGAGAGCACTGTTACTCTTAACAAGAATAGAAATGGAACTGTTAACACTCACCTAAGCTAAATTCCTGCAAAAAGAGAAACAGCACCCCCCCCCCCAAAACCCAACTTTCTTTTTCCACTTCCTGATTCTTTTGCTTCCTCTGAACCAAACATTCCAGGAAACTTAGTCTTTTTGACAATTGTCCTGTATCTGCTGGTGGAAGTGGTACTGGAAATGGAGGAATGATGAATATTTGGGGCAGGAAGCTACCTTTTGCACACAGTCGGCTCTCACTATGGGACTGAATGAAAGTCACAGTTGCCCCATAGCTGGGGGTGGCATGTGTAACAGCTCCCTGCGATTTAATCTTTAGTACCTTGTAGAACATGTATATACACACCAAATAAACACAACACAGAAAGACTTCAAAGAAGCACCGGCCTTTGCTGTTTTCATACGTTGATCAAGCAAGAATGACAAATAAGCCAGAGCAATGGTTCAGTAAAGTTTACCTTGGAACCTGCCCACCTGTTTCTTAGGAAATTCTACTGGTCTGGGCCAAAGCCAGGACTAGGGAATTTTCATGGAGACAACCCCAAACCTTATGGAGAAGAAGCCCAACACATAGCCCACTACAGGGCTCATGTGGATAGACGCCCACTTGGTTTTGAAACTGAGCTAGATATCCCTTCATCTGGGAGGCTGTCTTTATTGCCTCGAGGAGGTGAGCGTGCTTCCTTCTCTTTGATCTCACAGACTTTGTGCACACCTTGTTTGTTGCTCTTAACGTGCTGCATTGCAGCCATCCCTTTCCTAATCTCTCCCAGTTACTTGAAGGCAAAGTCAAAACACTTCCTTGTTCTCTGTATCTATAACAGTTTATCATAGAACCCAGCCCAGAGGAAGCCTGATTAAAAAAATAAATCTCCTAGAGACAGCCAAATCCCATCCACTATCTCTTTTTGTCAATAAAGTTTTATTGGAACACAGCCAACCATCTTTGTTTATGTGCCGTCTACGTCTGCCTTTGTGCTACAGTGGCAGAGTTGAGTAGTTGCTACAGAGTCTGAAGTGACCACAAATCCTAAATGATTCACTCTCTGGCCCTTTACAGACAAATCTTGCCAACCCCTACACAAGGACACAGTCAGTTTGAAAGAGTCAACCAAAGCGTTGCCACAAGAATGTTAACTAGAATTGGAGAGGGCCAGAGTATCACCGACATGAGAGACCATTCTGTCTTCTCTCATGAAGACCTTTTCTTTTGCTTTAAAAACCTATAATTCGTCTCATCTTTTTTTCCCCATGTTTTGTTTTTCTCATTGTTTTTCCACCCTTCAGGGTGTTTCTTTAATATTTTTTTTTTCTTTCTCCTAGCAACAGAATGGATTGATTTACTAAAAATCTTTTTGAAGCATGTTTTCTATCATCCTAAATAATATTAATAACATCAAGTAAGAAAAGCAAAACATACACATTTACATTCAGTCTAAGCCCAGCCAAAGTTTTAAAAAAGCAATGTTGAGAGGCAAAAAGGCAGAAATACACTATGATGTCATGAATGATTTCTTCTAGATAGGCAGGCTTTCTTTTATTTACAGTAGTAACAAGTCTATCCTATCTACCCAAAGTTTCTGAAATTAGCAGTCCTGAGTTTAGTGATTCTGTTATTAGTATACATAGACACTGTCTCTAATAGGGCCTCCCACATTGCTACATGTTACACTTACTCATAATCCTACCTATGATTCATCTATATCACATTTGTGAAACTGCTTTGAATAAAAGTCACTGAGCATGTGGAAAATATTATCCCCATTATTTGCAATCTTATAAAAAATAAAAAAAAAATAAAGTCAAGTCATCCTCAAAGGCTAATGTGATATTAATTCTATTCATTAGATTTATTCAGAAAGATGGATTCTACTGTTTTAGCTTCTTTTTTTAATTAGCTTCTTTCTAACCCAGACTTGTAATTTCTGCCGAAGACTGAAAGAAAAAGTAGCATACACAGTTTTGATGTGGTGGAAAAACACGGGGACATGGTGCCTTCAAAGGTGGGCTCCAGCTCTGCTGGCTCCTAACATGTGACTATGGGTCAGTTACTGTGGCTTCAGATCTTTAGTTTCCTCACCTGAAAAATAAGGTTACTAATAACGCATTCGGTTGCTGGGAGGATTAAAGAGAGCAGTTTCTACGCAAGCACCTACAGGTGCTTGATAAAGAGTCTTTTATGAAAAAAAGAAATGTCTTTAAAACCAGTGAAAGTGCTTTTTATAGAAGAAAATACAAGATGCTTCCAGTGGAAGAATCCCAGGAGGAAACGATACTTCCTGTCTTTCTGACTCAGCCAGCAGCAGGAAGAATCTTCCTTCACAAGCTCTACTAGTTATTTGAAAGAGCACGGAAAGATGAGTCAGGGGACCCAGGGCCAGCTTAGTCTCCAAATCACTGTGCCATCTTAAATAAATCACATCCCCTTTCTGGGCCACTGCTTGCTCATTTGTAACATGAGAACTTTCGACAAGAAGTGCTGTAAGGTTTGTAATTTCTAATATGAAGATACTATGGAAACAAAAGATTGCAAAAGTTTATCATATTGACAAAATAAACGGATGAAATTTTTTTTAAAAGTCACCTCAAAAGTGAAAACATGCAACACAGGTCTACAGTTTTACAGTTTACCACTTAGTTTCCCATACAAGATCCTCAAAACAGTCCTGGGAGGTTGGAAAGGTAAATATTATGATCCTACCAAACAGAAAAGGATAATCGGCCCAAGATCACGTCACCAGCAAGCGATTGAACCTGAATTGGAACCCAGGGCTGTCTAAAACCAACTATTGCAAGCTTTCTATTCTACTGAAAAGAATACATTTCAGTATTTTGGTTGTTTACCTTAAAGATCTTCCGTTTCCAGTGAATCTTTAGTTAAATTGCTCCCATGTTTTTCGGTTTGATTGCAGGTCTCCCTTGATCTGCTCCAAGATCTACTAGCATGGGAAATTGATTTGCACAGTGTCATCTTTGCATTGTTCACGGCCTAGATTTTATTGAAAAATAGTAAGAGTCATTCCTATAGAGGGAGTCAGTAACATCAGGAACCAAGAGAGCAATCTTGAGATTGTTTAGGAATTGAGAGCAATCTCAATTCCTAAGCTCTGTCATGGCTAAAACTTTTCATTCCATGATCTTAGCAAGAAACCTGAGGAGAATGGCCCCAAACAGAACTCAAGCTAAGTTTGGGGAGGCAACTGCTCTACTAAGAAATAGACTGGACTGGTGGCTTACGTCCTAGGCAACGTGGGACAAGCCACCTGCATCCTTGGAGTCTCAGTGTCCCCACAGGTAGATTTGCCTAACATGGGCAAAATGTCTAACAAACTTACCCTTCACTTTAACAAGTAGGCTCAGATACCTTTTCCTCTAGGAAATCTTCCACTGGCCCCAAGGTCACAGCCTTTTTCTACTGAAGTATCTACTTATTACATGTGTGAATTTTATTATATGTTCACTTATCTCAGTCTCCCACTAGTCTGTAAGCTTCTTGAAGGCAAGAACCATACGATTGTTTTCTCTACATATATATAGATTTTATTTCTCTGTTCAAGCTACCCAGATCTAGAGAATTCAGAATGAGTGTTTGAAATATTTCACTCTGGCAATATCTTTACAATGGGCTCAAAGACTTTACAGCCCTTCCCCTCAACCCTGTCCCTCTGAGCCTCCACCCTTCCTTCACCATATTCCCTCCATAGCACTCTTTTCACCTCGCCACACTGGCTTCCTTGCTGGGTTTATGATTATTATGATTTGTTTGTTTTTGTTTTTTAAGACTCACTCTGTTGCCCCAGCTGGAGTGTGACATCATCACAGCTCACAGGAACCTCAAATTCCTGGGCTCAGCAATCCTCTTGCCTCAGCCTCCCAAGTAGCTGGGACTACAGGCTTGTGCCACCACAGCCAGCTAATTTTTCTATTTATTTTTTGTAGAGACGGAGTCCTGCTGTGTTTCTCAGGCTGGTTTCAAACTCCTGGCCTCAAGGGATCCTCCCACCTCAGCCTCCCAAAGCTTTGGGAGTATAGGTGTGAGCCACCGCATCCATCCCTGTGCTGTTTTTATCACACACACCCAGGCACACTCTTGCCCCTTTGTTGCGTGCTGTCACCTCACCCTTGCTCAGATGTTCTCCCCCAGGAACTTCTAGGCTGGCTTCATCAGCTCTGCCCTGACTTTGCTTGAGTCCCCCCATCTGAACACAGCCGAAGAGTCTCCCCATTTCCCTCTTCCCCCTGCCTCGCTGAGTAGCCCTCGGTAGTCACAGCACTCTTGCCCTGCTTAGCTTTTCCTTCTCTTCCTTTCCACGGTCAACTTTAACCCACGATGGGTTATTGTGACTTTTATTTCTTTAATGCCTGTCTCTCCCTGTAGAATGTGAGCTCCATGAGGAAAAAGGATCTTTGTCTTAGTCACTGTAATAAAACCCACCTCTAGAAAAGCATTTGGTACAGAGTAAATGCTCACATGTAACGTTTGCATTCAATTAACTCTACCATTTCCCCCGCTCCTTGAGCTATTCACGTCCCCCAGGAAAGTCAGGCTGAGCTCTACCAATATTTTGAACTAAACATTCCAACTGGTAACTTTGACTCTCTCCTGGTCTCTGTGCAAGCAGGACCCCAGTGAGGGGTGGAGTCTCATAGCATAGCTTTGCCCACAGAAATGGTGAGTGCTTCAGTATCACAGATCTCATGTAACTATTCTATAGCAAGGGCGTTTGGATTTAAAAAAAATAATAATAAATGTTCTTTCTCCTTATAAAACATTTCCAAAATTGAATTTTCCAAATGAGTGGAGGCCCACGAGGCAGCCTGGCAGGTGGAATGAGCTCCTCTTGTTTGAGAGTAGAGGCTGGAGCAGGAGTCCCTTTCTGTGGCCTCCTCGTTCATCCCTTTTCATTGTCTTTCCACCTCTACTTGTTCACCGTACTAATCACAACTAAAACAAAGCTAATAATTGCTTCTTGGAACGTTGCGTAACACCATGGCACGTTGCCATGGGCCTCTGAGCATTGGCCCCTGACTCTGCTCAGAGTAATTTCTCAGGGATTTCAACGCAGCCTGTCTTTAAGCTGAATGTTTATCATTTTCCTTTTTATTGTTTCTGGCTCCTCCCCTGCCTTTGAAGTTTCTGAAATCTTTAAGCGCTTGGCGGGTCTCTATACACCGCAGGTCTTCTCCCTCAAAGAGGGCACCTGGCCAAGAGAAAGGAATTGGAGCTCCTCTCTTGGCCAGGCCTATAAAACAATCAGATTGCTCTGCAGCCTGCCATTTGAAACGTGAGCTGTGCTTAAAAAGTACAGATAATGTGACATGTTCCAAGGAGATTAGAATATCCCGGTGGGATTTCGGGTGAATGGAGAGGGAGGGTAGCGCATCCTCCACACATGATGTAACCCTCTCCTGTCCAGACTGCACTGTCCATGAGGACAGTCAACACCATATACCCGCTCCCCTCTCTTCCTCCTAACCACTCTGATCTGTGGAAAGTTTCTGCTGTTTACAGCTGGGCACTTTCCATGAACTGTCTGCTTGTTCCCTCCTCCATACTGTTTGGTAACTTCCATCAGGAGGTCTCCTTTCTGGGCCCTGGCAAGGAGCCCATGGCTTCCACATGGTAGACCTGGCACCACTGCCCCTGTGCTCCTCCATAGTCGATGGATATTTCTTCTACACCCCCTAGCCCCTTCTAGGGGTTCAGCTTTTTTGCCAATTTCCAAGAAAAGGGAAGATGGCTCCAGCCATCTTCCTGCAAGGAGACCCTGGATGCCCCAGCTCAGAGCCCAGAGTGAGCACTTGTGTTGAAGAGAAAACATATGATATATATGAAGTTTAATGTTCTTGAGTAACTGGCTTTATTCATTCAAAGATTCATTCAGTAATTAGGAACTTTAAAAAATTGAGGTGACAGGTTTTACCTGACTCCAATGTCTATTTTTTTTTCACTTTCTCAACACACGTTTGTCGTCCTTTTGACATCATCCATGGAGCTCAAACTAAGCCTCAACATAGGACCAGTGGCACCGGGAGGAACGTTGTGTACCCTGTAGAAATACCACTGGCAGGTAAACCAGCAGAGGATAGGGCCAGGCACATTGTGGTGGGGCTCAGAGTGTCGCATAATCAAATATTGTTGCCAGGAGTGGAGGGACAGTTAGGGTAGTAAATGTCTGCCTGGAGTGAAGACATGGCAGGACCAACCCTGCCAGTGACGTGTCCCAAACCTCCAGTGATATCCAGCCCTGTGCAATACAAGCTGGATGGACAAGATGACTGATGACGCTCCAGCTCCTGATGAGAGAGGGAGGCGTTTTCCTGCCTGGCTGCTGAGGTGTAGAATTCTGAACTTTTGTCTTATCCAACTTCAATCCCTGTCACTCTTTCATGGGGATTCAGGAAGAGGATTTAGATGGGATGTGGCAAATGACAATGAATGCTCCCATGTGCGGAAAAGCAGCAAATGCCATGGTGTGCCATCAAGATCACAGTTGCTTAGTTATGAAATGACCGATGCCTAGGGATTGAAAGGATCATGCATGTAGGTGATTCCCTCCCTCACTCAGCGGACGCTGCACTTCCAGGTATAAGACTGGATGTTTCCCTTGATGGTGAGCCTCCAATTCCTGGAGGCATCCCAGACTGTATGCCTGCCTGTATTTTCTGGATATTAGAAATGTGTGATAACATGTGTAAGCACCTCCTAAATTGATAGCCATCTCTAGAAAAATAAAAATCTCACAGTCCCTGTTATTTCCTGGGAATTCTCATGGAAAACTTATGTGCTTTCCACATTTCTAAAAGTAGTCACTTGTAACCACCCTCAGCTGCCAAAGCTTGAATCAGTAGCTTCCACAGAGGTCTCAGGGCACTTGTATCCTCCAACCATCAGCTGTACCAAGCTTCTGGCTCGCTCACTCCCTCCCTCTACTATAAACGACTATGCGTCAACACACCACCTTCTTCACTGCACCAAGAAGAGCTGCACATACTCTCTGTGTTCCCAAGAAAGCCTAGCAAAGGAGGGAGAGGGGAAGCAGAAAGAAAAGGGGATGATGTCCAGCAAGGATGTCATCTCAGGCAGTGTCCATCCTCAGCTTGACCCCACAGAGAGGCTCTGAACTGGAAATTACATCTCAGAGTCCATTCAGACGTGAAACAGGGAGGCTGAGGGTTCGTATTCTTTACCATTCTTTATCATTAGGAAAGGGTCACCCCCACAGGTTGCAAACTCTTGGTACTTCCAGCTGTCTGAACTGCTGCGCAAAGGTGCTCCAGTAGCCCAAGAGTGTTGTCTATTAGAAACAAAGGGACTTCTAAACCGCAGAAGAGATATACAGATATTAAAAAGGATCTGTGAGGATCTGGGCAGAGCATCAACTTGTCCACTCATTCCCCCTTTCACCCGCCAAACAATGAGTTTTATTGGCCTTAGATGTACCTCTAACATAACATTGTGTCTTTACAGTGAGAAGTGGGAAAATCCTTCTTCTTTTGAAAATATTAAGGGGGTACAAATGCTTTTGTTATGTGGATGCCTTTTATTATGCTTAAGTTATTAGTATGCCCATCAGCCAAATAGTGATTATTGTACCTGATAAGTTTTTACTGCTCCCCTCCCCCTTCTTTATGTCCAGTGACCTTTACATTCTTGTACATGTTTGTGCCCGTTAATCAGCTTCCGATTACCAGTGAATGCATGTTGTGTTTGTTTTTTCATTAATGAAATACTTCACTTAAGATCCAGTTCTATGTTGCTGCAAAAGACATTATTTCATTCCTTTTTAATGGCTGAGTAGTACTCTATGTTTTTTGTGTGTGTGTTACATTATTTTTAAGCCACTCATGAATCAATGGGCACTTAGGTTGATTCCACATCTGTGAATTGTACTGTGATAAACATTTGAATGCAAGTGTCTTTTCATAAAATGACCTCTTTTTCTTTGGGTAGATACCCAGTAGTGGAATTTTGGAGTTAAATGGTTAAGTCCATGTTTATTCCATTGAGGAATCTCCATTTTCATAGAGGTTGTACTAATTCACAGTCCCATCAACAGTGTTTAAGCTTTCCTTTCCTTCTGCATTCATGCCAGGAGCTATTATTTTTTGACTTTTTAATAACAGCCATTTTGACATTGTGGCTTTTATTCACATTTCCCTGATGATTAGTGATGTTGAGTATTTTTTCATGTTTGTTAGACATTTGGCTATATATATATATATATATATATATATAACTTTTTGTTTGGGGCCGGGTTTGAACCTGCCACCCTCGGTATCTGGGGCTGCCGGCACTCTACCCACTGAGCCACAGGTGCCGCCCATTTGTCTATCTTCCTTTGAAAAACTTCTGTTCATGTCTTTTGGCCACTTCTTAATGGTTATTTGGTTTTTTCCTCACTGATTTGTTTGAGTTCTCTGTTAATTCCAGTTATTAGCCTTTTATCAGATGTATAGTTTCAGAATATTTTCTGCTGTTCTATAGGTTCCCTCTTTATTGATTATTTCTTTTGCTGTGCAGAAGCTTTTTAATTTAATCAAGTCCCATTTATTTATTTTTGTTTTTGCTGTATTTCTCTTTGGGATCTTATTCATAAACATTTTGCTGAGGCTGATGTCTAAAAGAGACATTCTTACATTCTGTTCTAGAATTTTTATGTTTTCATGCTTTAAATCTTTTATTCAGCTTGAATTAATTTTTGTATATTGGAAAGAGGTAGAAGTCCTGTTTCATTCTTCTGCACGTGTCTGTCCCGTTTTCCTTGCACCATTTATTAAATTAGGCTTCCTTTCCTCCAGAGTATGTTGTTGTCTGCTTTGTGGAAGATAAGTTGGTTGCATAGGGAGATGGTTGTATTTTTGTATTCTCTATTCTGTTTCATTGGTCTGTGTCTCTACCAGTACCATGCTGTTTTTGTTACTATAGGCTTATAGTATAATTTGAAGTCTGGTAATGTGATGCTTCCAGATTTGTTCTTTTTGCTGAAGATTGTTTTGGCCATTCAGGTTCTTTTTTGCTTCCAAATGAAGCATAGAACTAATTTTTCTAGATCTTTGAAATATGATATTGGCAAAAAAAAAAAAAAAAGGACAAAGATTTAATGGTAGTTATGCAAACTCTAAGGCAGGGTGGGTCTGGGAAGATTCTGCCTCATCTCACACCCTAGTGAGTAGATACAATGAAGTCTCAAGCCACACTGTTTGGTTTACATTCACATTTTGATGGACACTGTTCAAATAAATCTTTTGAAGCCACTTTACATAGACTAGGGCGAAGTCTTGTTTGCTGAGCCTGTGTGTGCATATTAGCTTGGTTGTGTCCCCTCCTTCACTAGACGATTTTACCCAGTTGCTCATCAAGACCCATCAAATTACCTCCCAAAAGACAATAAAGATTTTTATGAGCCAACCTGGAGCACATCTCCCAGTTCTAGAAATGATGGCATCTCTTGGAAGGCAGACTATGTGCAAAATCACCCACATAAAACTCCTTTGCAAAGACAAATACAAACTAAAATAAAGCTGCTTTTACCTCCCTGATCATAAACAATCCAAAACCTAGAGAACTATTAAATCAGGTCATTATCTTTGTGGATATGTTTTTATTTAATTTTCCAATAATGACTGCTAGATCCCTGGTGCGCCATCATGCTATGCCCAGAAACCTATAACAAAGAAAAGGAATCTCAAGACATAGCCATTTCAATTTTATCAGAGTTTTAATGGCCCACCCTTAGGTTCTGTTCTCTTTCTCTCTCTGTCTCTCTGTCTCTTTTTCTCTCTCTCTCTCCCCCCTTTCTAACATAAGTAAAAGCATATGCTGCTTCTTCTGCTACCCTGAACATCTAAAAAGGCAGGTGAGACAAGGCCCCAGAGAACAGCTTCATTAAGTCAAACCAGCCCACACAAATTTGATCCTCATATCTGTTTAAAAGAATTTGTCCCTTTTCCTCTGTTATCCCCTCTAATCTCTGGCAAACAGTGCTAGGCATTCAGTAAGAGTGGGCCTTTGGGTCCTCCCCTCCTTTGGTAACTCTGGCCCCACTGAATTCTTCCCCCTACACTATCAGTCCCCACCCCTTGCCTTGAGAACTTGTTTTCCTGTTTATCTGGTTGTGCACTGCTGACTGCTCCCACAGAGACAAAGAAATGAACAAGACTCTATTTTTGAGCACTTACTGTGTCCTGGGCACCTGTACCCTTCATCTTATTTTAATCTGTACAGATTCCCCTTTGAAGTTTTATTATTTTCCCAAGAAAACTGAAGTCCAAAGAAGGTCAGTGACTCTTTCAAGATGATGCAGCCAGGAGAGAAGCAGAACATGACACAGAACCTACATTTGGCTGTATCTGGGTCTAATAATTTCTGTTCTACCTCAGTTTCTATTCACTAGGCTATGTTTCGGGTCTTCAATTCCTCTGCGAACACCACAGGGTAAGTAGCTCTGAGAGTCTCACATTAGTCTTCCGACTGCAGAAAAATTCTGATATTAAGCACACGCATCCTAAAAAGAGAATCAATAGTATATCCTTGGAAAAAGAGATATCTTCTTTCATTCAGAAATGTCCATAGCAGACCAGCATTATTATCAGCCCTGAGTTAGACCGAAAGAACTCTTGGTTATTATTTCCACAGAGTTATTTTGTAACAAAAGTGTTTTAAAAACATTGTTCATTTAAATGACAGTCTCTATAGCTTGCAATTCAAAATGTCATGGTGGTGAAATACTCATTAGTCACCTGCTATAGGTTCAATGGAATGTGCTAGGACACAGAATCTGCAAAGGCAAATGTAGTCTTGTCAAGCTGTCAGGTCACATAATGTACAGCCTCACGCAAGGACACTGTCATCAGGAGACAGGCTGAGACTGTATCCTCCAAGTACATTGAGAACTGGTTTCTGGAAACCCAACTTTTCACTGAACGCACTTTAAAGCCCAGTTAATGTGTTTCCTACTGTTATAACAACAGCATGTGAGTCACCCATGTGGTTTCGAGATTCCTAAACTGGATGTGCATGGCTGCTGATGTAATCAGAAGCACCCTCTGGCTGTTTGAGATTAGAAGATTCAGGAAGAAAACTGTCCAGCTTATGCAATTGTTGATTTTCATTAGCACTATCACCAGCATTCCCAGCATTCAGACCTCTCTGGGAAACTATTCATTAATATTTGGTTTTCATCTGGAAAATTTTGTCACCATTGCGGCAAAATATTTCTGAGATTCAGTCTGTGAGTGTATCTTTATTCGTCATCTGGAAGTAGATTATTATGAAGAAAAGAACATAGAGTGAGTGTCAGACAGATTTGCATTTGAATTTTAGTCCCAGTCACTTACCCTTGTGATCTCAGAGGGGTTAACCTCCCTGAGGCTCAAACTTCTAATCTGGAAAACAAGGAAATTATTCCTACCTCACCATGTTAGGAGAGTAAAGTTAGACATAGAAGAACATCTGGCGAAAAAAGAGGGTGCAATGTGGACAACCAGATGTTTGGACCCAGGCTGGCCTCCAGCGAGCCTGAAATGACTTATCCCTCATACAGGGATGTGAGCTCTGTATGGCCAAACCAGAGACTTGCTCTAGTTCTGGGCCTTCCCATCCTTGCTCCCAGTCCCCAAACCCAAACAGGAGACTCATTCAAACTCCCCAGGTCTTCAGTGGAAGCAAAAGGAGAATGAGAAAAGGGGTGGGAGGGGTGCTGAGCCAGCTCTTGCAAGAGCAATTGCAGATGGGCAGAGATCAAGGTAGAAGAAATCACAAGCTTTCTGAGAGCTGTGGGTGATTGATTAAGCAGTAAAAAGGAGGATCCTTACAAGGCATTTTACCCACCAGGGACCCAAAATAAGGGGGCATGAAGGATTTGCTTTGGGGACCATATGGTAGCACTTGTGTCCTAAGTCACCTTCCAGTTAAAAAGCATCTCCATATATATCATGTATTCTGAGCCCCACCCTAACACTTACGAGTCAGGAATCCCCTTTTGAAATATGAGAAATTTATGGACAGAAACCTTGTATGCCCCCAAAATTCTCTGTGCAATCATGATAGAGTAATAGTCACATGCGACTGTGGTATGATGTGTCCCTCGGTTTAGCTTCCTTTCTTAGTTGCATCATGAAATTGAATTATATAATGAAGATTTAGGGAAAGACAGACGATGTTATACCATTTATAAAGCCCTTTCATGCTTTCATGGTTCTATTCTGAAAGAAATAATATTGGAAATAAAGCAAAAAAAAATGAAATGATGACACTAAAATTCTGTCGTGAAAACTGAATGGTGTGGAGTGGTTATGTTTATACTAAAGGCTATTTTTTAAAAAAGGAAGTTTATTTTAAAAGTTTATTTTTAGAAAAGAAGAAAAATAATTTAAAAATTAGTAAGCATCTTTATCTTATCAAAGCCTGATATGCTAATGATAAATTCCTGCCTCTTTCTAATAATAATAGTAAGTGTTTACCATGTAATTACTTTGCGGTTGTTATTCCTTCACCCCTGTGGTATGGATATTATTACCATCTTTCTTTTAGAGATATGGGAGAATGGGAGACCGTGGTAGGACTACAAACCAATACAACCTTTTGGAAGGAAGTAAAACCCTTAAAGAACTCAAGCTAGATCTCCCATTTGACCCTGCAATCCCATTACTGGGCATCTACCCAGAAGGAAAAAAAATCCTTTTAGCATAAGGACACTTGCCCTAGAGTGTTTATTGCAGCTCAATTTACAATTACCAAAATGTGGAAAGAGCCTAAATGCCCACCAACCCAGGAATGGATTGACATGTTGTGGTATATGTATACCGTGGAATACTATTCAGCCATTAAAAAGATGAAGACTTTACATCCTTTGTATTAACCTGTATGGAACTGAAACACATTATTCTTAGTAAAGCATCACAAGAATGGAGAAGCATGAATCCTATGTACTCAATTTTGATATAAGGACAATTAAGGTCCTAGTACACTGTGGGGAGTGGGGGAAGGGGGGAGCAGAAAGAAAGTGAAGGAGGGAGAGGGGGTGGGGGAAAGGAAGAGCAGAGAGAGGGTAGGAGGGAGGGAGGGAGGTGTCTCAGTGTGTGACACACCTTTTGAGGGCAAGACACAATTATAAGAGGGACTTGACCTAACAAATGCAATCAGTGTAACCTAGTTTCTTGTACCCTCAATGAATCCCCAACAATAAAAACAATACAATACTATATATATATATAGTATATATATAAAAAAGAATGGGAGACTGAAAGAATTTTGAGTAACTAACCCAAGAACACTCAAGTTGGAAGTGGCAGAATCAGGATCTGAACATATTCTGCTGCCAACAGGATTCTCTTAGTCTAAACTGCAACCTTATTGAAACTACTAGCAGCTCCCACATATACTTTTTCATGAAATAATCAACAACAAAAAGACCTCATAGGTAGGAATTATTATTCTATTTTCAAATAATGGAATTTAGGTAGAAAATCCTTATGTGACTTCTCTGTGGCACAGAAGTAGTTAGGTGAAAATTCAGAAATTTGGAGGCTGAATCCAGAACACAGCACCCAGAACCCTTGAGTCCAGAAGAGCCTTGGGGCTATTTCTCCCTCCATATCTGGCATCATTATGAGAAAGAAATAGGGGTTAGTGTAGATTTTATTTCTCCACAAACAAGAGACTGTTAAATTGTGCAAAGATTTATAACAAGTGAGAACCCCCTGTCTCATGCCAAAATACTCATCTACCCAGTTACCAAACATTATTTATTGTACTGAGCATGGCTGAGGCAATGTCAAGGACCTTAGAGGATACAGTAGGCATAAAGCAAAGGATAGGTCTCTAGTCCCATGGTGCGTACTGGAGTACCCAGATGCCATCTTTCACAGACACATTTTCCCAATAATGATGGAAAATGAAATCTTTCATTAATCTCAGTGATTTCTTTCTAATATTTTTAAGTGAAACCCCATTGCTTTTGACACAGCCAGGTTGCTTTGGGGTTCTGTAGAGCTGTGACCCCAATGAGGCCAAAATTAGTGACTCTTTGTCAGATACCCTTGACCCTTCGCTACTCTGGATTAGCAGCTTGTCCTAAGCAACTCCAGATGCACAGACATGTTCCCCAATGTCGTCCCGAGGTCAGACACCTGCTCGGCAAGTCTGTTTAGACTTCCCTTGGGATGACTTGATTTCTACTGGGAGATTACCATCTAGGTTGTTTGGATGGGCTGTATATTCCATCATTTCTATTTCCTTAAAGGGCTGCTGAAGGGAGATGGTTGGAGGGGTGATGGGAGAGCATCTTGTGTTTTTGGCTTACCTAAGTATAAGGAAGTACTGAAAAGAAGCAATCAGGTGGTGACTGATCATTAGAAACTTCCAGTTGACTTTGCCAAGCTCAGAAGAGCTATGAACTAACCTCTGCTTTGAGGAGTCTGTGTGCAAATGTAAACAATCAGTTCTCAAGACCAGTATCCAACTCTAGTGTCCTGGTGCCCTCTGCATTGTAATGTATATCTCAGTATCTTGGTAACTGCTGGAGAGAGACTCTAAGTTGAGATGACTGGTACTGACTGCAACCTCAACAGAAGGCAGGGTCTGTGTTTGCACAACTTTTTACAGTTGACAAGATCCTGCTACTTCCAATATCTCACTCAATACCCATGATAATATTAAAAGGCTAATTTTATTAATGTCAGGTCACAGATTAAGAAATTAAAGCACAGAGTTAATGGCAGAATAGGGCTCAGATAAATCTATCCACTAGGTCTATCAACTACCAAATAATTCTCCATATTCTACTTTATCATAAGATGACATTTTTAATATAATGATGCAATCTTACTTGAAAGTTTCTTGCTGGAATTTATATAAATAAATTAACAAATGCACATATGTAAATATCCCTCCCTGTATATCTATTTCATATATATATATATATATACACACACACACATACATGTAGCATCTCGCACTATGCATGGCATAAACTAGTCCCTTAGTAAGAAATACCTTTTAAAAGATATATATATATATATATATAATAAAATAGCATAGTATAATTATTTATCCATGGTTTCTGAACTCAAGTCAACTGAGATAATATACTGACCTTGGATCAGTTATTTAATCTTTTTTTTTTTTTTTTTTGAGACAGAGCCTCAAGCTGTCACACTAGGTAGACTACTGTGGCATCACAGCTCATAGCAACCTCCAACTCCTGGGCTTGAGCGATTCTCTTGCCTCAGCCTCCCAAGTAGTTGGGACTACAGGCACCCACCACAACTCCCAGCTATTTTTTGGTTGCAGCCATCATTGTTGTTTGGTGGGCCCGGGCTGGATTCGAACCCGCCAGCTCAGGTGTATGTGGCTGGCGCCTTAGCCTCTTGAGCCACAGGTGCCGAGCCTATTTAATCTTTTTGGATATCAGTTTTCTTATCTAAAAATGGAATGTTTTAAAACTTTTTAAGGTAAGTATGAGACTTACATAGAGAGAAGATAGGAATTTGTTCCCCAACACTGAGGTGTAAGAAAACCCACCACTATTGTAAGGTGGAGGTGGGGGGGTCTCACTTTCTCTCTCAGCTATATGCAAAGATCCAGAAAACTTCAATGGCACCTGAAAAATGAAAAACTATATTCTTAAGTCCATAGCTGACTGAGGTATAAAATGAAAACATTTCTATTTACAACAGAGAACTCTTTGATGTCTTGCTAAGTATGAGCACTGGACTATTTCAAAAAGGTCTGGAGGTTTTGACTCTCAGTCATGGATTCTGTGGTATCCAGGTACCTCCCATCAAAGGTCTGGTGGCACGGTGCTGCATGGGTCCTGTTACTGTGGGACCTGCCACAGCATGGTCTCCCACCCCAGGCTCTCGGATAATAACCTTCACTTACTATAGGGGCAGTTCTGCTTCCTTCTCCACTCTAAATTCTAGCCTCCCCCAATAAGTTCCTCAAACAAAAACCCTGAGTGTGAGGGTAGTAAAGGGGCATTTTCTAGATGCCTTCTCTTTTCAGAGATGACACACAAAAGCCTTTAATAACACCCTCAAGAGGAGAGAACATATACTTGGATTATACTTGGATGCCTTTTTCCCAAACTTCTATTAAGTTTTCTAGCCAGGAAGGAGGAAGAGGAGGAGAAGGAAAAGGAAAAGAATAACATATGTAAAGTGTGAAGTACAATATAGCATATTGTAAACATTTAAATGGTTGTATAATTACTGTACTATTGCAATTTCATGTTGCTCATATAGCCCTGTGACGCTTTAGTATTTCCTTCCTATTCACTGCTAAAATAGGGGCATGATCTTAGAGTAAGAAACTATGGTATAACCACTGTCTCACAAGGACAATGACCAGGTTCTCCAAAATGAATAGAAATGAGCTCTTGAAACCTCAGCTGTGTCTTTTCATGCCAATTTCCCCTCTACTTTCTCAGTGTAGTTTGGCTTGACTCAGGAAAGGGAATTTGGCATGTAGTAATATGGAGTAATATCATTTGTGCAAGTATCATAAATGTAATGTTAGCAGCTCCAAAACGTCAGTTGCTTAAAATAATAATACATTCTAATGAACCACGATTCAGTCCTGAAGTGCAAGGATGGTTCAATACTAAAAATGTTGGTGACTACATTACATATGATTGAAGAAGAAAACCAAATAATCATGTTAATGAAATTTACCATCCTGTCCTTGTTAACTTGGAAATAGTAGAGAAGGAATAGAAAGGTAGTTATGACATGGTAATGAATATCTGAAGTCAATTTCAAACACTCAAATACCACGTGCTTTACTATTAAGTTCAAGAACAAGATACAGATGTCCATTATCTCCTCTCATTATTTAACTTTATTTAGGAATTTTAAGTTAGTGAAATAAAGCAGAAAGTGAATTATGTATTGAAAATGGAGATTTAAAAATGAATCATTATTTTTTGTGTCTTAACACTGAAAAAAATTGAAAACTTAATACAATTTACAAAGATTACTACCTAAAAATAAACATAAAATTAATAACTTCTCTTATAACTGTCATAGGTAATTGAAATGTTAATAGAAAAAAAGAGTAAATTCACTGTATAAATCAAATGATGTAAACCATCTAAAACTAAATTTAATAGCACCATATGCAAAAATAATTCAAAGTTTGTATAGACCTAAATGTAAAAGATATAAATATGTAACTCTTAGAAAAGATAGGAGTAAATTTATATGACCTTGGGTTAGGCAAAGCCTTCTTATCTATGACATCAAAAACATAAACAACAAAGAAAATATACATAAATTGAATGTCAGCCCATAGAACTGGATCAAATTGGTAGCAAGAGATATCCTTTCCAGATTTGAATGAGAAACTGAGACAGAAAGTAGATCCAGACTTTGGGAAAAATCACTTTTGCTTCCATGTTCCAGGATGAACTGGAGTCAGGAACTTTGAACAGGGAGAAAAGCTGGGAGTATTGGGTTAGTCTCTGGCTGATGACAGGTAGAGCCAACCAACAAGAGAGGTGGGGTCAGTAGATTTTCATGCTTTGGAGATATTGAGAAGAATATAGCTTTCCTCAAGAACCACCATTTGGGCAATTGAGCCATCATGGGGACATATCTAATACATAGAGTGGTAGGGTCTGAAGGAAATCTAATTAGAGTTATTGAGTTGTTGAGTTATTCTCAACACTCCTTAAATAAAAAATTTATCGTAAAGTCCTGCCTTTCTGACCTTTGCTGCAATAAGTAGATAAGATTTACATTAAAAGATAATGTATAAACCTGAAGGGCTCATGGCACTATGATTCACTAGAATGATGCCCTTTGGACAGAACAGTTTCAGCTCTGACACTCAAAAGTATTGTAGGTCTGGGTGAATTACTTAAACTTAAGCATTAGTTTCCATTTTACTATAATAGGGTTGGTAACCTTTCCCAGGAAAAACTACAGTATGGATGAGAAGAACCTTGCTCAGATGTGCAGCTCATGGGTGCAGCTCTCTCTTCTCATCCACTCTTCAGGGATGCCTCTCATCCTTCAACTCTCAGGTCCTCATGATCTCTGCTGCTGAAATCTATCACTTTGAGCTCATTTCTCTCAGAATATATATAAAGAAATTATCATGGTCTTTTCTCAATCTACTGCTAGTTAAATTCACAGACTCATCTCTGCCTCTCTTGATGGTCTATCTTATTTAGCAAACCGAAATCTGCTTCTTTAACCCAAGTGATATCTTGCATAAGTTCAGAGATCTTGCTAAAATACGAATCCTTAATACTGACTCCCTCCATCTAAAGTGCCCCTGCTCTCTTTCCAAATATCTTCAAAAATGACAGATTCACAGAGTCCACTTTCAGAGCCTGCCTGTCCATCACTGTCTGTGTCCCAAGGATGGTCAGCAGATGACCAAGGGTGGCTTCCTGCCTAGTGCCAGCTAGACTTGTGACTGGTGTTCTTAGTTTGAGAAGGAACCAGGCTGGGTGCAGAATGGTTCTTGGCAGACTACAGGGGTGATGACTCAAGGCAAAAAGCAGAACTGAGCCATGGTGAACTTCAGTCACCAGAATGGCATTTGCCATTCAACAAACATTTGTCAAGCTGTGCTGCAGCTGCTACTTTCCCACTGTCATCTCACCAAAGCCTCAGGATAGGCATTATCACCTTGTATAGCAGACAAGAAAGCAGCAGGGATGTCAGGTAATCTTCTGTTAGGCCCCCAGATCATCAGTGTTAAGGGTGGATTTGAACTGGGGTCTTTGGATGAAGAACAGTTTCTTCCACATCACAGATTCTCTGCTTCAAGTATGAAGTATGTTAATGAATCCTGTCTACATTTGCCTGAGAAGGTCACAGGTTGAAGAACATGAGATTTATAATCTGTGCTTTTCTTAGGGTAATCTCCCCTTTCCCATCCCCCGGCTCTACATGATCATTCTTTAATTCTGCAGGGATTTCCTAAACACTTCCTGTGTGCCTGACATCATGCTGTCCTCTGGTAATACAGAAAAGAGCAAACACTAGAACATGGCCTTTACCAACACAAGAACTTGGAGTCTAGCAGAGAATATATCTAACCTGTGTCTTAACTAAGCGGAAAAGCAGGAGTGCAACTGTCAGCCATGGCTTTTCCCAGGCTGATGCTCCAACCCACAAGGCCTTTGGTTTGCAAGTCTGGCTCGACTCTGCCTGAACCTCCTAACTGAGAAGCCTGAGCGGCAACATGCCACTGCTCACTGCCACCAGTGTCTGGTGTCTGATGAGTCGTCTCTGTGCCCTGGGATGCTTACAACACACTCCCATCTTGAACATTGGGTGCCTATTGAAAACCCACCTTCCTCCTCACTCCTGAACAAGTCTCACCTCCTGCTTAGAGAGGCACCTTGGGTCTCTTGACTTGATGTTGAGGACCTATCCCTTTTAAATCACCTTATTTCAGAGGGACGGCCCCAGCCCAACGTCCCAATATCCTATCTTTCTGTCAATGAATGGTGCTAATTCATAAACCAGGCAGCCCAAGAATCAATTGTGGAGATTGGTGGAAGGAAGGTTCTTAGCCCATGGCTCTCCCCTGTCAGTCTGTGTCAGTATGCAGTATAATATACTACTGTATATTACTGTAGAGCAGGTTCTCAAGCCAGGCCTCTTAGCAGATTGCTGTTTACAAGTACAATTCTCCAAACAGACAATAGCTTTCAGGGTAGAGTGCTTTCACCTAGAGCTGTAACTGAGAGGACAAGGAGCTCTGCTCAGTGCTGTCAGATGGCTTCAAAGAGAAGGTAGGATTAGGGAGGCTGGAGCCATGAGACGTACACTCAGAGCAGTGACAGAAGTTGTCCAGGCCACAGGGAGTCTATAAAAAATTCTTGTCATTCTATAAAGGAATAGAGTAATCCAGGCCTCATCAAAAAATCACTGGCTGGAGGAATGGTGGGATGGTTTGCACAGTTTTATGGAAGTAGATCAGAGGAGAATGAGGGGGGTAAAGTAACACTGAATGGCATCTGCTATGTGCCATTGTGCTCAGACATGTCATCCCAGGGAAGCAAAGGCATGATTTTAATTCCATATTACAACTGAGGAAAGATTCAGGAAACCTGGTTGTAGGTCCATGTCTCCCCTCTTCTTCCTGGTCATGAGACCTTGGGCATTTGCTTTACTGTTCTATGGACCAGTTTCAACTTGTACAAAAAAGGGGGATAAAGAGAGGTCATGCTGGAAAACAATACTGGGTACTCCCAAGGCTGTGTGTAGACAGTGCTTTTTGTTTGCTCACTTGTTTGGACAGGGAACGATGCTCAAAATTCTGGAAGCACTCCCTGGGCCCACTCTCAGATTAGAAAGCAGGCAGTGGACAGAGGAGGTACAGGAGAGAGGTAGGGTGGGGGCCGAGGAACTGGACTGGGCCCAGGGTACAGTCACAATTCAGACTTGGGCTTGCTGTGTTACACAAGTACCTCAATTCATTGCACCCGGCATCTCTGTCTACAAAAGGAGAGGGTCTTTCCAGCACAAAGACTCAGAGTCACAAGGCAGTAGAGATGAAGGTTGTAGCTCTGTAGACACAAGAGTACCTGGAAGAGAAAAACTAGCAATTCCCATGCATGTGCCATGCACCTCTGCCCTGGCTTTACTTGGCCTGATTTTGAACAGGCATTGCTTAATAGATGCTCACAAGGAAGCTGAGGACTCATTTTCTATCTGGAAAAGGAAAAATATCTCAGTTCTATTACAAATTAAATAAATAAACCTCCTCTCCCTCTGTGTCCCCAGTTTGCCTGGGCAGTACCACCCTTTGTCTGTGCCCCAGCTACACACCAAACAGCCATCCCAGTCACACCATTGCCCTCATCTCCTGCATCCCAGCATTCCCAAGCCCTGTGGATTCTACCTCCCTAACCACTCTCCAACCTGGCACCCCTCCTCCCTCCTCATTCCAAGAGATTTGATTTCCTTGCTCACTGCTCTTTCCCAAGTCTGCTGCAACAACCATGCCCCACATGGACCTCCCATCTACAGTTACGGCTCCATGCTCTCTAACTCCCCTTCCGGCTCCATGCTCTCTAACTCCCCTT
>NW_003852409.1:11799074-11821076 GCF_000181295.1 Otolemur garnettii | reverse complement strand
GGCTCCATGCTCTCTAACTCCCCATGAGATCTTGCATTACTACCTTGTGCCTCCGCTCACATCCTTCCCACCCACTTTCTACTTTGACCATTGCCAGTGGGGTCTGGGCACTGCTCCCAGCTGCACCCCTGCCCTGTTTCTCACTGCCCTGGGCTTCTCTGACATCAGGAAGTAGGGCATCCTTGGGAACCTGCTCAGCACCTGCGCTCAGGCCAATCCCAAAATGCATGGGCGTTTTCATCCCCATGTGCAACTCGTAACCAGTGGGGTAGGGAAGCAGATGGATTAGTGACCCCTTTTCCCACCCTCAGACAGACAATTTTAAAGGACTTTCTGTGTGGTCCTCAGAAGGTCCCTGCAGAATGTAGCCTCTATTGCCCTCAGTGATCACCAGCTTTGGTGTCACATCCCTGGGACCAGCTTCCCACTTTTCACCGTGTCCCAGCCCCCACTTAGTGTTCCCAGCAGTGCTCTCAGGCTGTTTGCAGGGAAAACTTTGGCTAGGACAGCTCCTTAACTAACCTGCAATACAGCAGTTCTGCTGCTATCTGTTCTTTTTATTGGGCTTCTGTTTAAGACTGCTTTCAAACAGAAGGTTCCACTGCTAAAAGGAAAGGAGGCCAAGAAGGACAGGAAGGAAGAAAAGAGGGAGGGAGGGAGGATTGGAAACCACTGGCCTACAAGACAACATCTGTACTTCGTACATGGCATTCATGTCCATGAAGTAACTCTCACCCTTCCAACCACTGGCAGATGCTCTAGAAAGAACTCAGCCTTCACATTAACCCACATCAAAGCTGCCACTATCTTCTGAGGAGGTCATAGCATCTCATTCCTCCTAGCCAGCTCTTCTGCGTCGGCTCCTCTGCCCGACGGGCTCCTACTCATCTTTCATGTCCCAACCCACGTGTCACCTTCCTGCTGGCACTTTCCAAGTGTTCCTCTTCCATCTTCACTACACATCAGCTGCCCCACTTTAGTGGCTTGGGACAGTGCCTTGTCAGTCATCAGTGCTGTCATTACATTCGGTAACATTCACTGAACTCCTGCAGTGGGCTGGGAGCTCTGTTGACTGCTTTACAGGGGCTGTACCACAAAAGAAGCATATAATTATGATACAGTCATGTAGGTCCAGAGGGGGAAACCGGGGCTTTGGGAGACCCGGGAGCTTGCGATGCTGCTGAGTGTTCCTGCAGGATTTGCACAATTGTGTGATTATTTGTACGTCCTCTTTCTCATTGGACCTACTGGCGTTTGAGTCCTATATATCTCTGTGATCTCCTTAAAGAATAACCTAGCACAGATTCCAGCACAGAGTGGGTGGAAGAAAGTATTGGTTCACGTGATAAGGTTACACCCAGCCTAGAAGAAGAAGGCTCCCGGTCTCAATCAGATGTCCCTCCAGCCCCTGCCCAAGCTTCCCTCCCCTCTACACCCTACTACTCCCCAAGACTAAACTTAGTGCCTCCTCAGTGCTTTGAAAGGTCCCATGCTGTTTTTAATATAAGAATTATTATTGGGCAGCCCCTGTGGCTCAGTGGGTAGGGCGCCGGCCCAATATACTGAGGGTGGCAGGTTCAACCGGGCCCCAACCAAACTGCAACAAAAATAGCTGGGTGTTGTGGCTGGCACCTGTAGCCCAGCTACTCAGTAGGCTGAGGCAAGAGAATCGCCTAAGCCCAAGAGTTGGAGGTTGCTATGAGCTGTGATGCCAGGGCACTCTACCAAGGGCAACAAAGTGAGACTCTGTCTCTAAAAAAAAAAGAATTATTATCAACTTATTTTAAGGACTTGCTACAACTAATTTAATTCTCAGAGGAGCCCCTGAGCTTTTGTTGTCATAGCTGATAATACTGCATTTTCTAGTAGTGTCTTACCTTTTCTGGAGCCCCTGAAGGTCTCCAGGGAAGGGTCCTATATGGCATTACCTCTGCCTCCCAGCCTCCTGCCCAGGCTTGGCACCAATGAGGAGCAGGTGGCCTGTGTTTTCCCCAGCTGGACCTTGGCCCTCTGGTCCTGTGGTCAGTCTCAGGGCCGACCTTCACATCTCAGACCTGTCTTTGTATCTGGTTTCTCCCAGTAGCTCAGGTTTATAAATAAGAAGCAAACAGAGCAAATAAAAACATTATCTCATTGGTGGTTGAGTCAGCAGCTCCAGAGTCTCAGAAGATGGGGAGCTGTGCACAGCCTGTGGTGGGGCTGCCATCAGGTGCTCAGGGAAGGAGTTGGTGTCTGCAGTCAGTGGGACCACCTTCACTGGCATCTGCACCTCCAACCCGCCCCTACTAGTCAGCCAGCCATGATGGACATCCCCAAGGATGCCCGTCTGGGGCCTCCAGCTGACAGCTCAGTATCCTCAGGGCTGGCACAAGGTATTACTCGATTTGATAAATGGAGCTGTCACCTTAGTCACTTTCTATCCATCATCTCCCTTATTTTCCACAAATGGCCTTAGAGGTCAGGTTTACCAGCCCCACCTCACAGCTGAGGGAGCAAGACCAGAAAGTTAAGGGATGTGCCTATAGTCAAACGAGTCAAAGAATCTGGACTTGACACACAGTCATCTGTCCCTGGTTTCTAAATTTGTCCCAATTCAACCCCACCAAAAAGACATGATGACCTCAGAGCTAGTAGCCAGCTTTTCAGTCCTCCCTGCTCTCTCCTGGGGGCATTTGAAAGGATAGAATAGGAAACAGTTAAGAAAAAATATCAGTTGTATTTCCTGAACCCCATCCCATCTGTTGTTGAGCTAGAGTGAAAGGAACTCTGGCCTGGAAGTCAGCGAGCCTGGGTGCAAGATCCCTGGAATCCTTAAGGCAAAAGTGCTGTGTGTGCTCAGCAAAGTCACCTCCCCTCTCTGGGCTGCAGCCGCTGGGACACTGAGTAAGTTTGAGAAGAGCCTTGATGCCAGGCAACATATACAGCTGTGACTTCTTGTCCCATATTGGAGGTTAACATTTTAGAGCAATCTCAATGCTTTTACCTCTTCTGAACATCTCATAGACACGAAACTTCAGTCAACATGCAAGTTTATGCAGCCCCCACAGAGCAAAACCCAGCACGAGGGGAGGTTTAGCAAGGCAACTTCCAGAGACCGGCTCTTCCCAGTCACATGGATTTTTCTCCCCTCCTGGGGCCATAACAAAGATGCAGAAATGCCAAGAAGAACTGTGTGCCCTTCTCCTAGTTTTCTCATGTGTTTCAGGATTTGGCTCTCCCTGGCATTTCTTTCTCCAGACATGATTCAGAGAAGAAATTTCATTATGTCTTGACGTTTTCCTTCCAGTCTGAAAGTCTTGCGTGTGGACCTATCCTGGGGCTCCCTTACTGTTTATTTAGTAACTAATTAGTGCTGGTAGCTACAAGTGTAGCTTCAAGGTTGCTGCCAAGATCCGCAGCATCCAATTATCTACTGGAGGCAGGAGGGGGTGGGAGACAATCCAAAGTCTAGCAGAGTTTGACAAAACAAGGCCATGTTGGGCTTAGGGTGGAAGGAGGGAGGGTGGAGAGGGGAGAGAAGGTGGAGGGATGTGGGGTGAAGGGTCACGGCACCTTGTGAAGGACAAGTCTAATGGACTCGGAAGATAATTTAGACTTAAAATCATGGGAGTGATCACTTCTCCTTCCCTCCCCTCTGTTTACCGACATTATATGTCTTGCTTTATCCCCAAGTTAAAGCACATTTGAGAAATTGGTGGAATGTTATTGATAGGAATTAATTCAATTTGTATTTGCTAAATGAACACCTTTTCTGGGCAATACAGCCTTGAGGATACAGAGGTGAATGAGAGATGGCCCCTGGACAGGTATAGGAGATGGTAAAACAGGGGAAGGAAACTACGGAAGAAGAGGGGTGAGATGGAAGGGAAGGCATCCAGTTTGGGCTGAGGCATTAGGGAAGGCTTCCTGGAGGAGGAGGCATTTGAGATGGGATTTGAAGAGTGAGCCAGGACTGATGGAGAAGGGAAAGCATGGAAAGGCTGTCCAGACTGCACAATGCGTGGCCCTGAGAGTAAGCGCATCACTCAGCTGTGTGCCCTAAGTGCCTCTTTTATCTTGTCCTAATCCCCAAAGCATGGAAGGACAAAGTAGCTCAGCTGGATCAAGAAACTCAAGCAGCTGTAGATGAAGGATGTGGAAGTAGAGCACACTAGACCAGAGAGAAGGGATCTTGTAGTCAGGCTGAGCACTTGGGTCTTTATACTCCAGACCTTCACCACCCGGTATGGTAGCTACTACCTACATGTGGCTATTCCAATTAATTGACATTAAGTAAAATAAAAATTTAGTTTCTCAGTGCTGCAAGCACTTATTTTGAGGACTTAATAAATTCATGTGTCTAATTATAGCCTAAGAATATGGGGCGGGAGGGGAGGGAGGGTGGATGGGTGGAGGGAGGGTGACTGGAGGGATCACCTCTATGGTTTATCTTACAAGGGTACAAGTGAATCTTTCTAAAAGTAGAATATAAACGTCTTAACACAATAACTAAGAAAATGATATAAAGGCTATGTTAACCAGTTTGATGAAAAAAATTCATAATTCAGACGTCTATTGTCTATCCCACTGGGTGGTCATTTCCATCATCTCCGAGCATTCTGCTGAAGAGCACTCTTTAGACAACAGGTGTCTGAGAAAGCTTGCAATGTGAAAAGTAAGAGGGCTGGACTTGTGTTTCAGGAGTCAGTGTGAAGGTCTGGCTGCAGGAGGATGAAATTACAGGAGCCTGTCCTGGTACTTCCTTGAAGAAGATGGAGAAGAGATGGGGCTGGGGGTGGGTGCTATGTCCTCTGGTTCTCCAGGTGACTTTTGTGAGGAGGAGAAGGGAACTGGATAAGTGATTTCCTTTTGGTGCTCCTGGTGACTTTGATGAAAATTGAGGTGAGAAGGGATCGGGGCCAATTTTCTCTGGGGCTTTTGCCTTCTGTAGCGCTGATGGGTTCCAATGCATCTCCTCCATTGACAGGGTTTCCTCTTCTCTCTCTGGCACTGCAGAATTCTGAAGCTTACACAAGTCCAGAGGAACTCAGACCCAGAATTCCTTCTGAGTTCAAATCCCATGGTGGTACCTCCTAGCTATATAAAATATAAAAGTTTTAAAACAATTCTTCTGCTTCTTCATGTGTAAAATGGGGACACTAATAGCACTCCATCATGAAAGTTATGAGGTCAAATGAGACAGTATATTTAATGCACTCCAGACAGGACCTAGCACATCATAGGACCCAATAGGCAAGGGCTTGTGGCACCACCAAACAGCAGAGGGGGCTTAAGGTTTACAGCATGGATTCTAGATCCGCATGGATTCTGCATAAAACCCACCTGCCTCAGTCACTTCCTGACGGTGGCCATGGAAAATTGATTTCAAATTCTCTGTGCTTCCATTCCCTTCCCTTTAAAATGAGGGTACTTGCCTGTATAAGAGTATATACTTCATGAATTTACCCTGAGAGTGCCCTGTGATTGCCACTCTCCAGCCTTCCCCGAAGCAACAAGAGACCCTCCCCGAAAGTCCACCTCAAAGTCCTTCAGTCTCCACTTGAAATTTGTCCGTCTGTAGAATTAGAATATCTCAGCCATCTCTTGCCAATTCCTTTTTGTTTGTTACCTAATTAAAATATCTGTACATAGAATGCAGAACTGAATATGTAGAATCAAAACGTGTCTGTTCCCAGCAGAAATAGGGGTCAAGGATGGTCCCCATCAAATTGAGGAGGTGAAAGGTCATTGTTGAAATCTTGAATTCATCTAAACTTCCATAGCCTTGGGCAAGAGCTGTAACTTCTCTAAGCTTTAATTTATTTCTTTGTAAAATGGAACCAATCATGTCATCAAACTTGCTAAAAAATTCACAGGAAATGATATAGAAGAGAAACTTCTGTGCAAATGTTTGCTACTATTGAGGTTATTATTACACAAATACCTTAGAAGGAATATACTCTGAGCATTCTTAGACACCTTTGACTTGACTGCAATAGCCCTTGATGTTGCGATCTCATAGAACCTTATGAAAGAACACAAGTCCAACCCATGCCACCTGATTTCTGTTCTTGGTCATGCAGAGGAGAGGGACTTCAGTCCCCTCATCTCTGATCCTCACCCATGGAAAAGGGCCTCAATGGAAGCAGAACACCTTCATTTTATTTTATTTTTTGTCATTTATTTTTGTTGTTGTTATTTTTTTTTATTAAGTCAAATGCACATAGATCATGAATATGTTTATGTATATGTGGGGTACAATGTGTGTGTGTGTTTTTTTTTTATATATATAATCTGACGTGGTTACATCAAACCAATCAACATAACTTTCCCCTCATTTACTTGATTATTGTGTTAAGACATTTATGTTCTACACTTGACAGATTTGACTTGTACCTTTGCAATATGCTCCATAGGTGTGGTCCCGCCTTTTACCCTCCCTCTATCAAACTTCCCCCCTCCTCTCCCTTCCCACTCCATTTCTCTCCTTCATTCTAGGCTATCGTTGTGTTCTATCATAACTAAGTGTGAGAAAACATAAGTAGGTTTCATAGAAGTACTGAGTACATTGGATACTTTTTCCTCCCTTCTTGAGATACATTACTCAGGAGAATATTGTCCAGGTCCCTCCATGTAAACATAAAAGAGGGAAAGGCTCCATCTTTTCTTAAGAACACCTTCATTTTAGGAAGGGAAGATGAAAGACCTGGGATCCTGGGAGGTCCCCTCTTGATGTGGTGCTTCCAGTCTGTGTGCTTGCTGTGTTTGGGTTTCTTCATCCTCGGCTCTCATTATCCTGAGGGTTAAAGATGTAGTTGTGGAGGATGGACAGGGCTCACAAAGAACTAGCTACATGCCCTCACTTGTCCCCAAATGGCACTAGGATGACATGAAGATGATGGATCACCAGTAATAGGAGGCCCATTTCTCAGATTCTGCTCCTACCAATGGAGCCAGCTAATGTGAACAATGATCAGCCAGGAGGTGCTTTTCCTTGGAGGCTACTTTTCTTATATAGAAAGAGCTTTGAGCCAAATAAAAGCCCTAGTTTGTCATTCCAGCTCTGCCAACATCTCCCTGTGCAATCTCTGGTAAGTCACTATGACTCTGGACGCTCAAGTGTTTTAAACTCTAATGTTGTAGGATGTTATATTTATTTCTTCTCTGGAGCCCTTGAAAATTGTCCTGAAGCACATTTCGTCCTCCCTGCTTTGATTGGGTGATATACCTGAGCTGGATTGTCAAAGCTGGAGTCCGAGCCCCCCCCCCAGGTGTGTCAGGCAGAGATGACAGGAGCTGTAGCTCTTGTTCATAGTTTTGTGAGGCATAAAGATAAACTAATGAAGTTTAGAAAAAATAGGGCTTTAGTTAATTATATTGTTACATAGAGTAGAGTTGTATGTTAAGCTGCTTCTCAAAACAATGTGGACGATAAATTATTCCAATCCAGTTTTCCATTTCCCGTTTTACTCTCAGCAAGGCGTGACCACGGATATTTGGAAATCCATGTTGGTTAGTGCCTAGGGAAACAGCATAAGAAGAGCACAGTGAAAAAGTCAGAGTCTGGAGTAAGAACTGACTGAATTCATCTCTTTCTCTCCTTGCTAGCCGTGTGACCTTAGTAACATAGCTTACCCTCTCTGACTCTCTCCATTTACAGGATTGTAACACCAACGGTGGGTATTATTTCAAGAACCATTTATTAAATCAAACATAATTATAGCTTAAAAATGAATTGTAACCACTCATAGTGACTTTCTTCCAGGGTACTATATGAAAAGAGAGAAAAGGGGCAGCGCCTGTGGCTCAAAGGAGTAGGACGCTGGCCCCATATGCCTGAGGTGGCAGGTTCAAACCCAGCCCCCAGCCCAAAACTGAAAAAAAAAAAAGAAAGAAAGAAAGAAAGAAAAAAGAAAAGAGAGAAAAAAAGGAGTGGCTGAAAAGTGGAGAAACCTGATAAATACTCCCTCAGCCAGATGATCACACTTAACCATGACCAGTGATAAATACTATTGATAGTGTGCACCACTGATATGATGGGACCAGCATGGCCCATCTGTGAGATCCTCCTCTTAGAAACCCACAACCCCAGTTTCATCACGAAAAAAACATTACATTTTAATGAAGGGATGTTCTATAAAATGCCTGACCAACATTCCTCAAAGCTCTCAAGGTCATCAAAAACAAAGTCTAAAACTCTCAAAGCCAACAGAAGCCTAAAGACAGTTAAATATAATGTGGTGACTTGGATGATATCCTGAAACAATAGGTAAAAACTAAAGAAACTTGAATAAAATGTGGATGTTGGTTAATAATAATATATCAACATTGGTTCCCTAATTGTAACAAATGTACCATACTAATGTGAGATGTTAATAATAGAAAAAATCGAGTTTGGGTGTGTGGTGGGGAGGAGCTTATGGGAACTCCACCATCTTATTTTTCTGTGAATCTAAAATTATTCTAAAGAATAAAACACATTTCAAAAAATGTAATTGTAATAGTTATCTTCTGCAAAGACTCATTTATTTAACACACATATGTGAAGTGTGTTCTAGGCCTTGGGCTGGATTATAGGTATGAGGAAGAAGATGTGGTCCTGATCTAATGATCTTCAAGCCTAGCAGGGCTGAGCCAAGTCCCCCTTTGTGCTACGGCAGAGGCAGGCAGAACAGGCCATGTCGAAGCCAACCCGGCCCTGCTTCCATGCACAGAGGCGCCATGAGGAAGAGGGCTTTGTGTTGGATCTTATCAGACAGCAGGTGTCCACCAAGTAGATGGGGACTGAGAACTGTGTGGTGAAAGAATTGAGAAGTGAGGGACCAGCGTGTGGTCAGGAGCAACAGGGAGAAGGCTGCAGAGGGGCTTAGGGGGTGGTGGTAAGCCAGAAGAGTCAGAACTTAGGGATTCCATAAGTATTTTTGAGCACCCACTATGTGCTTGGCATTGTGCTAGAAGCTACATAAAGGTGAGAAAGACATACGTGGTCCCTGCCCTCAAGAAGAAGGAATTAGACAAGACAAAGTTATACCCCAAATGAGGGTATGTTTAGAAGTGAATCACTGGCGTGAAAGACACAAATGTGGAATTAATAGTGAATAAATGTCCATGGATACGTGGGGAAGATAAAGCTGTGGCTGTATTAGATTTGTAGATCTACAAATGTTCTCAAACCTGGTGGTTTAAAAACAACAGAAATTCATCCTCTTGCAGTTCTGGAAGACGGACATCCAATCAAAGCAGCAGGGCTGCGCTCTCCTGCCAGCTCCAGGGAAGAATCCTTCCAGCTTCTGGTGGCTGTCAGCATTCCTTGGCTTGGGTAGCTCACTCCACTCTTTCCCTTCATTTTCACATCACTGTCTTCTTCCTGTGTGTCTTTGAGTTCTGTCCTCTTCTTATAAGGACACCTGTCATTGGATTTAGGGCCAATGAGTTCTGAATCACAAGTGGCCAGCGGGAGAGGTCAGTCTCAGAAGACTCCCTCTCACCCCCATCCCCTTCTCAGCTCAGAACTCTTTTCACCTGTCCCCTGCTGTGAAAGGTTTATGCTCGGTGAATTTCAATAGCTACCAGCCTTGGTAAGGAGATATTGCACGCCACAGGAAGAAGCCCTTTGTTCTTGGCCATCAGTGTCATTCAGCTGGAGTGGCGGCAGCTTTATAGTGCCTAGGTCTATAGTGAGCCTAGGTCTCAACGCCAACTTCTAGTTTCGATAAAACATGCCCCATCAGGCCCCATTGTGAGCTGCCAGCTTATGGCCTTGAACGAGCCCTGCCCAGTTTTGTCTTGAGTTACTGAGGCAGCTGGGGCGTTGAGGCTTGAGCTCGGGCCTGAAGTCCAGGGAGATGAGGCTGAATCCCATCTCAGGCTTTTACTAACCAGGCAGCCTTGGGAAAGTCAGTTGGCACCTTGAAACTTCAACTTCTTCTCTAAAATAAGAATGAAAAACACAACTTCACGGCAAGGTTGTGAGACTCAAATAAGACAATGAATGCATTTGAAACTGTTTTGTGTTTTACATGGAAGGAAGTATCAGCAGTATTGAGTCCCATCACAAACCCATTTACTCTGCAGGGACAGCAGCATGTCACTGTCTGTCACATCCCATGGAGATGTCACCATGAAGCAAGTTCCCCAAATGGAAAGAAACAAAACTCAAATGTGTCTCCCTATAAAAAGCCAGCCTGCCTTTGAAACTTGACCCCCTTGAAAACCTACTAAAATGAACATGGAAGAAAAAAGAGGAGGGAAAAAAAATACCTGAGTAATTAATCAGCATTTTATTCTACCTAATTTGGCTTTAAAGGACATTCAAGATCAACATATCTGCTGAGACAGATCCTGTCCTCTCGGACCTGATGTCCTCCTTGTCTGCTGTTCACTCACTGCAGACTGGTCTCAATGAAGGTAATGGTTTGTGGTAATGAGAACCATCTGGGCTGGTGGCTGCTGTCAGTAAAAATAGCCGACACGGCCTATGTAGCCAGACACAACGTCAAGCTAAGAGAAGATGACAAAAACTGTGAAAGGAGGAAAAAAGTTTTCAAGAGACTAGCGACAGAAGCCTGCTTGACCATGGAAGAGTCTTCATAGAGTCAAGACTTGAAGCCAAGGGTCTTATCCCCAGCAGAGACAGCGCCAGCCTTCCCCGCCCTGGTTTCCACGCTGCTATGCCCCAGAGGAGAGGGAACAGAGAGGATTCTGTCTGGGAACAGAGCCAGACTCAGCACACACGGGAGGTCTCTCCAGGATGTGTGTGAGCCAACGGTCTTCTCCTGCCTACCATCCCAATAAAGAGAAAGGCCTAAACGGAACTGTACAAGGAGATTAGTCTAGAATTTTTTTTTAAAGTAAGCATACATTTTAGAATTTTTCCAAATGGGTCATGTTTTTTGGCATAATAGAGCATGGATTTGAAAATTGAGACAATTTGAATCTCACAATAAATTCACCTGGTATGTCAACATAAGCAAATTATTTAATTTCTCAGAGCGTCAGTTTATTAGTCTGCAAAGTGGAATTACTGTGACCAATGGTTACAGTGAAGAGGACATGAACTGATGCTCCTCACACTTAGTAGAATGTCTTATCCCTTCCTTTCATTCTTTCAACAAATATTTATTGAGTGCCTACTAGGGGCCACAGTTACAGAGAAATGAGCCAGTGAATCAAGCAATAAAAATGGGCTGTTTCCCCAAGGTTTACATTCTAGTTCTTAAGTAAAACAGACAGAATGTTGGAAGATGAAAGTCTGTGGACAAAAACTAAAGCAGTGCAGGAGGACGGGGAGGCAGGGATTGGAGGGACGAATTTACACGTCAGGGTCTGGGAATGTGAGCAAAGTTTGAAGGAGGTGAGAGGGCAAGACATGGAGTTAGGTGGGAGCACAGGAGACCACTGGGACAAAAGTCCTGATCAGGAGAGGGCAGGAGTCACAACAGCAGCAGACACTAGTGAGGTAGGATGGAAGGGAACCAGAAGTCGGGCAGCCACGCTGCATGCTGGCCTGGGAGGACTATGGTAAGAGCGCGGATTTGTCCCTGTTCCAGTGGAAAGTCTTTGGAAGGTTTTGAGCAGAAGGGGAGTGACGGGATCAGATATATGTGTATATATATGAATAGAATGACACTGGCTGTCATGTTGAGAAGTTTTAAATACAGAAGCAGAGACTAAGCGAGAAGCTGTTGAAAGCATCCTGGTGAGAGCAAAAAGGGTCTTGGATTGTGGTGATATATTGGAGGTGGTGTGCAGTGGTGGGGTTCTGGGATATGTTATGAGTAGAGAGGGTCGCAGAGTTTGACTGTGTGCTGGGGGCAGAAAGAGCAGGTGGAGAAAGACTTCAAGGTTCTGAGCCACGCACCCAGCGTTGCTAATCCCCCAAAGGGGAATAATTGTAAGCAAAGAAGGTTGGGAAGAGGAGATAGGGAGTTCAGTGTTTAAGATAGTGGTTCTCAACCTTCCTAATGCTGCAATGTATTTTCATTGTTAAAAAGGGGTCGCGACCCACAGGTTGAAAACTGCTGTTTCAAGATATTTATTGTACATTCAAGGTTTAAGATATTTATTGTACATTCTCAAACATTATGAGATCACCACGGGACTGAATGAAGGTAGAACAGAAAATGTAGAGATGTTTTTCCTTTTGGGCACCGGTGCAGATTTCTAGGTCTGAAGCAGCTTTCTACGTGAGGTTTTTCCAAATTCATGAGCTGCACCAAGAGCAAATATACCGAGTTGACACACAGTCCGTAGCGTGTGGACAGGAAATTATGTAAAATACGTGGTGCTGTTATTATTTTACCTTCAAGAAGATTGAGAAACAGCCAAGAGAATTAATTTGTTCAGTGTCAACTAACCAATGACAAACAGAACAGGAATTCCAACCCAGGCACTCTGCCCCCAGTTCTGATGTCCGTTCCACCACAGCATCTGCTCAGGGCTGGACTGACTTAGCATCTTAGGTCCAAATGTGTCTTTTGACCTTAACCTCTTTGTTATACCTCTCCAAGTTTGTAAAAACAACTAGGTCCTTCTAGGACAGTGGTTCTCAACCTTCCTAATGCTGTGACCCTTAAATACAGTTCCTGTGGGTTGTGACCCACAGGTTGAGAACCGCTGTTCTAGTAGTTAAGGACTCTTGTTTTCCGGGCTAAGGATATAATCAGTGTTAAATAAAAAATATTATGAAAAACTGTCTTTGGCAAAGGTTTTTTTTTGGGGGGGAGGGGAAGACAAAGAAAAGGGGGGAATGACAAACCTTGCCTTCTATTTCCCACAGGTACTCAGTGTCTCGTGGGCTCTAAATCATCTTCTCTGTCCTGGGAAGAGATGGATATAAGGCAGCCACGATCTTCCCTGGCTTCTAATCTGGCGCAAGGGATACAGAAAGGAAAATGATCTATGTGGGGTCAGCAAGTGATTTGTGTACATGACTTGGAAGAGGTCCTGGCTGCCTCGCACCACTCCTTTTCCCTACGGCCAATCTAACACTGCTTTATACAATGTGTATGAAAACTGGTGAAAAGAAAACAACCTCTGATAATTTGTGAGGCATTTTTTATCCATTGCTGATGCAAAACACTTTTTGAAAAGCTACCGTGTAGGGGTATATGGCACACCTCCTGGGCGTAGGCCTCACATACAAGTTTCCCTAATAAATGTAAACAATGTGACCTAATCATATGTACCCTTATATTAATGGGAGGGGGGGCTTTTAACAATGTTAATACAACTGAAAGCTCGTGTCCAAACGCGTGTTTCCGTTCAGCAAGCAATTTTTCTACAAAGATGTCATTGATAAGGTTAAGCACCAAAGTACTTGAGGACTTTTGCTCACAAAACACTTGCTCACTGTTCATTTGAATCAACTTATAATCATAAATATGTTTTGGCACTTACCAAAGAAAAAGCTACTATGCATGCCAAAGTTCATTTTAAAGATGAATAAGCCATAGATTAGAGAGATTGAATCGTTCTACAAGAGTTTTTTTTTTTTTTTTTTTTAGAGCTACAATTTTGCAAAGTAGGATTGTAGCACTAAAAAACCAATGTAAATGTACAGGACCCACAACAAACAACCCCAGTTCTGTCCTGGCATCCCTGTTTTCTGTGTGATCCTGAGTCTTACCTGTGTCTGCCTTCTCTCTTTCTCTTGTTGAGACCCACCAAATGTTGTCTTTCTCAAAGGAATCATGTGAGCCTTTTTCATCCTGGCATTTCAAATGCCTTTCCAGTTTTCTGATGCAGGCAGGGCATGGCAAATGTTGGCTGGCTTGTGCTGATCCACTGTTGCTGACCTACAGAGAGGAGGAGTAAGTTGATAACAGCAGGTGGGCTAAAAATCAGCACATTGTACTCCATAAATGCAGTAATGTATGCAGTTGTGATCTTAAAAAAAAAAAAGGAGAAAGAAAGAAAGTAACAGCAGGTAGGGTGAAGACCACAGAGAATTCTGAATGCCGAGCTAAACTGTACATATATCCATCTATAGGCAACATGTAACCAGGGCAGCTCCTTGTCTAGCCCTGCGTTCTGGATTTCCTTGCTGTTTTGCCTTACAGAAAGAAAAAGCTTGCTTAATAAATATAATAATGGGTGCTAACACGTCTTCATTGCAAAGCTTAGAAAAACCCATGCCAACACTTACTGTTTTTAAGATTTGAAAACCAGACTTTGTTTCTTTCTTTCCACCCACATCTCAAGTCTTGTCATGACTTCAGCCAAGGAAAACCAATTCTGACAGGGTCATTTCAGGCTTGTCCTGTGTCCAAAGTAGGAAGACAGGAAGTAGGAGGTGACATTTGATTTTTTGAGGTTTCCTGCTCAAATTTAAGACCAAGAAATTTTGCATGGGTCATTTGAGTCAGATGAACTAAGGAGAGCAGTCCATTCAACTTATCCCACGTCTATTAACTGTGCTCAGAGCAGGAGGAGGAGAGAAAGGCATTCATTCCTGCTATCATGCAGCCGTCTGTCTAACGGGAAGGGATGAAAGACAAATGCACCCCTAAATGAACAGTGGGCAGAATGCCATGCTCAGAGGTGAGGGCAGCGTGCTGTCAGATGGGGAGGGAGTGCAGAGAAGCCTTCTTTGGCAGTGACATTTGAAATGGGCTTTCAAGAACCTGTACGATTGGCAGGAAAATGTGGGGTGGGAAAGAAGATGTTCTGGTGAAAGAGGCAGAGGGTCTCGGGTCAAGGAAATAGATTCAGGGAGCCATGGATATGGTATTTGACATGAGCTATTTAGGAACTCTGGTGACATTTTCTGAGTCCTATATTGAGGAAAATGAAACTTGACTGATTCTGAATACCCTAGGTTTGGAGGTCATGGCCAACAACTGTGTTTGAAAGCACATCAAAAGGAATAGAGCAGAATCAAGCAGAGATGTGGTCTCTAATTAACTCACAGTCTACTGGGGCAGATAAAACAGGAATAGCATGAATACTAATGCTCATTATATATGACATATATTATATATTAATGTGCTCTCTCTCTCTCCATATATGTATATAGGAGAGGAGAGCACTATATATATATAGAGAGAGAGACAGAGAGAGAGAGAGAGAGATAGTATTATATCACCACCGTACAACACATGCATGAAAAGGGCTATCAGAAGTAACAGGTATAGGACTATGGACTTTTAGATGAAGAGATGATTATGCCCTGGAAAACTCAAGGAAAGTTTTGGAAGGGATGACATCTGGATGGGTAGAATTGGGACTTATAGAAAGAGGAAACAGAAATCATTCTAGAAAACAGAATAAACACAAGAAGATGACGCTAGGAATATTTGGAAAAAATAGTGTAAGTGTGACTAGCAGAGGTTTTTAAGCTGGGGAGGGGAGGGGGGAGGATGGGTGGAGGGAGGGTGATTGGTGGGACCACACCTATGGGGCATCTTACAAGGGTACATGTGAACCTTACTAAATGTAGATTATAAATGTCTTAACACAATAACTAAGAAAGTGCCATGAAGGCTGTGTTAACCAGTTTGATGAAAATATTTCAAATTGTATACAAAACCAGCACATTGTGGGTAGAATTCAGGGATGGGGAATTAAAAAGGAAACAAACTCCCCACTGACCCCTCACTGTGACAACCAGCCACAGTAATATTAGTGGTATCTTGATTCAATCTGTAGAAAGCACAGATATTTTTCTAACAAATCACTTTTGTTGAAATTATCTTCGAAGAGCATTTAACATGCATCACCACTTCAAAATTAGAATAGTATGAGACCGGATGCTAGATTTTGTTCTTTAATGTGTTACTAAGGAAGCCTGTTAATAACTATCACAATTTTGGTTATTCTGATAATCATACTTTAACATAATTGAATTCCTTTCTGATATTATGTATTTTATCTCATGATTTAAAATCCTTATTTTCAGGAGGCTTGCATACATTTGCCCAGGCTGCCAGAGAAATCCTTGGCACAAAGTTTAAGGACCTAAAGGAACCTGAAGAAAAAGAGAAATAGCTCCCAATGTTTCTTTTTTGTTTTGTTTTTTATTTCATAAATCAGGGAAGTTTTTTGTTGTTGTTGTTTGTTTGTTTTTTTAAGAAAGGAGCAATCCTAAAGCTGCTAAATTTTTATTACTTTATTCCAAGTACTATGATTAAAAAATGAGTTTCCATCAATTACCATAATCATTTCGTAAAAGAATGAGAATTTTAGCATCCTCTCCATCCAAAAGGACAGGCATCTTGGAAAGGAAAACCATCTTTTCCAAGAAAAGAAACTTAGTAATCTAACACTGTCATTTTAAAGGTTATGCTTTTCAAAATTCTCAAATAAAAATACCATGTGAAGTTCTATTTTGTGGATTATGCTGCAGATAATGTTTTTGTCTTGACAGCAGCTGTCATTGGGAAAGTGCATATGCAAACACCACAGTGAGTTGGAGCTTCCAACTCATTTGGCCACTTAGCTATTAATGCTGTCATCAAAAATAAAATTTCTAAGATATTTATAGATGAGAATGGAAAACATACACTCTTACTATTTCATTCAAGTCATGACATTCTAGGTACTTCAGAGAAATGGATGAGTAACTCACCTTGACCATAAAAGCAGCTTCCCCCCCTCCCCCTTCCTCCAGAGCTAGAAAGAAAATTCATCCGGGAGGCCTAGGAGTCTGGCTAGCAAAGGTGGCAGGAAAGGATTGACTATGGCTTTTTTTCTGCATGGCTACTCACAGCAAGGAGTCATGATGCATCTCCTTGGTAGCCCAACACGGAATAGTCAGGAATACGTCTGAGTTGAATGCTGTGGATTTGACCTCAACCCAGGCCAGCACCTCTCCAAGTCTGGATACTTGGGACCTGCTATGCTGGTCTAGCCCTCTCATTTTTCAGATCAAGAAACTGAGACCCAGCTTCCCAGAGACCAGCCTTACCTGAAGCAAAGTGGGTTAAGCTCAGAATTGTGGAAAAATACCATGTCTTCCTATTGCTGATATAACTTTGACTTTCAGCCCTAATTCAGATGCTGTGTTACTTCTTGGCTTTTGCAATCTCATGTTTACTGTGGGGTGCTATTCTGGCAGGTGGGTGGCTGTCTCTTGAATCTGTTTAATGCCCCAGGTATACTAAGGCTGGGTCCTCACTTAACATTGACATTTCTTTCTCCCCCCTCACTTCTCCCAATAGAGGAAGGGCATAATCACAGAAAGAAAAATCATTCTTTCTTGAAACCCATGTGAAAACTAAATACCTGATCCTAAATCCAAGTCCACCGGATCTGGACTCCTACCGCCTACTTATAGATGTCCCTGGGTTTGCCTGGATAGTTGGAGTTAAGTTTTTAAATATGACCCTCAGGACAAGGCCAGTTCCCATCACTCTCCATTCTCCTTCATTACTCATAAGACCCTATCAGATTGAAATGACTGCATCCATTTTATATAAGGAAACCGAAGCCAAGCATGTCTCCATGACTTCCCTCAAGACACACAATTCATAAGTGGCAGAATTTAAGCACCAGTTCCGCAAAGGCCCAGGGCTTCCTAGGCTGATAGTTCACATTGCCCAAGACCTGGCACTGGCCTGGCACACAATAGGTGGGCAGAGAACATTGCTCATATGAACAAATGACCTAAATCCCTCTTTCCCTCCTTCATCTGAAGATGCTGCCCTTCCACCACCATTCCCTACCCAAAGTGATTCATAAACCTCTTTAAATTCATTGATTCATTAAATCACTTCCAATGTAATTCATAAACTATTCCATTAAATATGCACCACAACGATGAGCATACTCCTCACACAGACCAAAATATGCTAGCTTTGAATACTTGGTGCGAGTTAGACTTGAGGCCTATTGAAGTCCCCAGATGCCTCTCCTGTGGCCAGGGGCCAAGCCAGGCTCCCTCTCCTCCTCTCGTGCAATTGGTTGTTTGGAGGGAAGAGCTGGCCCTCGCCTGGACCCCTGCTGCATTTCATCTTGCAGTGTTTGGCTCATAGTTCCAGCCAACTGAGATCATTGAGAAGTTTGATTTTGTCATCAATCATATTTTCTATCCCTCCCAGCTGTGTGTCAGCCACAGATGTGATAAGTGGACTTTATATGTCTTTGTCCAAATCACTGGCACCAGATATTAAACAGAGCTAAGGACATTTTTCTGAGGCATACTTCTGCTGTAATCCCAGGCCATTTGCATGGCCCCTTATTCCAACCTTTGCCCCTTGGCATTAGCAAGTTTATAGACTACGTGTGCGCTCATCAAGAGCAGAGCATTGATACCACGCTCCTTCTCATCCTCACTGGACACAATTCTGGGTATCAAAGAAAAATTTAGTCACTGTTTGGTGAATGGTGCAATCGACAGGTGTCAGAAGACATGGGGTCAAGTCACAGTTAACCTCCTTCCTGTGGACAACCTGTTTATCTTCCCAGGACCTCAGTGGGTCTGTCCACAAAGCGGGGATAAGAGTTTCTGCAGGTAACTTCACTGGGATGTTGCAGAGTCCCGATGAGTGATGCTCCTCATCTGAGCACGCTCCTCATACAAACGTGCTTCCTCACCCACCGTGCTGTCCCACAAACACTTCTCTGATCTGAAATGCCTTTTTTCTTCTCTTTCCTACCAACACAACCCCGTCCTGTCCCTTTCTTCTGCTTCTCTGAGAGTCTTTTACTGCCCTCCCCACCCAGGGAGGCCATCACTGTCTCCTCTGCACCCCCACAGCACTTTAGCAGCTCTTCACTTGTCCCAGATGTCCCCATTGGTCTCGTTGTTGGTCTATCACTGCTTCTAGGAGGTCTTGGAAGTCAAGAGCATGTCTTGATGTTTCTGGCCCCAGCACCAGCATGGGAACCTGGGACACAGAGGACATTCACTGACAGGTTTATGGAGTAAATAAGAATGATTGCACCCTGCAGAGCTGGCCCTGCTCTTACCTCAGTGATGGGTGTAGGGAGTGGTGTGGCTTCAAGGGTCTTTGCTCAGGACACTGTAAAGTGTCCCCATGAGCACAGCCCTACCAGGCCTGGATATTTCTAGTTTGTTCTTGGGGAGAAATAAAGGCAAGTCTAATGAGCCAAGCCAGCCATGAAGCTCTGTGGGGACAGGTATCATGTCTCCTTTGCTTACCATCATGGCAGCCTGGCTTCCTTGGCAAGCCACTCTGAGGTGGAAATTTGCATGCAAGAAATCGACTGGGGAGGGTGTTTATGTCCACACCTGTGGGAGAGTTGGGGAAACAGGATTGGGCAGAGGAGTCAAATTGCCATGCAGTGGCCATGAAAGACTCAGTCACTCCCCCACTGACCTGTCTTGGATGAAGGCTGACTCTGGATGGGGTGAAACCTTGAACTTGGCATTCATTTCCATAGAGGACATCCCACAGAAGGACACAGCTGAGAGCCACAGTACTCCCAGCTGCTGGGGATGTGAGTGCTTCAGTACCGACATGGGAGTGGCTGTCCCATTATTTGTGCCTAACCAGCTCCTGGCTCATCATAGACCTTGAGGAAGATTCTTTGTGTGAAAGAAGGAATCTGTGGCCAACTTCAAGTAGAATCTAGTAGATTTCCTGTGGAACTTCAGCATTCATTCAGTCTACACACCTTGAAGGGCCTGTGTAGGCCCACGGAAGACAAGTCCCCTTCTCGAGAGGGGATAAAATCTTCACCTGGGGCAGACAGCCAATCCTACCCCAGGTGAGGATTTTAGATGGGGCAGGGTCACAGGGCTGGGTGGCATGGAAAAATCAGGCAGGTTCTTGAAGGTGACTCTGAAGCTGGGGCTTGAAAGACAAGAAGTAGAAGGGTCCTGGGAAAGCATGCAGTGATGCTGGCATGAGACACTATGGCGGGTCCCATGGTAGATGCAGGCCAGACCAGGTTCTCAGGGACGTGAGTGCTCAAGTAACAAAGCCTGGACCAGATCCTAAAATCAGTGAGCAGGTCAACGTAGAGTTTTCAGCAGAGGATTGATAGTCTTTCCTTCTAGAAAGAATACAATGTTCCTTTCCTTGTACCATTTTTCATTCAAGACCATTCCTATGGCCTCCACCCAGAGCACAGCATGAACTGTCCCCAGCCAGGTCCCCTAAGAGGTTGAAGGAGCTGCTGTCCCTCAGAACAGGCATGCTCCTTCCTTGACACTCAAGGCATTGAGCTCCTGAGGGTGTGACCTCAGTGAAAGGAAACTCAGAGAACAAGCTCAATGCTGTCAGCATAGAGCAGTCAAGGCAAGTCCTCACATCTCGTGTAGTGGGATGGGCCCTGCCCCAGGAGTCCACTCTCAGCCACCTACTGCATCTGTGGGGAGGGCAAGTCACTGACACACATCTGTAAAATGAGAAAGGGGAGTCGACCATACTGGTGATGTGGATACACTAACTAACCCAATAATGAGATCGGAGTTCTATGCCCATTAGATGGTCAAAGATTTTCTTCAATGATAATGATCAGTACTCCTGAAGGTGGGTAAGAGGCTGCGAGTAGGCATGGCACACTGGAATAAATAATTCCAGGAAATGCTGAGTCTTTGAAATGTGTGCATCTTTTGACCTGTAATTCTACTTCTAGAAATTTATTCTAGGGAAATATTTAGAAATCAAAGGAGAAAAAATTAATGCTAAAGATTATTCAGGAAAGCATTATTTAAGAAAGTAAAAATGGGAAATAACTTAATGTTCTTCAACATCCTTTTGTAAATAATAATGTTAATAAAGTATAGCATACCTGTAAGTCCAAATACTATGCAGCAGGGAAAAATGAGGCTTGCAGATTTGATTTGTTAACATAGAAAATGCTTGTAATCCAATTCTAAAAAAAAGAAAGGAATACAAAACATTTGTAGGTTGACCCTGATGTTGTAACTGTAACCAATGTTAGAAAAAAGTATTTTGTTATTGTTGTTTTTATAAAACTGGGATTGAAAGACAACTTTGTAATGTGTGTTTTCTGTATTTACATGTGCTGTGAGCAACTGGTTTACTAGCATATTAATAGTAATTACCAATCAAGGTACTAGGGCAATTCTAATTTCCTACTCCTTTTTATTTTTTGAAGTATTTCAAGCATTCTACAATGATTGTGTCTATAATATTTATAATTGGAAAAATAAAAGCATAATTTTAAGTAATAGCAATGTGTGTCTCTCAAGACTGCTGTAATGTTAAAGAAAATGTACAGGAAACAGTAACCCCCTCTACGGATGTGAGGATCTGTTTCTTTCTAAAACTGCGTCTCTCTTTACCAAAGCATCTCACAGTAAGGGGTGTAATCTATCCTGAGGTCCTGGTACCCTGAAAGGGTCTTTGGTAGGGAATAGGTGACGTCCTTCAGGGTGACATCACAGAAATCTCCCAAGAATGCCTCCTATCTCTCTGCCCATCCTTCCTGTGTTTTCAGTAGCATTTTCCTATCCTGATTTGGGCCCTCATCACCTGCCTCATCACTGCATCAGTCCCATTTCTGGTGTTTCTGTCTCTTGGATCCCAGGCTCCTCCATCCACTGTGCTATAGCCAAAGCTGTGTTCTGCTGTGCCCCTCTGACTGTGCACCTCTGACTGTGCACCTCTGACTGTGCACCTCTGACTGTGCACCTCTGACGGTGGAACAGTCTGAGCTTCTTAGCGTGAAACACTAGGTCATGTGTGATCCAGTCTCTGTCTAATTCTCCAAAGGCGTGGCCTGCTTCTTTACCACACCTGCCAGCACAGCTTTGGTCCTGGCACAAACTGTGCTTCTTTTTTATTCGGTCATTTGTACATAGATCATAAATACATTTATGCCGTTATGGGATTCAATGTGTCAATTATTTGTACAAATCGGAGTGCTTACATCCTACCAAACAACATGGCCTTCACCACTTTTACCCAATTACAGAATTAAGACATTTGTGTTCTACACCTGATAGATCCAACTTGTACTTGCAATATGCTCCATAGGTGTGGTCCCCCTACTAACCCTCCCTCTATCGACCCACCCCCCTCTCTCCCCATCTCCCTTCCCTTCCCTCCTTCGTCCTAGGCTGTAGTTGTGTTTCATTTTTCACATGCA
>NW_003852409.1:11790887-11798732 GCF_000181295.1 Otolemur garnettii | reverse complement strand
TAGCTTGCATTCCCACCAGCAGTGCAGAAGTGTTCCCTTTTCTCCACATTCACGCCAACATCTGTAATTTGGGGATTTTGTGATCAAACTCTATCTTCCTGGGATGATCTTAGCCCATGTTCATCCAGCAAACTCCTCTTCAGCCCAGCCTTCTTGGCATTCTTTGTGAAATTGCCTTCTTTCCACTTTCCATCCTATGCTCAAAAACGTCTGTTGCAGTACTTCTAATGTGAGGTCATTTCTTTTTTAATGAACTAAACTACAGGATGTATTTGGAATAAATAAGATAAATAATTTATGAGTTTTTCATCAACCTTTGCTTTCAGTTCCAAGCTCCCAGTTCCCTGTTGCACTGAGAAGTGCTTTACTTATATCCACTTGTTTCCTTGTCACAGTAACCCACAGAGTGGGCACCGCCACTTTCCCTTCTCCTGAGACACAGAGAAGTCAGGCAATTGGTTAAAGTCACACAGCAAACAGTGAAACTAGGATGTGAACCTGATAGATTCAGGGCCTTTGTTCTTAATCCTTTGTCCTGTGTTCTCTCTCTCCCATACATACAAACGTATCTGATACTCTGAAATATTACCCCAATTTTATCTTTTATTTTTATTTTTTCCCTTTACTCAATGACATTCTCCGTGATGACGTGCCAGCGATGACCTTTGCCCTTAAGATGTGTATGTGAGCATCGAGGTAAGAAATTAGACCAATTGCCTGAGAGGAGCTGGAAACCTTATTTTGATATTGCATTTGCTTTCTCCCGCGCTGAGTTCATTATCTGAGCTCCTTCTAGACTGTGCTCATTAAATTACTATATTTAAGAATTGCAAATCACAGGGTTTTTGAAAAATTGGTGTATCCTAGTTGTACCTATTTTTAGGTATATGTGCTATTTCGATACTTGTATGCAATGTGTGATGATCACATCAGGGTGACTGGGAGGTCTACCACCTCAAACATTTACTTTTTTTCTTTGTGGTGGGAACATAACAATTCTTTTTTTGTAGCTATTTCGAAATATACAATAATTTTTTAGCTAACTATGATTCCCCTCTTGTAATGTCAAATGCTAAAAATTATTTCTCCCATCTAAACTATATTTGTGCACCCATTAACCAGCTGCAAGACCATTCTTTACACATTTCTCTCCTCCATTGCACAAGAAGCTCCCCAAGGAGATGTTTGACACCTTGCCACTTCGCATGTACCCAGCACAGTCCAGGGATTTGTTCACATTTTCTTCAATGAATTCTGTCAGAATTGCACCCCATGGCATAAAGCAGATCATGCCTGCATTTGCTCTGGCTGTTCGGTAATGCTGAATTCATGAAGTCCCCAACCACTCAAGTGATCTCTCATAGTTGTCATCTGTAGGACAGGAGAGCTTTAGGAGGGAGGCAGAGCCCCTCAGTTACCAATTCTGACAACTCTTATTTGAGTCTGGGGCTCCCCATGCAAACAGACAGTCAATGTGTGATTGGAGAAGAAATAAAAGTACGTTTCTATTCAAACCATGTTCCTTAAGTTGTCGCTCTGAATTTATATCCCTCTGGCCCTTGCCAAATTGGCTCTTGGCTGTATTCTGTCCTGAAATTAGAGCATTCCTCGTATAGCCCCAGGAGATGCCTAAGATGCCTGAAGATTGAAAACAGACCCTAAAACATGGAGTTGGGACTTGCTGGAGTCTGAGGAGTCGCTGTCCTACACAACCTGCCCCAGATAACCTAATTTCCCTTTGCACTTCTGGGTAGCACTTTGTGAAAATGGAGAAGTTTGCTGCTTGAAAGGGGATTCTGTTTCCCAAGAGGATGGGCTAGAGAGGGAGAGTCAGCCAGTGAAACGGGATGCTAGCAGTCACACCTGTGGACCAGCAGGTCTGAGCCTGTGGTAGCACCAACCACAGAGTGCGTGTTCATTTGTGTGTTGACTTTGGTATTATTGGGCAGCTACGACGTGCAAGGCCTCTAGAGGGGCTAGCAAAGGATGAAGGGTTGAGCAAGAAGGTCGTTGCCCCCAAACTGCTCATTTCTACTGGAGCAGAAGGGTTTGGATCTAAATAGCTGCACCTGGCAGCAGACGAAGATTAAGCCGCAGGAGCCTTAGAAAGCATCACGTGTGTGCCGAGGGTGGAAAGAGCACAGGTTTCGGGGCCAACCAGGTGCAGGCTTAAATGCAGGCTTAGCCAGTTACCTTAGACAAAGCACTGCACCTTTCAGAACCTCGGTTTCCTCATCTGCTAATATTAAACAGTCACCTCACCCAGGAGTTAGGTGGAGAGTAAAGGACTGCGCTCCCAGCTTACAGGAGCCCTCACTCCTCTGCCTCAGATGACCCTGAGCAAATGCTCACAGGTAGGGGGGAGTGTCAGGGGAGGCCCCAGCCTGCTGACGGGGGAAAAAAGTCTTTGCACATTCCTTTTTCTTTTAATTTTCAGAAAAAGCTCGTCCTGTCCAGTGACCTTGAGGCTGCATGTCTTAGGGCTTAGCAAATGTTCTGTCAGTTTATTTGGATTAAAGTTTCTGTCAGTGTGCGAAGTTGAGCTAGGTACCTCAGAGGAGAAGGTGAGGAGGACTGGGGGCTGTGGTGCCTTCCTGTCCTTCGCTGCTGAGGCCCCCACTTCTCAGCAGACCGCAGAGGGTATCAAAACAGGAGGGTAAATGCTAAGCCCAGCAGGTGGCCGGCTTCAGGTGAGGCCCCCCACCTAGGCCTGTGGTCTTGAGCAGCACAGTCGAGCCTGGGGAATCTTGGCTCAGGCTCCTGATGGAAGCACATGGGCTACGGGTTCATGCCTCTGTGTCTTCTTCCATTTTATAGATGAAGAAATACAAACTTCCAGCTCTATCTGTAAACAGGGGAGAGGGCCCATTTTTCCTTTGGGGGGTACATCTTACCCCAAACCTAACCAAGCATTCATGGTTTGCTACCATCCTCTTATGGTCAAGCGTGAGGAGTTTAAACAATGTAACAGACTGATCATCGGAAGACTAGAAGATCAAGGTTGGCTCAGCTACCTAAGGGCTGGGGGACTTTGAAATAGCTGCTGAAATCTCTCATGACACAATGGCTTCATCTTTGAAATGAGCACACTAACATCTACACCACCAGGTGGTTGTGGATTAAATTTGTCAGTGTATACAAAGAAGCTGACGCAGAGTGACACTCAAGTGTGTATAGCGCCTTGTGCAACTCCCACCCTCCAGACTTTAACTACATCCTTTGATCAATGTTAGAAAAAGTCCACTTACCTCACTCTTTCTACCTCTTGAGGCTTATTTGAGAGGTCAAAGTGGAAGAACAAATATGCTTTGTAAATGGAAGGCACTAAGGCAAAATAAAATGTGTCTGGATGGTTCTTTTAGCCACAAGGGGTGGCCCAAGCGAGGAGAGAGGAGACTTTGTCCTTTTTAAAGGCCCATCCTTCAAATTACCCTTTAGATCTGAAGGCCAACTTAGAAAGTCCTGCCTTTAAAGATCTGGACTTCTAGGCTGATCGATTATCACCAAAGAGCTGAAGAAAAGATTCAGGCTCCAGTCGCTACTGAAGTCAAACCGTGTTAGCTAGAGGGCCAATGTCCACAGCCTTTGTATGCCACATACACTCTAAGAACTCGAGATTAGCAAAGCCTGATGCCAGCTGCATGATTAACTGGACAAAATCTACATACTGTAATCCAGGAGATCAAAGAGAAAGCTCTTTCCAACAAGTAAACTCTCGTTGAGAATAGCACCATGATTCATCCTTACAAGCCACTTCGGAGTCAGGTAAGCAGACCATCCCCTGTCTGAGGAAACAGAAGCAGGTGAGTCCTGCAAAAAAGGAGAGTGGTGGGGTTATCCCTAAGTACCTCCCTATTCAAAACCAAGATGTTCCTGAACTGAGACCGTAGCCCACAGGGCTAGCTAACCTCCTGTCTACAAATCAGAGAGATTCTTGAGAACAGTGGTCCTTTGATTCAGCTGACATCCAGCTTCTGGTTCAAAGCCCTGCTTTGATGGTGTCCTCAGAAACCTAGTTTTCCATGTTTGCATTAGAAAATTCTTCCCTATTAAGTCACAGCGTAGCCCTAATTCCTGTGCTGTGGCTCACCTTCCACTACTTCCCCACTGGGGATGGAAGGAAAGATGAATGAGTGTAAACAAACGTGCTTGCAAGCCTCCTCCTAAAATGATCCAAGCCCTGGAACAGGGAGATGGCTAGGCTTTTTGGCATCACCATTTCTCTTTTCTCAACCTGGAAGTGTTGCGGACTGAATTCTTAACATTCCTCTAAAATTTGTACGTTATAGTGCTGATCTTAAACTGATAGTCTTCGGAAATGGAGTCTTTGAGAGTGATTAGGATGAGATGAGGTCATGAGGGTGAGGTTCTGATCCGAAGGGATTAGGCCCTTGTAATAAGAGACGTCAGGGGGTTTTATTGCTCTCTCCCACCGCGGAGCTCTGAGGAAGGGAGGCAGGAGCACACAGGAAGCAGGTGGCTGTCTGCGAGGCAGGAGATCTCTCACCTAGAGACCAATCGTGCTGACACCTTGATGGACTTTCAGTCTCCAGAACTATAAGAAAGTGAACTTTTATTGTTTAAATCTATAGTATTTTTTATGGAAGCTTGAACTAAAAAGAGGAAAGAGAATTCTCTCCTAGCATTTGGCACCGTCATTTACCCACTTGTCCAAGTCCGAAACCTGGGACTCAATTTTAATTCTCATGTCTTCTGTCTTCTTCATCTAATCAATCACAGGATCTTAAAAAATCTCTCTCCAATCTGCTTTACTCTGCATCAGGGTTTCTCTGGGTCCTCTCTACCCCCCAAACCTCTGCACTAGTTCAGACCCCAGCATTTCTCTCTTGATGGCCAGTCTGCCTTTGGTCTCTCTTCTCCAATGCAGCCTCTGCATGATCATCAGAGCGTCCTTGCAGAACTTAACCCGATGCCCTTCTGCACAATGCCTTTGTTGGCCTCTGCAGCGTGAAGTTCAGCTTTGTAGCTGGATGTGAACCAGGCTTTGGATAACTCACCCGGCGTGTGGCCCAGCCTCCCCTCCTCTTCACCAGGCATGTCCCTCACGCCTCGCCTCGCCTGGTGGGTGTAGCAGGCTGTGTGCACTCTGTTGCTCCTTCATGTTCCCGGTCTGATTTCTCCCTCTCCCTCTTTCCCCAGCACACTCCTCCTTGTTCTCTAACACTCAGCTTAAGTGTTGTTTCCCTAACGGAGCCTTTTCTGCCAGCCTCTCACCCCCTGCCTCCAGGGTTGGGGGTTCCTCTGGGCTCCCATTGCAGCCCCAGCTCATGCCCACCCTAATATTTATAATGTGGTATTTTGGTTGGCCCGTTCCTTTCTTTTCTGCCTCTCTCTCCAGAACCAGTGGGAGCTTCTTGAGTACAGTCACTGTGTCTCATTCTCAGTGCATCATTAGGCCTAGCCCCGAGCCTTGATCATGGCAGATGTCTCAGCGACCATCTGTGGACTGAAGATACTCTGCGCCTTTCTGAGCCAGGCACAGAGAAACCTGCTCTCTCTGTTTTGTTGAGGTCCACTCTTGGCACTCCTCCTCAAGTCTCACTCATTCTTTAAAACACACAAGCCAACCAAATGCTTAAAGGGATCCAAGACAATGGGAGAAAACACAGCACACTGGAGAAATGGCTGCACTAGGGAAGGGGACCATCAGCTTAGACTCCCAGCCAGGTGTTGTATGAGCTGATTGTCCTAGAGCACATCCCTTAACCTCTCTGAGCTTCAGCCTCTTCAGATGAAAAATGAGCCATTGGAAAAGAACCAGTGGTTTTCATTCCTGGCTGCCTTTCAGAATGTTCTGCAGTAAAGCTGGAGTATTTATATTTTGTAAAGCCCCCTGGGTGATGTAATAACCAGAGTGGGGCACCGCAGAGGCAGAGGACAGAAATGGTGACTTCTATCAGCTGACCTGAAGGGCACCCAACCTGATTAGCATTCATCAGCTGGTACGAAGGGCAATATTGGTACTCATTTAGGCAACAACGGGAGAAATTCCAAAAGTCGCCCATCTCTGAGCTGTCTTGAGTACTTAGCACACATAATTGATGCAGATTTATGGGAAGAAAGAAGGAAAGGATGAATGATGAACTCACTCACTGCGCCAGGCCCAGTGTGGTCTCACTGAGTCACCCCAACAATCTTGAACGTTCTTTCCATGTTACAGGTGAGGAGATGGGAACTCAGGGAAGGAAAGTGACTTGCCTGGGGTTGCATGCTGGTAAGAAGAGGAACTGAAGCGAGAACCAGGTATGGCCTGCAAATTCATTCTCGCCCCATTGTAACATGTAGAGTTGTGACATAGGCAGGCTGGCTCAGGACACTGGCATACAGTTGGTGCTCAACTATTGCAGGAAGAGCACAAAACAGCCATGGGTGCACCTCAACACGGACTGGGCGCTGGGCTGTGGGTGTGCATTCTCACCTCAGTCAAGACTGAGGGGATGATTGTGCAGAAAGTCGGGGAGGTTAAATAACTAGTGTTTTTTCCAGCATGTTTCTGTATCTGGGAAAAAAGAGAAAAGGTTCATTTTTCCTAAGGATCAGTGGAAGATCAGACATCTGGCACATGGCGGGTCAGGGATCCCAGGCTCAGGCTTCTCTCACTATAGAGCTGATGCTTTGGACTTAGGATGTTGCCAGGGTTCCTCCTGGAGGGCTCTGTGCTCATATGATCCAAACATTTCTCTTTTTCCGTGTGGCTGGGTCTCTGTTGGAGTGAGCTGCTGCTATCGGTCATGTTCTGGTCCCACCCTCAGCTGCCGGGATCCTGGAAGCCTGTGTCCACAGGGGCATATAGGAGGGAAGGGGTGTGTGGTTGGATATAACCCTGCATGCTGGGCAGGCTGCTCTTGTGATTCTCATATAACTGCAAATTGGGAGCTCAGGAAGGTGCGCTTGGCTCAGTACAATTATTGAAACCAGGCAAGACCTAGAGGTGGAAATTCTCTTAAGGGCAACTGAGCTGAGTGTGTTTGGAAGCAAAGGGCAGGGGAGGTGGTGGCATCTGGCCTCAGACCTTAGAATCCTAGGCATCAGGAACAGCTTCCAGGGAAGGAGCTAAGAGGACTAGTGTCATCCTCTTCAGTCCCCCTCGGCAGTGCCCCTCTGCCTGCCAGATGTTCATGAAGACAGCCGCAGCTCGAGAGTGAGGCTGCAGGAACCCAAGGGGTTTCCCCTAGGAGCCCACATAACCAAGGCTTGCCCAAATATAGAAGGCACCACTCAACCCTCCCCCTACCCCCCCAGGGAGTGACTCATAGTGTGGAGGTGGGGCTGGCTCTGCCCTTCCATCTTCAACTTTCTTCAGGCAGTTCCTAGGGAGATACCTGAAATCAGTAGACAAATATCTAAACTATGTTATCCTCCATGAGCCTATGATGTTTTCTCCAACACTCACCATAAACCAGAGGTCTGATTTATAAATGCCAACTCCCTTTGGCAGCATAAGAGGCTGTTTTCATTTCTAATGATGGCACCGGTGTTCACTGGGACACAGCAAATGCAGTGGACATAGCATCCATTTTGGAATTATGTGGTCTGAGTTAAATGCTGACTCCATATGTCATGTGATATCTCTGTCCTGTGGACAAGGACACAGGGAACTAGCTGCTGGAGAAAATCTATAGCTATCAGACCAATGTAGAAATCAAAGACCTGTATGTTCAAGGAATCAGGGAACAGTGGCAGGGATGGTCAGTAGGTAGGGACCAGAGGCCCAGTGAGCTACTCTGCTGAGTGTGGCTTTACCTATCTTGGGTACCTCTTTCTGGTGAATGTTTTTAATGGTTTACTAGGTGGCAAAAGGGTACCTTTTTTTTTTTTTTTTTT
>NW_003852409.1:11774915-11784477 GCF_000181295.1 Otolemur garnettii | reverse complement strand
TTTCTTCCTTTGTTCAGGAGCCTCTGACCAGGGTTGCTACCAGTCGGCCATCTTCCCAGAATCCCCAGGGTACCTTTTGTAAGAATATCTGCACATCATACAAATTAAAACGTCATCATTATTTAAAACCCTTCACATAAAGAAGTTCAGTTGGGTTTGACATCCATCTGCATTATTACAAACCAATATTCACGAGTAAAAAGGAAGAACCGTTAGTTTCCTTAAATATGATTTCAATTATTATACAAGTGTCTGAAAATTGTAATCATCTTTGTATGAAAAATTTCTGGCCTATTTTTAATAATTCGAAGAAACATTCCTTGAGGTATCATGGTCAGAGATCGTTGGTAGTCATTTTAAGCATAAAGAATAATATTTTAAAAGTTATATTAAGAAAAGCAAGCTTCATTTCTCATGGGAAAATTTTAAAACATTTGTTTAGAAGTTTTACATAAATTCAATATTTTGGTATTTTCTTTGAAACATTGTGCGGCATCATAATCATAAGGAAAACCGGTAATTTTTCAAACTTAAACCTCATATAGACACATCCAGACCTCCTTCAACCCACTCTAGTATACGGGGACAGGTATTTTTATTTTCTCTGTGTGCTATGATATAAAAGACTTTGGGAAGCACTTTCCAGAGCACAGACTGAATCTACACCTCAGCTCGCTGCCACTGCTAACCTGTAAGATCGCTGGGCTGGAAAGTGGCTATTATACATGCCTTAATGTATCTGTGGATGGCCTATGATGTCTGTTAAATGAACAGAGCACATTAAATGCTTGTTTCAGGCATTTCGTCTCATACATAAACTTGTGATTTGAACTTGTAATCACTATAATGGCAGCTACAATCTACTGACGACACCGAGTGCCTCATAAACATTATTTCTCTTCTTGCAAATAAAATGGTTGACACACAAAAGCATGTGTGCGATGTATCTGCAAGGTAGAAAGCTAATAATATAATGAACCACTAAAACACATCAGTTGCAATCCTCAGCACAACCTGTTGAGAGGTGAATATCCACTGCCTCCTCTTTACAATGAAAAAAGAGAGGTATGGGGAGGATGAGTCACCACCCAAGGCCACACAGAAGATGATGCCATTCTCGGTCACTAGCACTTATCCAAGGGACTTAGATTATTAGCTTAGCATCTTTCTAAAATCTATAGATGTCAGCCAAAGGTAGGATTAAAGACCTGAATACTTCTCCCCCCACCACCAAAAAGAGAAAGAGATGCACACACAAAGAAAGAAAGACCTAGAGACAGAGACAGAGAAAGACAAGAAAATGTTGATATAGATTTGGTAGATTCTAGGAAAACTTCCATTTAAAATCTGAGCAACAGTCCCCATTCCACCATAACTTCTCTAGAAGAATGAAAGAATAAGAAGGGTGGAAAGGGAAGAAGAGGAGGAGGAACACGAGAGATGATAGAGGTCTGAGATAAACTCAATAATATAAACTGAAACTCTCATCATACTCTCAAGCCTTGGTTGAACAAAGTTAGATGAAAATACTAAAGCTATGGAAAAGATACCCAATCACATGGATATTTAAAAATATCTATACTGATATGTCTATGAAGCTATCTGAAAACATGTGCGAGCTTTTTTACGACAAAAAGCACAGATAACAATGGCCTCATTTCCTTCTATTTGACAGTGCCCTGACCTGCTTTGTAGTTATCAACGATACACAACTTCCTGCCTTATGGGGTGAGGTTTTCACTAGAAGGAAGGGACGTAAAAGAATTCTAGATGTCAGACAAAGCTGGTTGTACTTAATGTGAGTACAACAGGTGTCCTGGGCCTCTACTAACACCTCTAGGGAAATGTAAACAGGACCCTGCTGGCCTGGGTGTGCAGTGTGTCCAGTGCCAAGTCGACATATGTAACCAATAAGAAGAGCAGGCTGGCACGCGCAAGGCAGTTAGAAGTAACGCCACTAAATGGCCCTAACCACTTAGATCAGGGTGCCATACAGAGTAGGTATGAAAAAAAGGGACTTCCTCCTGCTCATGGATGATGGCCAAGTCAATAATGGGGAAAAAAATTATTACTTGATGTAACTTTAGTAACAAGAGAAATAAAGAAAAATATGATTTCAATACCTTCCTTAGTGATCCAGAAAAGAAGAAATAAACTAGACAGTAAGTGGAATAAAAGAGGAGACACTATAACTAAGAAAACATTAGAATCAAGAAATTAAATTTAAACACTAGCATATTCAGGTCTCCAGAAAAACAGAGCCAAGGATGTGTGCAGGTTAGTCGTGAGCGAAACTAACATCAGCATAAAAGGGGCCTTTGATGGGAGCCCCTGATGGGCGGGAGGCACAGGAAGCTTCTGGGTGCTGGAATCTGCCATAGCTGTGGCTGTTGCACACACGAGTGGCTTTGCAGGCCAAAATCACTGAGCTGTATACCTGAGATGAGTGCACTTTATTGCACAAATATTACATCTCAATCAGCAAAAGAAATTAGTTATACTAGAAGAAAAAAGAAAGAAAACTGGAGAACAAAGCAGTGGGAAGGGTCTGATCCCACCATGGGACTGGGGTGGGGTGGGGGAACAGGAGAAAAATAAGAGAGGAACTGGTAGGCTTCTGTGACAGAGGAGGGAAGAGTCACGACCCGTGGGGGGCCAGACCGTAGCACGAGGACCTTCCGCCCAGGAGAAGTTTGCAGAGCCCCTGGCCCAACTCCAGGATGGTACGGTGCGTGGAAGGCTAGTCGGGAAATTTAACTTATCATTAGGGAACCACACACTGTTTCTTGAACAGCCTTTCCCACATTTTCTTAGACGAATTCTAAAAAAAAAAAAAAAAAATGAAGTAAAACACAACCTGCTGTACTAACAAGTTTTAACAAAGCTAAACTGCATTTTACCCAAAACCATGATGTCCAAAAATCTGGCACCATGACGTGTGGATGAGGAGATGGGTTCCCCTAGGGTGCCACAGGGTCTGGTACCACGAAGAGTCCAAAGCAGTTACCTAACTCTGTGGCAGGAAGTTCTGATAAAATGAAGCCTCGTGTGTGGACACTGCATGTCCTTGACCTCAAGCCCTGGCTAAGGTCTTTATTTACATTGAGGGACAAAAGAATAAAAGAAGACAGTGTTCCTGCCCCCCCCAGCCCCCAGAGATGGTTCTGAACAAAGACACTTCACTGTAGCCATGGATTTCTACATGGTTTCTAAGATTTGCTCGCATTTTGGTGAAAAGAGAATTCTTCCAAATAAGATTGTCTTAGATTTTTCCATGCTCTAACTGCAGCAGAGAGCCTAGACTCTGAGTTGCTCTGTGGGCCACGTGCTCCGTGGGACCAACTGGAGCAGAGTGAGCTGGCCAAGTCAGCGTGGCCGCAGCCCAGAAGCTAACTGCCTTTGACTTGGCTCTGTGGCCAGGTAGGTTGCTGAGGGGCCTGGCTATGAACCCTGAGGAGTCTGAGAGAGAACAATTCTGACTAAGAATGAAACAAGTAGTTTCTGGAGACGCACTCTCTGGGCCATTGGGACCACCAGCTTATGAGGCCAGCAGGGACTTCACCAGGTTCCTCCTGAGCAGAGCTCATGGGGCTGGGGTCTGTCCTGGGCACAGATTCCTGGATGCCAAGCTTCCCGGTGAGGAAATGTGTCAACCTTCTCCTACCCTCCAACCACCGCGACTGATCAAGGGACAGTGACCAGATAGCCAATGTCCTGGCGGATTCTGTGAACATTCTACTAGTTCTGCCTTTGCCAAAATGTTCCCTGTGCCCGTCCCTTTCCCTCCTCTGACCCCTATTCTCTCCCCTCTTTTTTCTCCCTCCTCCCTCTCCTCCCTTTCTCTTCCTCTTCTCCTCTCTCCCTTCCCTCTCCCTAGCTTTCTCCCTCTCTTTCTCTCTCCTTCTCCCTCTTCCTCTTCTTCTCCTTCTCCCTTTCCCTCCCTTTCCTTCTCTCCCCCCTTTTATAGTCTCCCCCTATTTCCTCCCTCCCTTCCTCTTCTGTGTGTTTAGTCATAACCTTATTACCCCTTCTCCTCTAAACTAGCTAATTCTTGACATTTTAGATGAGTTTATCCTTTTAAATATGAAACTCAGTTTCAAGGAAAAACTTGAAACAATAGAAATATTTGAAACTATAAAACATTGGAACCAGGGAAACAAACTTCCAAGCTGTCCTATGATGAGAGGCAACCCCAACACCATTTCAGTTTGACTTCCAAGCTGTCCTGTGATGCGCCGGGCAACCCCAACACCATTTCAGTTTGACAGTTTTTCCTGCCTCTCTGCCAGGTACCGTGTAGGACGCTTCAGAAGATCAAGGTAGAAACAGAAATGAAAGAGGCACTGATAGTAATCAACATTTACTGAGCTCGTTCTTTGTGTCAAGTTCTGTGCCGAGCTCCTTATGTCTACGAGCTCATTTAGTCCTCTTGAAACCTTACTAGGATGAACTCATTGGTCCTATGTTACAGAAGAGAAGACTGAAGCTTTGGAGGGTAAATAACTTGAAAGGACTAAGCAGCTAGTTAGGTCGGCTGTATGATCCCAGAGTGCCAGGGTCCTGTCCCTAGGGCAGACAAGTAATTTAACTGTTAGTTTAAAAGTAAGCTAGCTAAACTTCTTATCCTTGCTCAGTTTATTTCTCTGTTTCCCCCTTTTTCTGGGGGGTGTTTTCCCTTGTCAAGAGTGGGGTCTTTGGTCCCCATTCTCCCTGCACGAGAGCTCTCCCCTGGACTGTGAAGACCTTCAGTCATATTATCTTACTCTGTTATCACAACCAACTTGCAAAGTAGGTTGTACTATCCATGTAGATGATGAAACCAATTCAGAAAGTTTGAGTAACTCATCCCAGGTCACACAGCTGGTCAATGATGGAAAAATTTCAACTCAAACATCTAAATCAAGAACATATTCCCCGCCCCCCCATCAAACTGTGTGACTATGGTCCCCCAAATTAAGGAGTTCTTGATTTACTAAGAGTATTAAGACATACAAAGAGCTATAGCAAGTTTCTTTAGAAAGATAAAAAGTGCAGGAAGAAAAGGGCTATCTCTGTTTGACAGACACTGAAAGGGTCCTTGGGAAAGGAGGCATGAAGCAGGGTTGAGAAGGACTGAAAAGCTTGGCCTTCCAATTGTTCCATCTCTCAGAGTGAACAGATTGCTTTATGTCCTACTGGCCTGAGCTGCTATGCAGGGATCCAAGTTTTAGCTTATTTAAGTTGAGCTATTTCTCTTGGTAGAAATCTTAAGGATATCCCCAAATATTAAAAGAAAAATGGACAAATATGAACTGGAAGGGCTATCTAAGAATATTAACCAATGGTTTTAATACCTTAGAAAATCAAAAAAAGGAATTGATTAAGAGTAATGATAAAATAACAATACCCACTTGTAGCTGTGACGGCATCTTTCACCCAAACACCTACTGCTAAGTAGAGTCAGCCTCGTTATCAATAATGAGGCTGCCTCCTCTGTCCTGATTACTATCTTAAGATGGGGAAATGGCTTCTGGGACAGCCAAGATGGGTTTCTGCAAATGGGTCACGGAGTATTGTGGAGAAGATGGGGGAAAGCCCCCTGGCATCTTCTTCTCCCAAGCTTGTTTTCTTCTCTCCCAGAAATAGCAGATCTGTTTTGAGTGACTGCTTTGAACCAGGTCCTCTGCTGGGGCTCAGAGGTTTGGTGACTTTGGTGGAAACGAGTTGGAGGTGCTGTCATACCACAAATAGCCTCCAAATCTCTGCTCCCTGGCTGTTGCACCACATGAAGGTTACATAACTCTCATTTGAGCAATCTAAAATCTTGCTACAAATCAAAGGTTTCACAACTTGCATAGTTGATTTTCAGCCTTCTGCATTGCACTTAGTCTAATTATCAGAGGCTAGAGAAGAAATCAGGTCAGCTCTAACAATTTGAGAAAACAATAATCATTTCATGAGAACTCACTAAGTGGGCCATATCTTGGGATTTGAAGCCAGATCTGTTGATGGAGTAGAGAGAAGGTGAGTCAGGAATATCTTCATAGAGGGATTCTTGAGCTGAGGTTTTAAAAGATATGTAGAGAATGTACAAGAAGGCAGGGGAGGAATAGTTCTTCCAAACAGAGGGGAAGTATGTTCAAAGGAAGAGAGGCATGAAAGTGTGATGAATTCTTGAAATTATGGCAGTTTGGCATGACCATGCCCTGATGAATTTCATTACATCATTACATTATTATAACACAGGAGAATTCTTGCAATCCCACTTTAAAAACTTTGGAACATCTGAGATGCTCTCCAAGAGTCTACTTGCAAGAATATTCTATGACTCTTGGGAGAAATGGTGAAGCCAATGCTTCAGAATAACTCAGGCTGGTCTTCAGGCCTATCAGAATTAAAATTCTAGTGCATGAAGATCGAAAAGTTTCCCCAAGCTTTATGATGACTCTTCAGGTTCTTTTTTTTTTTTTTTTTTTTTTTTTCTGAGACAGAGCCTCAAGCTGTCCCCCTGGGTAGAGAGCAGTGGCATCACAGCTCACAGCAACCTCCAACTCCTGGGCTCAAGCGAGTCTCCTGCCTCTGCCTCCCAAGTAGCTGGGACCTTAGGTGCCCGCCACAAGACCTGGCTATTTTTTGGTTGCAGCTGTCATTGTTGTTCGAACCCAGGCTGGATTTGAACCCTCCAGCTCAGGTGTATGTGGCTGGTGCCTTAGCCGCTTGAGCCACAAGCACTGAGCCAACTCTTCAGGTTCTTCACCCATCTTGGGCTCTGAGATCAAAAAGAAAATGGTCTTAAATGGGAATACTGCTTGATTACTGGTGAGGAGTGTTTCTGAGAATGATGTCCAATTGTGCTGTGTAAATGCCTTTCCCTTCTTCAATCCCTGAAATGGAGAAGGATGAAGTCAACTGGGAAAGAGACCAAGTAGGAGCCATTGAGGATCAGAAGGCCTAGTGATGTTATTTGTGGGAACTTAGGAAGGGCCATTTCCAGGCCTCCTCTCTGAGCCATGGTCTCTGCTGCTATTATCCAGAAGAAAGTCAAAATCTTTGAATCTGCTCCTAATTAGGTCAGGGACTTATTTACAAATCTTTCCAGTGATCGGATGTCATTCTGGAGCCTATGAGATGTGTTCATGTGGCTGCTGCAATCCTCAGCTCAGAACACCAGCCCTGAAGGCACCATGTGGGGGCTGCTGTCTTGCTGGTGATTACTCAATAATAATGAAAATAATCAATAATAACTACCATGTGGGCATCATGTTGTCTTTTTACAAGCCCTTTTCACACACACTATATCCTTTATCACCTATAACATCAACTTCAGGTAGGTATCTCCAACAGTATCTCCAGTTTACAAAGTTAGCCTCAAAGAGATTAAATAAATTGCACACTGTCACGTAGTTAGTAAGGGATGAGGCAAAGAAGACTCCAGGACTACTCTCTATGGCTCCAAAGCCCATTGGCTTTTTCAATGTGTTTGCTATTAAAGTCTTCTGAAGTTCTGTGAAATAATATCCTTCCATCCTAGGCCTGGTGTTGCTAAATGTCTTATAGTTAAGACTCTTTTTTGCTCAAGCTCAACTGCTCATCTTAGCATGGGAGAGAAAAATACTGACAATTTTTGCTCAGCAACCCTGTGCCATGCCACATTCATGCTCAGTGTTCCATAAGCACAGCAGCAACCCCTAAAATGTGCCTCTCTCAGAGTGGGACAGAAGTGTTTTTCTTATTCACCACAATCTCCAGCGTAGGGCCTGACACTTGGAGGACAATCTAGACATATTAATTGAATTGAGATGAGCATCTTTATCTCCATTTCTTAAAAGAGGAGGCTGGGACTCAGTGGAGAGGTGGCTGCCTGTGGGCATAGTTCTCGCTCTCCACTCTGCATTCTTCCATATGCTAAGGCTGCCTGGCAATCTTTCTATCTATGAACTTTTTGTTTCTCTGAACTAAAGAGAGTTGATGAAATTGCCTTTGCATTGGCCATCTTGGAAGTCAAAGGGATGCGTGCACGCAAACACACACATGCAAATGTGTATGCTTTTTGGGGTGGGGAAGGTAAGATTTATGCATGATAAAGCAGTATCTTCTAAGTCTTATTTGCCTGTTATCGGGACGCATCACATTCCTGAGGATCCATGGCTAGGAAGGAACACTTCTAGGAGTCTGACTATGCTGCCTACTGCCAGGTAGCACTATCATCTGTTCACGCTCACTGGTTATTTTCTTTAGAGTTCACTAAGACTATTCCCCTGATATTTCCAAATCATACCCTTTGCCTACAAAACAGATAGTCCTTGAATGCCAAACAAAGTTAACCTCTCATTGTGTGTAAGATCCAGCTCCCTGCAATTGTCATGTGAAAAGCATGGGTTTCACCATGTTGACACGTCTTTCATCCTTGGGGGTAGAGTCGGGGTGCCTTCTCCATCTCAGAGGTAGCAGACGTCTATGATTAACTATACAAAAACGCCAGTTTGGTGATAAAAGCTGTACTTAGCATTGACTCCTCTGCTATAGCAGGAGTCTGGGGGATGCAGCTTTTGAGAATTTTTTTTTTTAATGGAAGCTTTTGTTAACATCAGATATCTAATTAACTTAGGTTTTAAAGCTACAGAGGTGCTGCGTCCTCAAGAAAGATGGTTATCAAAATAGTTTCATCTAACATAATTACCCTAAATCTACCATGGAAGTTAAGAATGAAAATGTTGCTTTTTTAAGAAAAGCCAATGTATTGAATGGCATGGAAGCATTTTGTTGTGGGATCCCTGTCTATGCAGCGGAGGCTAGATCAACTTTCCAACCAGCATAATTATCATATCCAGAGTTTGTCTCAGGAAATGCCTTCCAGAATAAGGGAAAACACAGCATCTGTGCCCACAAGGATGGTTTGGTCCCCCCTGAGGATGAAAGGCTTCAGCTGCTCTGCAGTTATAATCAAACTGGCTCTCCCCCAGCCTCCTCCCGCTCATCCTTCATACAGTAATAACAGAGTTGCTGGCTGTGCATCCCCAAAATGGTGTTTAGGACATCAAATGCTTCAACTACCACCTATGTGCATAATGACTCCCGAGTGCTGTCTTCAGACCAGGTCTTCCACCCCCACCCTAGACTCCAAGTCAAGCTCTTCAGCTGGACTCGCCAGCAGGCTCTCCATGGCTGGATCTCCAAAACCCAACTTGTCACCTTCCTCTCTTTATCCCCCACCACGACGGCCTCGTGTGCTCTCATTCTGTACCTCACCGGCCTCCCTGTCCCGCCAGTCACCCGTAACCCTTATTTTAGGGTTTCTCATTATTTTTAAAGTGTGTTTTATATTTTACGGCAGGTTTAGATTTATAGAAAAATATCTGAGATGATCTTACAGAGAGTTCCCATATACCCTATAGCCAGTTTCCTAGTTAACATCTTATTATTAATGTGGTACATTTGTTATAATTAATAAACCAAGTTCCAGCACACTGTTACTAAGTGACGTCCATACTTTATTTCATATTTCCTTATATTTCACTTAACAGCCTTCTTTTGTCCCAGATCCCATCTAGGATCACGTTATATATATATATATATATATATA
>NW_003852409.1:11763786-11774678 GCF_000181295.1 Otolemur garnettii | reverse complement strand
GCCACCTTGGGTGTACATGGCTGGCGCCTTAGCCACTTGAGCCACAGGTGCCGAGCCGGATCACGTTATATTTAATCGTGTCACTTGGCTATGGCAACTCCTCAGACTTCCTTTGTTTGTTATGACCTTCACAGGAGTACTGGTCAGGTACATCCTAGGAAACTCTTCTTTTAGAATTTATTAATATTTTCTTATGATTATACACAAGAAATAGGTTATTAAGAGGAAGACGGCAAAAGTTAAGAGCTAACGTTACTGTCAAGGCATTGTTTGGAAATTAAATAGGATTGGTCACTGCCTTCATTCGACAGAGGAAGGGCCAATAACTAATTATGATATTGCAGTAGCATGTCTAGCACCAGGCATGAAAGTAAGTTAGGGCTTGATGAGTGCTTGAAGCTTTGGTGTGTTTCCACATCTGCATAGTAGGCTAATAGAACCTATTTCATAGGATGTTTTGATGATTAAATTAAAATAAAAGCATACTTGGCACAGGAGCCTTAACAGGGCATAGTAAACACTCTGATATGTCAGCTGCTACCATTTTTGTCACCATTACTAAAATCTGAATCTGTTATGCAAGATACCCTGGAAACCCAAAGCATTGACTTTGACCCACTCTCTCCATAAAGTAGCATATTTAATGATGAGTAGTAGAGTTAATGAGGAATAGTAGTAAACTTAATGGAAATAGCAGGCACCAAGCCCAGCTTTACAACTTAGAGAAGGGTCTTCTATAAAACTCATGTTACATTTGGTTGACTTTGAGAAGGCTTCGCTGACCATCAATTTTATGTTTAACCATGGTCCAGTTCCAAAAGGAGCATAGGCCATGGCTCCAAGTCTCAAGATGTTATAAATTTGCTGCCAGATAATAATACAGGACAGCATTCCACAAGGAGCCAAGCAGGGAGATGTGGGTGTGGGAAGTTCAGGACAGGGGCTGTTTGTGTGGGCTGTGATGTTGCTAAGGCCTGGGATGCGGGCATTGAATGGTGGGTTACATTTGGGTGGCCAGAAAGAAAGTTGGCAAGTCCTCACAACGATCTGGAAAGAATGAGTGCACAGACATCCAGTGCCTGAGAGAAGTCCAACCTGCCTGGAAACCTTCATGCAGAAAAGTGTAGGAGGTGGTATTGGACAGAGCATCAGACAGAGCAAAATAATGGGGTGAGGGTGGCCAGAAAGCTGTCTTCAAGAGCAATGGAGAGCCACACATTTTTAAGCAATGGCATGAAGATGGAATTTTCAGGAGGAGCTTTGCTGGCTTTAGGCATGACTGGTTGGCAAGGGAAAGACTGGTGGCAGGAAGATTAGCATGCTAATTCATCCAATCACAGGCCCATTTGTTGGCCATATTTACACTCAGCAAATATTTAAGGAGGTCCTGTCAGACTCTGGGGCATGTGAAAGCATACAACCTTGGTATCTGCCCTAAAGGGGCTCACAGATTAGAGGGAGAGAGATTAAAGAGGTTTCAGCTATCTCCCAGAATAGATCATGGTGAAACCAGAGGGAAATAAGTGGAATAACATGTGGGAGGTAGATACATGGTAAGATGAACACCCAAGGGACTGTAATAATTAGTCAAATACAGAGGTGGTCAACCTAGGGCCTACTGTCCTGATACACACATGTGGTACATTTGTGGTCTATGAAAATTAAGTCAACTTAAGGAGGTGGTCAATGTAGGGAGGTGGGCAACTACGGAGATTCTACTCTAGATAGGTAATAGACATAATAGATACCTATCATAAAAACATGCGTGTATATATATATATACACATACATAGAGACTGCTTATATACACACATACAATCTATTTTATAAGAATTATATTTGTATATATTATACATACGCACATGCTATTCATACACACTTGTTTTTACAATAGAAATTTGAAGGTCTAGTTTTACAATAAACATAAGAAAGAAACCAGCCTACTAGGAATAAGGATAATTCCAAATTAGAAGCCCGAATGAGCTGAATAGAGGTTGCCACTGACAAAAAGGGACTCCAGCTGATTGAGGCAAGAAGATGAATGTGTTTGGAAAGAGTTGAATGTTACAAGAGATATTAACACAGTCAAACTGCTGCCAACCAGAAACACAGTGGGAGTGGGAAGGAAGACTGGGCTGAAGGCACGGGCTTGGAAATTATCAATCACACTGTGGCAAGGACAGAAGAGGAAAAGGCCAGAGCTGAGCCACGCGCCCTCGGATATCTCCACCCCAGGAGAGATGCCATCAAGAGGAAGCACCAAGAAGCAGCAACAGAAGAGTTAGAAGTTAGGATCCAAGAAGCAGGAGGACGACCTACTAGGAGGGAAGGCTAAAAAGGGGGTAGTCAGTGAGGTCAAATGCTGCGGGCACAAGATAGTAAAACCCATCTAGGAATCATGGCACCTAACAACAACAATTAACAATGACAGTAAGAATAGCACTTTTAAACAGTTACTGTATTTCAGATCCTGGAAATGGTCTAAGCACGTAATACATGTTTTCTCATTATTTTGTTCTAAGCGAGCATCAGGCACACAGTAGTTCTCGGTAAATGACTCATGTTCTAAGCCACACTTGAGGGTTTTTAGGAATCTGGATGTTTTGCTACAATAGCTAGTGTTGGAATGTTAGAAATGGTTTTTTGTAGGCCGATAGAACAGTAATTTCTTTCTTGGGTCGTACTGTCAAGGTTAAATCATTGGTTTATTCCTGGCCAGTAAAATCCTGTCTGATAAGATTCCTTCCCTTGAGTTCTGTGTGAGAATGTGCTGTTTACCCACGTGGACTTGGGTGGAGCTCAGAATATTCCTCAATCCAACCTCGGAGAGGCAGCTTGGACCTTTGGGGGATTAGCCATTCTTTTCATAAAGTCTTACAAAGGAAGGGGTGTTTTCTGAGCATGGATTCAGACAGAAGAGTTTGGGGGGATGGGAGGTGGGAGTGGCTGGTCGTTGGCCAACCAATAGTCCTTGCCTCTTGCCACATCATCTCTGACTTGTGTATTCATCTAAAGACTGACCACAAATTAACCAGGAGGAGATTACCACCAAGTGACTTTCAGGTTACGATCCTCAGAACACAAAGGGAACATCACATTAGGAAGGGACTGTGACCACTGGTGAACCTTCCATGTGGGCTCGGAGTTGCTAACTTGTCCGGTAAACTGTAGGCAATGGTTTGCCACGTGTATCATTTGCCTACACAATTACTACCCTTAGAAAGAGGCTTCAGACACACAATGGGGTATCTGAAAGTTAAAGAATGCAAATGAGAAAATGACACATTTTTATTTAAAACCCAATTTTTAAAGGGGGAACAGGAAGAATTCTGGTGCTAAAATAAACCTTAACAAACAATTCCTTTAAGCCAGCAAGTCTGCATCCTTCTCTAGGGCCTGCTCTAATAAAAAACAGGCCTCTGCCTCCCTGTCAGTCACAGTTCTCCTTGCCCTGATGTCTTCTGTCTCAGGAAGACATAGAAGATAGCATAGGTGCTTATCAGCATGGAAGACGAGGGCGGGATTCAAACCTGGTCTGTCTACTCCCAAGTTCGTCTACACACCCAGGGGATTTCTATAAGCTGACATTGACTCCATGATCCATCAAGGGCCACAGGCAAAATCACGTTCCTTCTGAAAGAATGAACCCTTCTGGAAGTGAGAAGTGGGGCTATGGGAACAAAGGTTGAGTGAGGACAGTCAACACCAGTGGGTAGTTCCGTGAGGATGGAGGAAAAGACCATTTAGAGCTGTTGTCATTTGGAAGGATTTTACTGCTCTTCACTCTGAGTTTCCTGTAAGCATATCTTCTTGAATGTATATTTTGAAATCATATGTCTACTGAGTACATGATTTGTTTTGAATCTTAGTTTTCAAAAAAGTATCAGAATGTGAGTGACACAGGAACAGTGGTCAGGGGCCATGCCTGCAGAGGTCATAAGGGCAAACTTGACAGATGCCCTCCGCTTCAGACCTGGGAACGTTTGGCTCTCATAAGCAAGAAAATGTTTCAATACCCGCAGGAGGGAAGTGTGGAGGAAAATGCATGGACAGGCTGCCACAGATGAGAAAACACAGCAGGGAGAATGAAAACCCACGTTGTCAAGAGGAAGCTGCCTGCAGGGCTGTGGGGAGACTCTTAGAGTTCTGGCATCTGGCCCTGTATAGAGAATGCCTCCAGGGAGGGATGTGTGCCTAGTTGAGCCTGGGCCTGGCCGGATTCACTTGTAATTACAAACCTCTATGTGAATCTTGAATGGTAGAGTTGAAATGGGATTCCATCAGCAGCCAGTCCTTACAAAGGGGAGCCCAAACCCTTGTAGCCTATGTGATAGCACATTTGGATTTCTATAAACTCCTCATACCACACACACGTGTGTACACATGAGCACATACACAAAAATTTGCCTAAACCTCATCCCTCCTTTCTGAAAGTGTGAGACTTGGATGACGGGGGTCAGATTCACCTGCAGAGTTTACTAAAACACACATTCCTCAGCTCCCTTCTGACTTAATGAATTAGAATTCCTATGGAGCTGGGGCCCAGAAATACGTATTTTTAAAAGCTGTCCCAGGTGACTCTTATGCACCAGAAACTTTGAGGGCCTCTTCCTTAGGCACTAAACTACCAATTTTATTTCCAGATCTCAAACACAAGGAATACTCTAGTAACCCACCTGGCAATGGTGAGGGACAGGTTAAGGGGGGAAAGTTTTTCTATTAACCACACATTTCCTGAGGCTCTAATGTATGGGAAGTTGCATCCAACTTCACTTGGAATCACAGAGCAAAAAGATAGTCAATCAAGAGCGCCTCTTGGCCCCATATCACAGAAGCAGCCTATAGAGCAGTGTTTTTCAAACTTTTTTTGTCTCACGGTACACTTGAACCTATAGTTAAACTTCCACAGCATGCTTAAATTATGTTGATTAAAAAAAAGAATACGTTTACTGTGCTTTGAACTTCTTTTGAAAATCATTTAATTAATGATCTTTAAAAATGTAGGCAGCACACCTAAGATCCTCTCACAGCACACTGGTTGCAAATCACTGCCATAGAGGATAAGACAAGAACATGACTTGGGGAGAAGACTAGTAGGAGGTCTCCAGGATTCACATTCAGCTGTCCCTGTGGTAGCCAAGACCCCTCTCTTCTACCAGATTCAGTGCCACCCTTTGAACTGGGTATTTTGACTACTTGTGTTGAACAGAATGAGGAAGGGCACACCAATATTGAGTGGCCTGACCCGATGCCCAAGATTTTTAATCCAGATCCCTTAACTCCAAGTCCAAGGTTGTTAGAAGCTTCCAACTTTGGAATAAATATTCCATGAGGTCAATATCGAAGGTCAAAAAGTCTCAACAGGAACTAAAGCAGAAACAGATCTAGCCTGGCCACTGGGAACCAGCTATGATGTGTTACAGGTCATCACCCATAAGCCTTGGGTCACAGATTGACTCTGCTGGCTACTAACCAGGTGGCCTCAGGCCCATTACCATGTCTTTGACAATCTGAAGCGGATACCCAAGGGTTTGTTCTTGATCCCTCTCTCTCACTCTGCACATGTAAGCCACATCTAAATACAACAGAATACCTGTAAGTTGACCACCCAAGGGACTGTAACAAACTAGTCCGCATATGGAGGTGGTCAACATAAGGAACTAGGCCTACTATGCTGATATGTACATGTGGTGCATGTCTGGTCTATGAAAATTAGGTCAATTTCACAAGGGTACAAGTAAACTTTTCTAGAACTATAGTATAAATGTTTTAGCACAGTAACTAAGTAAATGACATAAAGTCTATGTTAACCAGTTTGATGAAAATATTTCAAATTGCATATGAAAACACTACACTGGACCCCATGTTTGCATTAATGTATACAGCTATCATTTAATAATAAAAGAAAAAAAAAGAAAATTAGGTCAATTTAAGGAGGTGGTCAGTGAAGGGAGGTGGTCAACTATAGAGGTTCTACTGTGTCTTCAAATGTATTCGCCTCTCCCCACCCCCACTGCTCTCACCATTGACCACTGGAGAACTGTTCACTGATCACTGCCCTTCCATTTTTGCCATTCATCCCAATTTATTCTCCCACAACAGCCTAAATCAGCGGTTCTCAACCTGTGGGTCGCGACCCCTTTGTAACAATGAAAATACATCGTGGCATTAGGAAGGTTAAGAACCACTGGCCTAAATCATGGCATGTCATCTCCTTAGGTAAAGGCTTCAGTAGCTTATAACGTATCTTAGGGCAAATCTAAATTTCCCAGTGCTTTCTACCCTACCCTACCTGGCGAGTCTAGTCTCTCCAGACCAGAGGTGAGCCCCTCTGCACCTTGCTTTCCAGGCTCCAGGCACACTGGGGTTTCTGTTTTTCCAACACTCCATGCTCCTTTCTGCTCCCTTCTGCTCAGGAGCCTTCATGTTTGGTCCTTCCCAGGGGAGCACTTTTCACATCTTAATTCACCCTCTTAACTCAACTCATTCTTCAGATCTCAGTTCATTATCATTGCCCTGAGGAACCTGTCTCATCACTCCTGCCTCCCACCACTAAATCAGTTCCTCCTGCTCTCACAGCCTCTGCACTCACTGCAGCAGCTTGCAATTATACCTCGGTGGTGATTTCCTGTCTCACCCACCAGAGTGTGAGCTACGGTAGGGCAGAGACTGTATCTTCTGTATCTCCCACCACCTCAACCCAAGCAGCTGAGTACGGAGCCTGGAATGCAGTATAAATGGTACTACCAGTGGTGTTTGCCACCATGGGCCTATAAAGGGCACATGGCATGTGTCAGTCAACAGAACAAAGTGATGTCCCCGGGAGTCACAACATGGTATTGCAGATTTAAGTTCCATCTTAAAAATTCTTTTAAATTGCATATGCCAGCCCCTGTGATGAACTGATTTTTTTTTAGTGTGAAACTATATCAAAGTCTTTACTTTCTACAACGTTCATGAGATTCTAGATTCTCTATGCCTGCTCAGCAGATCCAGGGATACTCATGCCCTGTTAAAGATACAGGGAGACAGAGAAAATGACACTGAATTGGGAATTTGGGATGTGAAAACGCACATTCTTATGCTGCCACATCCTAACTATGTGACAGGTATCATGACCTCTCTGAGCCTTGGTTTTTGAACAGCAAAAAGAGGGCTACTACTATCAATCTCCATTGTGCAGATCAAATGAGGTTAAATGTGTAAAGAAAATAGTAAGCGTTTAATAAGTAGTGGCCCACTAGTATTTGGAACTAGGAGGAGGAAGAAAAAGGATGATGGACAGAGGCAGAGAAGGGGTGGCTGATACACCAGGAAGACAAGCCTGGTAGTTCAATATCCCAGAGCTTGAGGAAGAAGGAACTCCAAGAGCAAAATTACTTTGACACATTATCAGCTGGCTCAGAGAGTGTGTGTCTGAAGGCACCTGAGAAACTTCTGGAATTGGTCTTTTTTTTTTTTTTGAGACAGAGCCTCAAGCTGTTCCCCTGGGCAGAGTGCCGTGGCATTACAGCTCACAGCAACCTCCAACTCCTGGGCTCAAGAGAGTCTCCTGCCTCAGCCTCCCAAGTAGCTGGGACTACAGGTGCCCGCCACAACACCCGGCTATTTTTTGGTTGCAGCCATCATTGTTGTTTGGCGGGCCCCCAGCTGGATTCGAACCTGCCAGCTCAGGTGTATGTGGCTGGCAACTTAGCCACTTGAGCCACAGGCGCTGAGCCTGGAATTGGTCTTTCACTTGTTTCTCTCTGATCTGAAAGAGCAAAGTTAGGAGCCTACTAATGGAAAGCAAAATCAAAGAGAACAGGAAACTTAAAACCTTCTTCCCACCAGTTTGGTGAGGCAGCAAGGATGGTAAAAGTCACTTAAATGAACTTAGGACTGACCACCCCCAGTTTGGAAGGCTCTATAATAGGATAAGAGCAAAGGGCAATAGAACCCAAATGCAAAAACCATACAAACCATGCAAACCATCGGTTGTGGTTCTGGGTCTCGCCTCTTTTAGTCAATCATCCATTGCAAATTTCTTGCATTGTTGCACACATACACACACTATAGACTAGACACTATAAACACTTTATGCTGTGTTTAAACAAAATTGGACAGACATAGTTTGTTTACTGGATTGTAAATCTTCAAAACAAAAATACATACTATATCCCCAAATCAGTACACAGGAGAAATTTTTTTCCTCAAAATATTTTCTGTAACTTGTGTTTGGAACACGGTTTTTAAAAATTCTGCCTTAAATTGTGCTAGCCACAGTTCTCTTAATGCTTTTAATCTATTGCCTCAGTTCCTTGGCATACTGAAATCCTCCAGCCTCATAGCTCACAGCCTTTCCTCATGTGGTAACATCATTGCGATCCTTCATCTAGTAAAAGATCTTTACGTCTAAGAACATTTATAGCCTCTGCAAATGTGTGTTATATTGGTTAAAATCACAGTATGTAACCAAGTTGATGGCAGCGGTGTTTCATTCTAATTGCTCTATTGATAGGAATTATATCTTTTAACCACTGGGATCAGAAGCTGAAATATGCCATCTTCCTGGTAATGCTTAGTAAGGAAAAGAAAAACCAATTTTTTTAAAACCAGCAGGGAGTATTAGGAACAAATAACCTTTAGCCACTCCTCTTACAAATTCCTAAAGTTTGCTGTGAAAGGTTCTGCCACAAAGAACAACTTTGGGTGCAGCTAAGCACCTGTGAAAATGCTCAGGTGGGGAGAGGAAAGGGAATTTGAAGGAAGGATGATTTCTATTTCATGCCAGGACAAGAATTGAGGACATTTGGTCACAGCTGGCTCCCATCCAGTCTTTGCTATAGAGGACAACTCTTCTACAGAGAAGGTCACTGAAGTTCGTTTTATTTAAAATTTCTTTCTTATGCATAATGCATTCTGTCCAGTTTAATGGAGTAAACTTGAGAGCTCCATTTAAAAGATTAAAGGTTCAAAAAAAAAAATTAAAGGTTCAAAAATCAAAACCTTCTTTCCACTGCTGTTGAATACTGTGGGAGAAAACTGGAACTCCTGCCCTTCTCAGGGGCACAGCAGGCGGGCAGCCTGCTGATACTGTTTTCTTACCCCCTCAGTTCCATGCGTCAACTCTAGGGAAAAATAACGAAAATCCCCATGCTGTCTTGTTTAAAAGCTGAAAGAATTCATTCCTCTACCCAATCACCGGAGAGGCAAAATTATAACCAAACAAGTTAACACACTCTTCTGTAACCTCAGCATGTTTTTAAAGACTGTTGCGAAAGAACTCTGACAGACAGGCAGGGCACTGATATCACTTCTGTGCTGGGCTGAGGCACAGTCATCACAGAAAGGCCAGCAGCCATTCCTATCAAAACCCAAATCCACAGCAATGGTGAGCAGGCTGTCCCTTGGTCCTTGCAATGACAGGTGACTAAAGCTAGAGGGTAGGGTGGGTGCTCTGAGCACCAGGGTGGCTGCTGATCTCCTTGGTCACTGGGGAAATGGCCCATGTATGACTTGGGCAAACACCCTGCCTTTACCCCAGGGTTTTGCTCTCCCTCTCTGCCCACACACAGCATCACACACACCTTTCTCCCTGTAGGAGACAGGACCATGAGCTCTCAGCATCACTTGCCTGGATCACTACACTAACCTCCTAAATAGTCTCCTTTGAATTTCTCTCCTCTTATCATGTCTTCCTTCTGTATGGTCCCTGTGGCCTTTCTAAAACAACCCTGGAATCTGTCATTCATCAACTTTAAAGTCTCTACTTGCTCCCCCTTGCCGAAGGTATAAAATAGAGGAACCCTCTCATCCTGGGTCCTGTGTGTTTCTCTAGTTTCACCCTCATCCTTCCTCTGCTCCTCACAATATTCCAGGCCCACCAAATCCCACAAGGTTTCTAAACAATGATGTCCTTTTGCAACTCTGTGGATTTGCACAAGCTGTTCTCTTTACCTCGATAGAATCCTTCCTTGGGGAACCCTCCCCCATCCCATTCTGCAAGTGCCAAACTCAAGGTCATTTCTGCAGTACATCCTTCACTGAATCTCCTTTGCCACCAGAGGCAGAAGGAATTCCCCCTTGTGTCCCCACATGACTTTCTGCACACCTCTAGGAGGGAGGCAGCAGAACCTGGAGTGTGCTAAGAGGACACCCTCCATAACAGTCTACCAGGATGCAAAGCCCAGTTCTGCACTTCCTAGCTCCCTTTGACCTTGGGCAAATTACCTAATCTATGACTCAGTTTGCTCAATTGCAAAATGAGAAGAAGAGGAGTGAATACCACATAGATTGCTGTGAACAATAAGTATGTTAAGCACTTTAAGCCCTCAGAAGAGTGCCCCATTCCTAAGTGCTCAGTATTATGTCCACTAAAATTTTAATGCTGTCATTATCTATTTAGGTATCTCTCTCTGTCTGGAGAAGAGGGTGGGGACTGTGTTTCTTCATGCTTAGATTCTTGGTGCCTAACAGTTCCATGTAATGGGCACTCAATAAATACTTATTGAATAAGTAGATTATTTTCTAGGCAGTAAAATATCCCCATGACCTCATAGAACTTTATTATATTTCCCCCCTCTATGGAAATGAAGATGTTATGTAGATTCATTAAACACTTTTTCTTGAGCAAATATGGTTGAGGTCCATTCGTGAGTCCCCCCATGGAGTTTGGCAGCCTGGTTCTACCAGAGTTGCATGTCTTTGGAGAAGTCACTTTCATTCATTTGTTCAATATACACCTATTGAATGTCAGTCACATGCCAGGCACTGTCTTAGGGGTTGGATAAAAGCATTGAACAAGGCAAGTAGTGTTTCTATTCTCATGAGTCTTGATGAGAAGGAGATAGTGCAGTAAACAAAGGAGAAAGAAAGGAAGGAAGGAAGGAAGGAAGGAAGGAAGGAAGGAA
>NW_003852409.1:11755157-11763630 GCF_000181295.1 Otolemur garnettii | reverse complement strand
AAGGGAAGGGAAGGGAAGGGAAGGGAAGGGAAGGGAAGGGAAGGGAGAAAGAAAGAAAGAAAGGAAGGAAGGAAGGAAAATGGAAGAAGAGTTAGTGATGAATGGTTTGATTGAATTAAAACAAGAAAATATCCTATAAAGTTCCTGGGAAGACTACATTGGAAAAGGGGATCAGGGAGTGGCACCTGCGGCTCAAGGAGTAAGGCGCCAGCCCCATATACCAGAGATGGTAGGTTCAGACCCAGCCCTGGCCAAAAACTGCAAAAAAAAAAAAAAAAAAAAAAGAAAAAGAAAAGGGGATTACGGAAGACTTATCTAGAGTCATTGGCAAACTGAAGTTTGAGACCCAGAGAAACAGTATGCCAGATGGAAGAGGCTGCTACAAAAACCTGATATAAAATCATGTTTTAGATATGACAGAAACAGAAGAAAGTCTGTATGCCCGGCACTTGGGAATGAAGGTAAGGGTAGTCCCACGTGAGGTCAGTGAGGGAGGCAGGGTTGTGCAGGCCAGGGGAGGAATGTGGGTTTTATTATAAGGGCAACCAGTGGTCCATGGAAAGTTGTGAGCAGGAGAGTAGTATGGCTTGATGTACACTTTTAAAAGTGTAGGGAGAATTGAGGACAAGGTTGTGGAGGTAGGAATACAAGCAATGAGATGAGTTAAGAAGCTATTCCCTTGGTAGAGATAAGAAACAAATAGCATAAGTTCAGATCATGCCCGTGGAAGAGGACTTGATGCATGTTTATGAAGAGTCCTGACACTGATGGAGTAAATGTAGGGGTGAGAAAAAGAAACATATCAAAGGCAAAGCCGAATTTTGCCTATAGTTCCTGAGGCATCACATTCAATGTGTTCTGTTGGTGATATATTCAACACCTAAGAATATTACCTAAGAATACTATCCCAGTCCCCATACCAGGTGACAGTTAGTGTATGGGGACAGCTGGGCAAGGTATAGACTGGTGGTGGGAGAACAAGTCTTCCACCTTCAAATTGTTGAGTTTGAGATGCCTAGTAAATACCAAATGGAGAAGACATAAAATTGGATATGCAAGTCTTGAGTCCAGCAGAGGGAAGTTAGAAGTGTGGATATGCTGGTAGGAATCATTGGCATTCAGATAGAATTTAAAACTATGGAAGCAGATATGATTTCTAGAGAGAGCATATAGTTAAGGAAATAGATAGACTCCCAGCATTTGGAGGTGATATACTAGGGACCTGGGAATAAGACCAAGAGGAAGTAGCAAGTACTGAAGGACAAACTTCAGAAGTGAAATATGTTGTGGAATCCAAAAGAAGAAATTGAACCAAGGTGGAGGGAGTGACACACTGAATCAAGTGCTGCCAGGAGGTCAACTAGAAAGAGGGTTGGATGTGGTAACATGGAAGCCTTCAATGACTGTGAAAAGATCAGTTTCAGTCTTCATTTCCAGGACCCAGGTTGTCTATGGTAAAAAAAAGCTAGGGTGGGGTTTGTTTTCCAACATTTCTTTTAGAAAATACAGAAGTCCCTTTTCCTTAAAATAAATCATTAAAAGAATCTGAGGATCTAAAGGAGAATGAAATCAGGCCACTGAATTAAATCAGGGACTCAGAAACCATATCTAGCACAATTACTTAGCTCTGTGTAATCCTAGGATTCGCTTGGAGAGAAGACTCACAGCCACTGAACTGGAAGCCCTGTGAAGGGCTCCTTGGCCTAGAGTAGCTAAGTGGGACAGTGTGAGAAGCTCTCAGTCTGCTAAGTGACAAGCTGTCTGCAGGCTCAGAGCCTCTTTATATGTGGCAAGGTTTCTGTCATGGAGAATACAACATCCCAGCCTCATAGGGAGGAATGCTTAGGATCTTCCATAATTATGGTACACTGGTTATGGAACCCTGTTCTTTCAAGAGTAGGCCATTGGCTGGTTACAAGTGCACCCATTCAACTGGTTTGCCCAGATCCTGCCACTCAGCCACACCTTCAAGAAGCATCCAAAGCCCTTCCTTTGTTGCAAAATGATTCAGTGTCCTTTCCATAAAATGTGGGGACCTAAGCATATGTTCACACATGCAACCTGTGTACATTAGAGATTTAAAGGGAGACATTCTTTAAGGGATCAGGCTCACCAGAATAAGTTTCTGGTTGACTTAAAGGAGGCAACAGGCTTATTCATGGTTCCCATGGTCCACGTTCTCTCAAAGACGAGCTACAATGACGCTCTATTGGAAATAATCACAAAAGGGATATTTGAGTATGCTTAGTGGGAGAAGGGGAGTAAAAGAGAATGTGAAGGATCATTAGACAGTACTCAATTAACTGATAGAATGATACGAAATTCTTAATTCATGGAATGCCCACTTCCTGTCAGGTACCCTGTTAGGCCTGGGAAAGGGTGGAATAGATACAAAAAAGATAAACTCTCTGGGGACATTCCTTTTGCTTATCTGAATCAAGTCATCTTCCTTTAATTAGCTCTAAGACAACTTAAAATGAAGCTATCCATTATACTTTCAAGGTTTTCCCAAGAGGTACATTCATTCAAGCTACCCAGATAAGAGACCAAGAGTGCTTGCACCACAGTGGCCTCCTGGGACATCTGTCCTCCCGGCCACTTGAGCATTTGTAAGACTCCTTCATGTATGTGAAGGTGGGACCTTCCTTTCACTTTGGGTTTGTGGGACCTTTCTTGATTTCCTGTCATTTGCTCATTAAATTGCTTTTGCTGCTTCTCTAACTAGTAAAAGAGTTTCTAGGGTTGTTTTGTTGTGGCTTATTTCTCAGCTGTATGTAGCCTGCCTCAAAAACAAAGCTCTAACATAAGAATGTGTCATTGTAGAGTAGGTGCACAGGTGGTTATTCCTTGACTATTTGCAAAATCACTGGTGTTGGTTGACTACTGCCTAATGTCTGGCCTGAAAAAGGGAAGCTGGGGAGCTTTGAATGTGGGGTATGGTTGCAGTATACAAATAATTTGGTTTAGATAGCAAAAGTCAAAGAATCTACACTGGGAAAGACCCAATAGAGTTGTTAAATACCTGACTTCCTCACATCGTCACCATCCAAAGCAAACCAAACCCAAGCTAGACCACGCCCACACCCCCAGGGTAGCCCATCAGCATGGCCATTTCCTCCAGAGCAAGGGAAGCAAAGTGATAGAGTTTTAGGAGAAGGAATTTCTTTCTGTGATCTCCTGGGAGCTGAAGAGTGGGCAGAGGTGCCAGAGCTTAGAGTATGTTATATTTGCTCCCCGTACATGAGCTTTGAGCTCACAGACAGCTGTCATTTGTGAATCAGCTTCCTTCCCATTTATACCCAATGGTTACAGAAGTACTGTGATCTCACAATCATCCCACAAGGGACATATGTATTTATATTCTCATTTTACGGAGGGGGAACAGAGAAAAGAAGCTATGTAACTAAGATTACAGAGCTCTTATCAAAACCTGGAGGTACCTGTTTCCGAATTTGATGGTCCTCACCACCCCTTCATCCAGGTCATACATGAAGCAATAGCAGGGCCGAGATCAGAGTCCAGGTCTCCCCTACTGACCCCACAGCTGACTAAAACAGTCCCCTGACATCCTTCTGCCGTGGTTTAGTTCTTGGGTTCGTGCCTGGCATTCTGATGCCTGAGTACACACCCCCACCTTTTTCTTTCATCTTTTACAGAGTTTATTGTCAAGATGTTACTCTTGGAAAGCATTTCATTTGGCAAGTTTCTGTGACCATTTGGGATTCAACTTGAAGGGAAGCACTCGGGAAATATTCTTGATGACTCTGGGATAGAGGGAAAGCAAACCATTCTGGCTGGATCTCACCCAGGAAACCTTTCCCGAGTTCTGTGGGAGCCAGGACAGGGGGGACTGAGGGAAGGGATGATGCCTAGAACCCCGAGGTGGGAGCTGGAATGACATGTGTCTATTTGAGGTTACCTATGGTCATTTGTAGCCTGAGATTAATGGGCCACATGTAATGCAGCGATGATAGAGATCACACCCAGATTTTCATCTTAGTCCGTGGAGCTGAGCAAACATCAAAAAGCTCAGCAGGTTGGTTCAGATCATTATGATAATGATTAATAACAGGCTTGTTGACGGAGCTTCTCTCTGTATAGCTTACTATTGCCTTTATGGAGAACACTCTGTTGCGTGAAGATAAAAACAACCACAACTACACTGGGAACTGAATGTATTTCCCCAAATAAATCAGTCTCCATGCTTTGGCGTCAACTTTGGTCCTGAGGAAACCTACAGTGTACCTTCCTTTTACTCTATTGATTCCAAAGCCCATGCATGTGGATATAAGGGAAATGTTTCATGGAATGAGCCCAATAAATTTTTCACACAACATAAACGTTGTGTTAACACTGTCAGTTTCTGCTCCTCTCTCTACAACCAACAAACTCAGAAGAATAAGACCAGTGACAATAAGACCTTTCTATGTGCAAGATTGAGCCCACTTCCCAAGCATAGTAGATGCTCAATAAATGTGTGCTGTATTGCTAAGCTTCTGAAGACATAACTATGAGAAAATTTCTAGTACAAGCCCTTTATTTTATAGATAAGAAAACTAGAGGGTCACTAAGCTAGCCTAGAAACATCATAACTTGATTGCTCTCAATGCTCTTCCCACACTCTCTATCAAAGCCTGGCAATGATATGCCGATCAAAGATACCAGCCAGCCTGCCAGGGAATCTGCTATCAGAAAAGCCTAAATGGTGTGACCCAGGATAACCTTGTTGCCGAATCTCCAAAGCGCTCTCACAACCTCCCAAGAAAAAATTAGACAGCACTAGTTTTATTCCTGGGATGAAATTATATCAGTCATCTTTAAAGTGTTGAGCCAGTAGTGGCAAGAACATATTTTCCTTGTCTTTCTGCTCACATAGAATTGAAATGGAGGGAAATCAAATGAAATTTCATAGCTTTTTAAAAAAAAATATTGCGTGGGAATAGAAGTGTTTCTAAATAAGGACAGAGATTAGCATTGTTCATGACATCAGGAAGCAGTGAGCAAAGCACCAGTAAGTACTGAGGTTGTTCACTCCAGAACAAAAAGAAAGTCTCAAGTGGAAAAAAAAAAGTTACGTCTAGGTAATGACTTATTCATTTAAAGAGCTTAAAGAAAGACTCTTGCCTGTCCTACCTGATCCAACCAAAAAAGATCTTCAAATTGTTTCTAACACCAAAGGGGCAGAGGAATACCAAGCTTTTCTTTGGAAGTCTAGAGCCTTCAGGACTGGCCAGATGGTCTGTGTCTGTGTCTCAGACCCTTCGGCCTGGTCTGGGGTCTGATATCCTGGTCATTGACCCCGAGCTTAGAATGATTATTGTTGCAGATGGAGGGATTTGTGCACAGAAATACAACTTCTCTCTATCTTTCTATTGTAAGCTGGCAAGGGAAGAATGTGATAAACCTCCCCGACTTAGGAGACTATCAGGCTCATGAACTTGGCCTCATTAGCCTCAGAACATCCTATCCACAACAAGTCTCATCTGTCAAGGTTGCCATGTATCATCTGATGCAGTGAGGGGTGTCGGGTCCAGACCAGTGACACACATTGACTCCTGCAAACATGACTCGTGGGTTCTTATGGAAGAGAGGCAATGCCTGCTAATCTTTCTGTGTTACAGGTCAGGTCTCAACCAGGTTTACGGTTGATTTACTTGATAAACATAAATAAATGATTCATTTGATAGAATATTTAACAATTTATTTGGTAAGCATAATGTAATTGTCCTCCTCCATTCCTATCAGAAGAGAAAGCAGCATTTTATTACAAAGTCCAGTCCTTGATCTACACTCTGGTGACCTTGATTAAGTGTTTCAACACCCTGAGCCTCTGTCTTCTTCACTTAAAATTGCTGTGGAGTGTGCCATGCTGTTTAAAATGAAAATTAGCTTTAAAAGAATCCTAGGAGAACAGAACAGCAAGAGGATGTAATGACTGCTCTTTTCTCCTCTTTTTCCTGAAATCCTTGGTTTCATGTTCTTCAAAATAAAAATAAAATCAAACTTTCTGAACTAAATAGATTCAAATGCCTCTCTCTCTCTCCATCTTAACCAAATTGAAGGACGATTTGATTGTTAATGACAGTGTGTTGCTACTAACAGCAAGGCCCACTCACCGGCAATCCACCAGCTGGTGTGATTGATCGCTCTGCTCACTTTATGGGGAAACTTCCTTTGTTAATAAGCCCCAGATAGAATCTGGGCTGTGAGATGAGGGCGTGTCCCTGCCGGCACCCGTGTCATTTTCTCTATGTGTAGAAGGGTACGTAACCACTTGGTTGCTGCCACACCCAGCAGCAGCTCCTGCGTGCTTCACAGGAGGGAGGTCGGTTCCGACTGGGTGTGTGGTGTGCAGCAGGGTCTGAGTTTGTGGGGTCCATTTCATGGCGTCCATATTTTTGTGCAGATTCCTCAAAGTACAGCACTTGGATTCTGACCCTCTTTCTGGGGACAGGGGCTTGGATGGTCCTAATATGACCGACAAGCCTCATCCTATTACTAGCTCTTGCTTCCCTCTCCTGGGACTCTTTAACCTCTGCCCAGCTTCTCGTGTTTTGAACATGCATGTGTATGTGTGTGTATGTGTACATATGTCTCTCTCTATATATGCAGATTTATATATATATATAATTTTAAGAATCACGGTGAACTCTTTATAGCTTGCTGAAATATATAGAGGTTTTTCATTCTGTCACACCTTTATATATACTAGTCCCTCAGCCTGGGACACCCCACAGCCTCTCCTGACTACTCTTCTTTCTAGAGTCAGTCAGGTTGTGGTGCCTCCTCTTAGACCCCTATCTGACTTCTCCAAGGTAGGCTGGACACTCCTTGGTCACTTCCTCCTGAATGTTTTTTATTACGGTACTTTCACATTTCAGGTTAATTACCTGTTTGTCAGCCCAACCTCCCAAATCAATGATGAATTTCTTAAAGACCTAGAGTGGGTTTTATTTCTTTATCTCAGCATCTACAGTGTCCAATACAGCACTTGGCATACTGAAAATCTCAATATAGATTCAACAAATGAGTGATTGAGTAAATAAACGGGTTCAGGTCCAGAGCCAGGCTGCCATGTGATTTCATACAGTCCAAAAAGACTGGGGGTGGTAAAGCAGGGTGGGAGCTCGCTCCGTAACCTCCTAAACATTAAAACTTCAGGGAGAAAACAGCTACCCCTGGCAGGTGCACTGGCTTGTATGACACTGCGATTGCAGAGTAGCTAATAGATCAGCTAATTTGTCCACTTTCCTGGAGTGAAGTTTTCGGCTTGGGCTCGCCTTGACTCGGAAGGCCGAGTGCGTGATGCTGCATGCCTCCTTCAATGGAGTTCAATTAAGCTTAATATCTTATGACTCAAGAGTTTGCACACCAAGGCTTGGCACTTAATATTGTAATTACCCCCTTTTGATTAGAACTGCCTTTCATAAGCAAATCGACGCAGTGGTTTGACAAGCTTGAGGAATTGTTTTTGGAGCTCACCCTACAAGTTCCACAGGGAATTATAATCATGGTAATTACTATTGAAGCGAGATGAGATTCCAGTTCTCCGTGTCCTGGGAGGTAAGTGAATAAGAGTCACTGGCTGCACCCTTTCCCATCTGAAAACAAGGAACGAAGGTGGAGGTAAACACCGGTTGGCCCACAGGCTGCGGTGTTTCTCCTTTGATCAGCTCAGCAGCCTCTGGGGATTCAGCACACACACAGAATTCTTTGGCTGCCATGTGGTTTTTGTTTTTGTTTTTTCCCCTTCCTCCAACTGGACTCCGTACTTGGTACCTACGTGCCTGGTCTGTGCTAACTTGTGGGAATCCCCAGATGCTGTCCTTTGAGGGACTCTCAGACTGATGCTAGGCTGACAGTGGAAACCCAAAGCAGTGGGAAGCCAGGGCTGGAATGACCCAGGGCTGGGCTGGTCTCAGGATGGTTGGGGCCCCAGTCAATTTATAGATAAAACGTTCTCTGAAGAATGAATTTAAAACTCCACCGGAGAAGCTCAGAGTGTTCTGGGCTGGCTTTTAAGGGAAGAATGCCTCACCAGGTTCAAGAACCTTATTCCAAACCACAAGGGAGCCTCGCAGCCACAAAAGTATTTAGCTCACACACGAGCGAGGCCGCCTTTCTGTTCTGGGGGCCGAGTGTTGGCTTCCTGGGGAGGCTGGGACAAGTTCCAAATGCTAAAGGAGACCAGTTCCCTATGGGACTCTACAGGGGCCTCTGAGAAATGATCGTTTCTTGCTTTTTCTTAGAGAAATTGTTTATGTTTGCCCCTTCCCCCAGTCTCTGGAAATGTGATCTCTTATGCCTAAATTCTGCCATTGTGGCTCCCCACTGTCCACACTTACAGGGTTCCTCCCCTATGCCTTGCTTTTCCCTCCATCAGCCATAGCCTGAAAATTCATTTTAAAATTAACAGCACAAGAAGAAAAATGCCACAAGACCCAGATTGCTAGCAGATGTCCTGGGGGTCCTG
>NW_003852409.1:11741834-11754928 GCF_000181295.1 Otolemur garnettii | reverse complement strand
GGCCTCCATGGTAATGACAATAATAAACATGGATGGAGTGCTTGCTACATGCAAGGCACTATTCTAAACATTTCATATTTAATAACACGTTAACTCAGTTTTCATAACAGCCCTATTTTTAAGACTCCAATGCAGAAACAGTGACACAGAGAGGTTAAGGATTTTGCCCAATGTCATGCGAGTAGGAGGAAGAGTGTTCAGCCTTTGATTCTGGGCAGTCTGATTCCACAGCCGAGGCCAACACACTTATTCTGTCGAAGGCCAGATGGTAAATATTTAAGGCCTTGTGGGTCAGGTTGTCTTTGTCACAATGACTGGGCTCTGTGGTTGTAGCTCAAAAGCCACCGTAGGTAATACCTAAATGACTGGGCATGGCTGTGTTCCAATAAAATGATGTTTATGGATGCTGACCTTTAATTTCACAGAATTTTTATGTGTCTCGAAATACTATAATTCTTCTGTTGATTTTTTTCCCCCACCATTTAAAAATATAAAACCATTCTTTCCTCACAGACCACACAAAAGCAGGCATTAGGCTCAATTGTCCCACAGGCCACAGCTTGTCAATTGCTGGCCTGCTCTGTGCTCTCTCTCTATTAATGAGTGAGGAAGAATTGCTATTCCGGAGACTCCCACAGCCTAGTGGGTGGGACACACAAACTGGGTAGTGACAGAGACGTGTAGATTGGACACTCTTTCAAAAATCTTTTTATCCACACACAACCTTTACCCTCCCAACCTTTACCCTCCTCCAGGCTAAACCCTAAGTGCCTTTCCAGCCCCCAATGAGCACCTGCCTCCTTGGGGAAACTTTCCTTCCCATACAGCCTGGACCCAGCTCCTCCTCTGTCCCAGCAGTCTGTCTCCCCTGGACCATCATAGTACTGTAGTTCTCTGGTTACACGTCTCCTCTGGAAAGATAGCTGTGCCCCCTCATTCCTGCCTTCCTGGATCCCGCCCTGGTCCTTGGCACTGGACATATTTGCAGAATTAAACTTAGAAATGGGAGACTCTTGAAAGGGGCAAAAAATGAAGGGAACTTTTAGAGTTTGGGTTGAGTAAACGAATACTCTGCACCAAGAAGATGGGGAAGAGCAGTGTTCCGGGGATAAAATGAACTGCTCATGACAGTATAAGAGGCAGGGATGGGGCAGACATGGCATGGGCAGGGAGTCTCCAGGGGTGGGCAGAAATGCCCTTGTCAGGACATGAGGCAGACAGTATCCCTACTTGTAAGGGTCTGAAGACTGCAGACAGTGGCATTAAGCATGGAAGTGACATGCTCACATGGTGTTTTAGAATAGGAATCAGCAAACGATAGCCCACGGATCAAATCCAGCTCAAGATGACAGTTACAAAGAGACAGAGCTGGGGCTGGAACATGAGGGTGTGGACCCAATTCTGTGTTCTGTCCGTCCAGCAAGCTGCTTCCCCCTCATCTAGGGATGGGCCCTGGATAAGGACTGCCTGCATGTGTTTGGGGGTCCTGCCATCCTAGACTCAGTGAAAGCCCACACACTGATGGAGCTGACCTTGAGGAAGGGAGGGAGGGACAGGTTGTGTGTGTCTCTCCAGCCCTGCTCCAGAGTGCCTGGTGGTGTGCAGCTTGGAGCCTGTGCTGACCTTGACACTGATTTCTGCCCATTTGCCTGCCTCCTGTGGGCCTGCTGTCCTCACCACTGATGAGGAGTTGGGCTAGCTGCTCTCTAAGGGGCCTCATCATGCTAGCATTCTAAATATTACAAGCCCTCTGGGAGGCTATGTTAAAATACCTGTGGCTTGGATTAGGAAGGGTTGAAAGTCCTGGAAGTGGAGGAAGCAGGGCAAGAGACCTCGCTTTGATCCTGAAGGTCCAGAGGTGAGCACCCCTCCAAGACTCTAGGAGGGAAGAGGTGGGGAGGGAAGGGAAAGATCCACAACAGATTAGCTCTGAGGGGCGGAGCTTGTTAAGGGGATTTAAAGTCTACTGTCTTAATAAACCTTTGTAGTTCTTTGGCGCCTGCCTTTTCTTAAAGCTCAAAGTGTTTTGCAAAGATTAGCTCTTTAATCCTGCCAACAGCCTTGTGAAGTGGGTAGGTGTGAATGTCTTATCCCCACTTAAGAACCTGGGATTCCCGGGGAAAATAGGCTCCAAACATTGACTAGGGCAGGGTGCAGAAGAGGAACCAGGGGATAGATTGTATTGAATTGCTATTTTTTTTGTCTCAACCTTCTACCAGAGGAGCAGTGGGCAATGGGAAAGCATGAATCTGGCACCAGCCGAACTCAGATACCAAGTCTAACTATCGAAGTCCCTCAACTTCTGTAACATTCAATTTTCCCTTTGGTAAGTTAGGTCACGACACCCACTACCAAACTGACTTACAGTCTGAGAATGTAAATGTAATATGCATCAAAGCCCATTGAGTATTGAAATTCTCAATGAGTATATTTCAGAGATTTTTATTTTTTTATTTTTATTTATTTTTAAGGTGACAATATATATACAAATAAGATTTGTATATATTTATCACTCACAACATATTGCTTTGAAACATGTATACATTGTGGAAGGGTTAAATCCAGATAATTTTACATATACATTACCTCACACTTTTATCAGTTATTTTTTTATCTGTAGCAGTGGTAGTTTTTTTTTATTATTAAATCATAACTGTGTACATTTATGGGGTACAGTGTGCTGATTTGATATACAACGTGGAATGCTTACATCAAACTGATTAACATAACCAGCACCTCACTTAGTTATTTGTTGTGGTCAGATGTTTATATTCTACTCTTTTTTTTTTTTTTTTTTTTTGAGACAGAGCCTCAAGCTTTTGCCCTGGGTAGAGTGCCATGGCATCACAGCTCACAGCAACCTTCAACTCCTGGGCTCAAGTGAGTCTCCTGCCTCGGCCTCCCAAGTAGCTGGGACTACAGGCACCCGCCACAACGCCCGGCTATTTTTTGGTTGTAGCCATCATTGTTGTTTGGCAGGCCGGGGCTGGATTCGAACCCACTACCTTGGGTGTACATGGCTGGCACCTTAGCCACTTGAGCCACAGGCACTGAGCCTTATACTCTACTCCTAATAGATTTGAAATGTACCATTGCATTGTGCATAATAGGTGAGGTCCCACCAGGTACCCTCCCTCCTTCTGCCCTCCCCTCTACACTCCCCTCTTCTTCCTCTTCCCTCCTTCTATCAAAAACATTCATTGGGCAAAAGATTCCCCATTTAACAAATAGTGCTGGGTGAACTGGCTGGCGACCTGTAGAAGACTGAAACTGGACCCTCACCTTTCCCCACTAACAAAAGTAGATTCTCACTGGATAAAAGATTTAAACTTAAAAATACTAGAAGAGAATGCAGGGAAAATGCTTGAAGAAATTGGCCTAGGAGAATATTTTATGAGGAGGACCCCCTGGCAATTGAAGTAACACCAAAAATATATTACTGGGATCTGATCAAACTAAAAAACTTCTGCACAGCCAAGAGAACTGTAGTAAAGCAACAGACAGACTTCAGAATGGGAGAAGATTTTTGCAGGTTATGTTTCTGACAAAGGTCTGATAACGAGAATCCACAGAGAACTCAAACTAATCAATAAGAAAAGAACAAAATAGGGCAGTGCCTGTGGCTCAAGGAGTAGGGTGCTGGCCCCATATACCGGAGGTGGCAGGTTCAAACCTGGCCCCAGCCAAAAACAGCAAAAAAAAAAAAAAGAACAAATAACCCCATGTCTTTGTGGGCAAGAGATTTGAACAGAAGACGACAGGTGAATGGCCAAACAAACACATGAAAAAATGTTCAACATCTTTAATCATCAGAAAAATGCAAATCAAAACCACTTTGAGATATCATCTAACTCCAGTAAGATTAGCCCCCATCACAAAATCTCAAAACTACAGATGTTGGCGTGGATATGGAGAGAAGGGAATGCTTCTGCACTGTTTACGGGATTGCAAACTAATACCACCTTTTTGGAAAGAAGTTTGGAGGATGCTCAAGGAACTAAAAGTTGACCTACCATTCGATCCTGCAATTCCTCTACTAGGTATCTACCCAAATATCAAAAATCATTTTATAACAAAGACATTTGTACCAGAATGTTTACTGCAGTGCAATTCATAATTTCCAAGTCATGGAAGCAGCCCAAAAGCTCATCAACCCACGAATGGTTTAACAAATTGTGGTACATGTATACTATGGAATACTATGCAGCCATTAAGAGATTTTTAAATTAAAATTCATCAGACATTTGGCAACAATGTTCTGTGGGGTTTTGTGTTCTGGAAAGTGAAGCCCAATGTACTGACTTCACATCTGGCATAAGGACAGGTGCCCTGCAAGGGACAGTTTCCCAGGTTGGAGAACAAACAAGTAAAGGAATTAAATCCTGGAGACTGTTGGGACTGTGCTTGTTCAGAGAAACTAGCCAACCAGCCTGAGCAGAATGGGCTTGAGATAAAGCCATAAAAGGGGCCCAGCTCTCATTACCTGGGCAAGGTAGTAGGACTATGTTCCACCTGGGAATCTTAGAAACTTGCCCAGTATAGCAACCTGGTCAGATCCGCAGAGGGAAGACTTCTCTGGCCCAGCACAGAGAACCAGTGAGTGTGATAATCTTGGCACCCCAGTAGCGAGATAATTCACTGTGGGATGGAAAAATATATATATATAATTTCTACTTACATTTTCTACATCTCATTCTTTGAAAACTTCTGTGTGTGTCTAAAGGCAAATAATATATTTTAGTAGTGTATTTATGTACCTAATAAGTGACATATATACATATGTGTATGTGTGTGTACATATAAATGTGTATCTTGGGAAGGTGCATTTAAATTTTCCTTTGATGAGTCACATGACCCAAAGTTTGGTGGCCACTCACAGCATCAGAAGAGGACAAACTAGATACAGAGTCCATTTGAAAGTCCGTGAAGACATCTGAGAGAGCTAACGGAGGCCTGGCTGGAGCAGTGGCTTGTGTAGGAATAAAGAGAAAGGAATATAAAGTACCTGCTACACAGGACAAAAGGCAGGACGTGAAGAAAAAGGCTCAGTGCCCGGAGCTCAGTGGTTAGGCAGGGCGCCGGCTACATACACTGGGGCTGGAGGGTTTGAACCCAGCCGGGCCCGCTGAACAACAACAACAAAAATAGCTGGGTGTTGTGGCAGCCACCTGTAGTCCCAACTACTTGCTGAGGCAAGAGAATCACATAAACTCAGAGTTTGAAGTTGCTATGAGCTGTGACTCCACCATGCTCTACCAAGGGTGACATAGTGAGATTCTGTCTCAAAAAAAAAAAAAAAAAGGAGGGGACCAGAGAAGAAGGAAAAGACAAAGCTGACTGGAGGGTTTTAATCCATGGCTGAGAGAAGACTGGCGCCGCTGAGGAAGATAAGGAAGGTGGGAGGGGAAAGTGTGGGCCAGTTGGGATTTCAGGTAGGGTAAGAGAGAGCGAGGATGTGGAGATAGAAAACTGGGCCTTGGAAGAGAGGCCGGGCTCCAGGGAGCTAGAGGTCTCCCATGGAGGTGAGTGGAGAGTGGGGTCCCCCCACTAAAAGGGACCACAGCAAGGAGTCAGAAAACGGGAAGGGAATTTCTTACCCCTAACCGGTACTAAATCTTAAGCGAGCCCATAATCAGAGCAGTTGCCGTGGTCAGTTGCCATTTCATGTGGTTTTTGGTGTCTGGCTAGAAGTTTATTTCCACAAGTTTATGAACTGATTGAACATCAGAATGTGATGGCTCTCTCGAGACAACCTAGTTTATGGTTGGCTTGGTTACAGTAACTTTTGAAAATCACAGTCCTAATATATCCATATGTGTCAGTAGACCTGCTTAATTGCACACAGCAGAATTCACCCTGGTGAATTTAAACAGAAAATGGAATTATTAAAATATGTGGAAAAGGATATCAGAGAATCCTTAGGAAGGCTAAAGAAACAGATTTGAGGCTGCATTTCCAGGAACAGTTCAAAACCACAACACTGGGGATCATTATTCAGTAACAAAGAGAAATGAAGCACCAATCCACGTCTTGACATCGACAAGCCTTGAAAACATCATGCTAAGAGAAAGAAGGCAAAGGACCACACTGTGTATGGTCCCGTTTATGTGAAATATCCAGAATGGCAAATAGACAGAAAGCTGACTAGTAGTTGCCTAGAGCTCAGAGAAGTGGTTCTCAACCTGTGGGTTGCAACTCTCTGGAACTATATTCAAGGGCCGTGGCATTAGGAAAGTTGAGAACCACTGGCTCAACCAGTGGTGGATGGGAAATTGGGAGGTGGTGGCTATGGGTGTGGGGTGTCTTTGGGGATAATAAAAATGTTCTAAAATCCACCATAGTGATACACACACAACTCTATCAATATGCTATTGATAAAAAACAGAATTATACCCTTGAAATGGATGAGTGGATGCTATGTGAATATATCTCAATCAAGTTGTTTACAAAAATAACTCCCCAAATATGCCACACCATGGAGAGGCTGTTGAGAAGAGAGTTATGACTGTCACTGGTTCTGGATGCCAGAGGTGCCAAGAACACAGCTTTCATGCGACCTCCACTATCACCGTCCGTGATGCCACCTCTTCCTTAGACACTCAGCTGGGCAGCCATGGGTCCCATGAACACTTTACAGCTCTGTGCCCCTCTGTGCCCCAAGCAAGCACATGGCATGCCTGAGACGATCTCATTTCTTCACAACGCTCATGTTGTCACTTTCAACTTGATATCCTGCATGGACGTATCTACCTGACAAAGTCCGGAGCACATTGGGCAACTTAGGTGTGAAAGATTCTGGAAACTGAGTGCTGACCCCTGCACTGGGAGATGGAAAGATGTCCCCAGAGAAAGGCTGGTCACAGACAGGATGATAGACAGCCACAAATACAACAAACACCCATCAGTGCCGCATGGTATAGAACTTCAAAATAACACTTAATAGAATGTCATCGTTTATTAGAAGATTTAAGGAAAAAGTCCTTAGAGGGTTTTTTCTTTTAATTTTTCAATTCTAGAAGTTAAAAGGCAGCCAAGTAGAGTATAAAGACAATAGGCTTTGGGACCCACCAAACCGGGGTTGAATCCCAGGCATGTTAGCTGTTTAATCTCCATATGTCCCTTAATGTCCCTGAACCTCACCTGGAAAATGATAGCAATGGTACCTTATTCAAAAGGTTATTTCCAGCACTGAGATAATGAGTACTAAGTTAATCTTGGTTTCTGCCAATAAAATGTTATTGTTTCTCTTGATTTTTATTAGATCTGGCTCAATGGTTATCCTGATTTCCATGTTTTCATAATTTTAAAAAGATATGCTATTGATTTATCTTATCCTTACATTGAACTTGTTTGTCGCAGGTATCCTCTAACCTTCCCTCCCACTCAAGACAACTACTATTCAGATTTCTGTCTTCTGAGAGTCTGTTCTCGTGAGAGTCTCATAAACGCAATTATAGAAAATTTGTGTAGAAAAAGCGCAAGAAGAAAAGTATCCCAAATGTCTGTAAGAGTTAGGTGTCTCTGGTCTGTGAACGCGTGAACAGTTTTGTTTCTTTCTGCTTTCATTACTTTCCATTTGTTTTACTCTTTTTTTTTTTTTTGAGACAGAGCCTCAAGCTGTCCCCCTGGGTAGAGTGCCGTGGCTTCACTGCTCACAGCAACCTCCAACTCCTGGGCTTAAGCGAGTCTCCTGCCTCCGCCTCCCAAGTAACTGGGACCACAGGCACCCACCACAATGCCCGGCTATTTTTTGATTGCAGCCATTACTGTTATTTGGTGGGCCCGGGCTGGATTCGAACCCACTACCCTAGGTATATGTAGCTGGCACCCCAGCTGCTTAAGGTACAGGCCCAGAGCCTGTTTTACTCTCAATAATGAACATGCACTTCTAAAATTAGATGCGAATAAAGAGTCCAACAAGGTGGACCATGAAGATGAAAAAGTTCCATGAGTTTAGCACATAAAAGGAAAACCAGCAGCAACTTCTCCATAAAGCAGCATATTAGCTGATGCACAGACGTGAACTTCAGTTACTGGTCTACAACATCATCTGATGGAGCAGTTCTGGTGTGATGCTGGACATTGCCTTAATGACTCACCCTGCCATGGCATTCCAGACATCACCTTTGTTCAGGAAACAGAGGAACTCTTCGCACACTTTCCAGAAACTTTCAGGATTCTGTAAATTTTCTGGACCTTTGCTTCTTGACACATGAGGCCCAAATCTCATGTTACTCATGGGTTATTTAAAGTAGGATGAGGACTATAGTCCCCTGATTCTCCGGCGCATGTACTTAGCATTCTCTTTTCCCCTTGGCAAATCTGTCAACTCACAAACCATGGACTGTAAATAACCAGTCAACATCTCCGGTGCGAGATCCTTCAGGGGCCTCCAGGGATAGTGATGCAACGTTCCTGATTATAAGTTCTGTACCTTTCTGATGCACAGTTCTTTCTTAGCTTTTGATGTCCTGGTTAGCAATCCATCTTACATTAATTAAATCATGATGACTCTGATAGCCCGGGAGTATTTGAAGGTTAGCAAGGGCAAGGATATGAAAGGCTAACCTCTTGGGAGCCAGAGTTATTTAAGTAGCCATAAAGACAAAAACACTGTACCACAACAATTGCAATTTGACATGTCTTTGACTCCTCAGAGATGCATGCCATTGTCCTCATTGCTGTCTTCTGTTGACCCGCTATTTCCTTTGCTCTAAGATTCACACACACCCCTTAGCATGCCAATGAAGGCCATTTATGCCTGTGTCTCCTGCTCCCTCTCCGTCTCTTCCATCCTCTCCTCTAACACAGTCTCTTTCATCCTCTCAACCTAACACATCACACTGTTAATCTTCTTCAAGTACTCTCTCATTTTTACCTCTTTATCCAAGGACACACACATTTTTACCCTGTGTAAACTTCCCCTTCTTCTTCTTCTTCACCTGAAGACCCACCTTCCTCCATTTGATTCCAGCTATTCTGGAAGACTCCCTGATTTCTCCAGAGTAAAACAGCGACCCTCTCCCTGCTCCTCTTTGTTCCCCCAAGAGGTTTCATTCAAAGTCAATCTATAGCCATTTGTCAGGAGCCCCCATATAAACTTTGCGCTGTCTCCTATAACCCTTGCATTTGTCTCTATTACGCAAGTGCCACACTGGGTGTTGTGTGTTTACCTTTCTATAAGGTTCAGCCTGGCGACAAGCAGCCATGTGGAATGTTTGCTCAAGACAATGGGACTATTTCCTCTCTTCAGACCCACCCAGATGGAGTCACTTGTGTCCTCTGACTCTAGGTTCAGCCCAGGACAAGGAGAGCAGACTACCTCAGATCTAGCCTCAGAGAACCACAGGGAGGGCCACAGAGCTCCATGCCCACTGGCCAGCGCCTTTTCTTCATCCCTGTGTGTTAGTACAAACCGTACAGTTGGGTGTCTGTGTCTGTTTCTCTGCTTAGCATGCTGTGGTGCTGTTGCCACTGGAATCCAGACTGCTGGAGAGAGAGTCTTTCAGATCTATCTTGCTTATGCCAGACTCCTACTGCAGCAGCTGTACTCACTCCAGGTAGACCCGGGGTTCTGAGATTCTGCTTCCTGCATGTTGGGGTCTAGAAATTTCCCAAGTGATGTAGTTGTCTGCTCCAAGGGCTCTCAAGCGTCACACCTGAGTTCACTCATTTCTCCATCCCCACCTGCGGGATTGGGCTCCTGGAGCAGCATGCCTTTTGGACCATGGGATCTCTTAGGTATGCATATTTCTCCCACCTTTGAAGCTGGTCTACCCCTGGCTTCTACTCTGCCCAAGAAGCCTCTTCTTTCCCACTGAAACTTCACTCAAGTACAGATAGAAAGGTTCAAAAAATTCAAACAGATTTTTTTTTTTTGAGACTATAAGTCACATGTTTAAGGCCACATAGTAGACACTGACAGATAAGCCTAAACTGTAACCTTGGCTTTGGACTACAAATACAAAGCTGTTGAGCTGAAGATGTAAAATCACATAACCTTCAAATGGCTCGGCACCCCTAGCTCAGTGAGTAGGATGCCAACCACATACACCGAGGCTGGTAGGTTAGAGCCCAGCCCAGGCCTGCTAAACAGAAATGGCAACTACAACAACAACAAAAAATAGCCAGAGTTATAGCAGGTGCCTGTTGTCCCAGCTACTAAGGAGGCTGAGGCAAGAGAATTGCTTAAACCCAAGAGTTTGTGGTTGCTGTGAGCTGTGACGCCATGACATTTTACCGAGGGCAACATAGTGAGACTCTGTCTCAAAAAAAAGAGAGAGAGAGAGAGAAAAGAAAAAGAAATATCTTTTAAAATACCGATTTTTTGTCTTACCTTTTCCAATGTCATCTCTGTCTCAGCAGCATGAGTCTTTTTCAGCTTGAGTTTCATCTTCGGTTTGTTGACAGCAGTTTCATGGTCCCTTGCCACCCTTTGCTTCTCCTCTTCATGAAGAAAACCAAGCTCCACTAGCTGCTATTTCCACTGCAAGTTCATGTTAACTAGCTCTTCTCTCCAACTTCTGAACCTGGGTCCTCATGTCAGCAATAACCTTGTGTTTAAAAATGAAAAAAATAGGCAGAAGATATAAATAGAGACATCACAAAAGAACTGCAAAAGGCCAGTAAACAAAATATAAAAATATGAAAAAAATAACCAGTTTCTAAAACTGTGCAAGAATCAATCTAGTTAACACATTGAAAACTTTTGGATGTGTAAAGTATTACACATACTATCATTACAATTAACAGTAATTTCCTTTTGGGCTGTCATTAGGGCAAGAAGTCATTAGTTACATGAATATTGGATCAGATCCTTGATTTGGGCCTCACACATGTTCATTCAACAAACACTATTAAGCACCTAATGTGCCCAGCACTAAGTTAGATGCTGAATCTGAACAAACTTCCCACAAGCATTTGAACAAGACCGATTAGTACGTGCCTCCAACATTTGTCTTTTTAAGATCAAAGAGACTACTTTATGAAACATAAATGGTTAGCAAACATTAAATATTTTTTAATTTTAGAATCACAAATCAGAAAATATCAGAAATCGATGAATATCATTTAGAGAAATGTAAAATATAAATAAATCCAGCATGAATGAACACAAGGCACAGTGACTAGAACTAGCATTGTGGGATGTGTCCTAGGGACCAGACACTTTACTGGTATTATAATATGTGCTCTCAGTAATCCTATATGAAGGAGATTATTATTATTCAGTCTGCAGTGTGGAGACTATACCTCAAGGGGCTGTAAAGGATTTTCCAAAGGTCATACAGAAAGATTTGGAGCCAGGAGTTGAGTATAGACTTGTCGAACTATAGAATTCGTGGGTTTATTTCACTACTTTCTCCTGCTTGTAAAGGGGACTGTTCTTCTAAGGAGCACATCAGTTCTATGTGACCAAGGTGAAATGGTATTTGAGAGTATCCATCTCCTGGGCCATGCGTACCAAGCAGGGGTCTCTTGTGAACACTAGAATAGTCATGCCACATTGCTGTCCTATCATCTTCTAGGTGACAACACTGGACATCCTAATGTAGGCATTTGACATAGATCTTTTCCAGCCCTAACTGCTAAAGGGCCTCCTTGCTGCTTTACTGATCTTCCTACAGCCTCTTTCTATGCAGCGACCAGAGGAGTCTCCTTCACGCTCAAGCTATATCAGTCCTCTCCTCTGCTCAAAATGCTCAGATGTCATCTGCTTTTCCTCAGAATACACACAGAATGTCCCACAGGTCCCACATGTCCTACTCCCCACCTCCTTGACCTCAGGTCCTACCACAGCTGTACCATACCTCTTTATTGCATAAACTTGTGTGTCCTAATTGGTCTGCTTTTTTATTTTTAATCACATTTTGTAAGATATAATTAGACATTCAAGTGCTGCTATGAGCCTCCCTACAGCTCTACAAACACTTCAGGCTTGCTCCAGCCCCGAGGCTCTGTGTCTGCTATTCTACCTTGGCTGGAATACTTTACCACAGGAATCCAAGTGGATCGTCTCCGTACCAAATTAAAATCTTTGCTCCAATGTCATCTTCTCAGTGATCCCTTCACCCACTAGGCCACTTCATTTAATTGTACTTCCACTCCTGGCACTGGGTACCCACTGCTACCATAATTTTTCCTAGTATCACTCATTAATTTTTAATATGCCATGTAATTTAATTATTTATATGGTTCATTGCCTATCTCCCTCCTGTAGAATGTAAGAACCTTGAGGGCAGAAGTTTCAGTTTGTTCACTGATGTATTTCTATTACTTAGAGCAGTGTCTGTCATGGATCAGGCAGTCAATAAACTCTTGCTGAGTGGAAGAATAAACCCTCTCCCCAACCCCATAAGGATGACTGTTATCATTCCCTATTTTAAAGCTTCAGAAGTTCCAGATTAGACTCGAAATGTTCAAAGCCAATAGCTGGAAAGTGGCAGAGCTAGGACACAACCCACTGCATTTCCTCAAGGAGGAGGAGAGAAGAGAGGAGAGAAGAAAGGAGAGCACAGAGAAAGCCTCTCTGACACTGGACTTCTTGGTCCATGGTCCCCACCAGCAACCTCAACAACGTGCCTTCTGTCCTCTGCTGTGACATCAGACAACCGTGCAGGTAAGTGAGTGGAAATGTCCTCTGACATTGTTGTTGGTCCCTAGTTGTCCAAGCTGGGAACCAGGCTGCAATTTTGCTTCTATGGAAAGAAAAAAGAGGCACTAATCATACACAAGAAAAATGCAGGGCTGAACCCCCAAGTCATAGTGTTCTTTTTTTTTAAATGCATACATAATGCCAAATATGAAAATCAACAGGTGTCATAAGATAGGATCAGTTCTTCTGGAGAAGTTCCTGATTACCCAACACCAAGTATGGTTGGGATAGTCATGCATTCCTGTCACCCTCTGGCATCAAATGCTGCCTGGATAGTGACTGTACACTGACCACTCTGACATGAAAGTCAATACAGATTCCAGAAGATCATGTATGTGCTTGTCTGTTGAGTAATTTATCTCTAAATATGATTATCTTCTCTTTCCTGGGCCTTGTACTATGTCCCGAGAACACAATATTGAAGCAGATTATTGCTTTCAGG
>NW_003852409.1:11737458-11739900 GCF_000181295.1 Otolemur garnettii | reverse complement strand
GAGGAGAATGGGTGGAGGGAGGGTGATTGGTGGTATATGTGAATCTTTCTAAATGAAGAAAGGGTACATGTGAATCTTTCTAAATGAAGAATATAAATGTCTTAACACAATAACTAAGAAAGTGACATGAAGGCTATGTTAACCAGTTTGATGAGAATATTTCAAAATGTATATAAAAATAGCACACTGTAACCCATGACAGTATTAATGTACACAGCTATGATCTAATAAAAAAAAAAAGGAGGAAAAAAAAAGAAATAACCCTAACTTCACCACAATGCAAAATATCAATGTAACAAAATTATACTTGTACCCCATGAATATATACAAATAAGAAAATAAATGAGAAAAAAAGGAATAAAAGAATATTTTTATGATGGATTGAATAAGATGAAAACTCAGAGAGGCTGGCACAGCCCTGGAGCCTGGTTTCATGTTATGGTATTTGCCATGAATGACGAATATGAGTATTATTTTCCTGCCTTGTGGTATGTTAAGTGACAGAAGCATAGGGATTTCAGGAGTCTGGTGAAAATCTATAAAGCTGGGCCCTCAAAATCTATATCTTCATTGAAAGTTGAACTGGAAATCACCTTGCCTCCATTGCCTCAGAGAACACTGCAAGGAAAATTGTATGTCTCACATACTTGTACAGAGTGAAGAGACAGGGATTTCTCTTAAGAATTTATAACCAAAACCCACTCATACCAAGTAAAAATGTCTTCCTAATATGAAGGTAAAACAGAGGCATTTCTATTCAAACAAAAACAGAGACATTTTCTTCATAGCAAATTCTCACTAAAGGAAATTTTGAAGGAAGTTCTTCAGCTAGGCAATCCAAACAGGTTATTCAAACTCTCCATGCCTAAATATCCTCATTACAAAATGGAAAGGATGATACAATCTAGTTCATAGATCTTTTAGAAGAATTACATGGTTTAAGGCCCTCAGACTAATGCCTGGCATATAATAAAAGTTACATAAGAGTTAACTGCTAGTATTATTGTTATTAGAGAAATAAAATGCTCCCAGATGAAAAGTCTGAGATTTAAGAAGAAATAAAAAACAAATTTTCATTGTAAAAGTTGATAATAATGTCTTATAGGGCTAAAATAAAAGCAAAAGAGAATTTAATAAAGACATCGAAATCAAAGTGGTACTGATTGGAATTAAAGAGGTTTAAGGTCCCTGTGTTATCTGATATTAAAGCAAAGGTGTTGATTAACTTTATAATTTGAAAACTTAAGCAAAAATATTAAAATTTCTTGAGCAACCAATAAAATAATAATAAAAGTGCATAATTTCCAAACTATAGAGTAACCACAAGGATTAGGTAAATTAATACGTACAACACATTTATAACAATACCTGATGCATATGTAAGTGTTTTATTTTTACACATTTTAGGGAAGTCTGAGAAAAGTGAAAATATTGATTTTGTCTGGGATGGTCATATAAATAATAAAATTTTAATAGTTTAAAATTTGTTTCTATTATTTTTGCATACGAACTTTAATAAGAAAAGAAAAACAGATTTTAGAAAGTTTTTCTTTTAAAGAGAAGCTATTGAAAGTATAATGAAGAGACTATCAAAATGCCAGGAAGTTATATAAGAACCAAATAGAACTACGGTGAGTGGGGAGGGAGGGGGAAAGGGGGGAGGGAGAGGGATTCAAGGGTTCACTTCTGTGGTTCATCTTACAAGGGTACAAGTGAATCTTTCTATGAGTGGAATATGAATGTTTTAACACAATAACTAAGAAAGTTACATGAAGGCTATGTTAACCAATTTGATGGAAGTGTCTTGGATTGTGTGTGAAAACACCACATTGTACCCCCAAAGTGCATCAGTGTACACAGTTATCATTCAATAAAAAAAAGAAAAAGAAAAAAAAAAGAACCAAACAGAACTTCTGGAAATTAAAAATGTAGTCATTGATATTAGGTGCTCAATATACAAGTTAAATATTACATTAGTCAGAGCTAAAGAGATAAGTTGTAAACTAGAAAATGGCTCTTAGGAAATTACTCAGAACGCATCCCACAAAGACAAAGAATAGGAAAATAAGAAAGAGAAATTATGAAGTACAGATTATAGAATGAGGGATTTGTTATGAAGATTAGATATAAAGTGTCTGGTGTCTAATTGACACTCAGAAGATGGTCAGAAAATGGTAGTTATGGTTATTATTCACTTTCTAAAATGGCTTCAGGGAATCATACATCTTATGATGCATGACTGATTTAAACCTACTCAAAAATATCAAAGAGAAGAGAAAGATAGTTATGCATGATTTTATGAAAAAGAAGAAAAGAAAAAGAGATACAAAAATCTGGCCAACTCATACTTTAGTAGTTCATAAAGGGAAGTACCATTTTAGCCTTGAGTCCTGTCCTCAATAAGGAGAATGAATAGAGTCTCAGAGAACAGGATGCTTAATG
>NW_003852409.1:11733179-11733755 GCF_000181295.1 Otolemur garnettii | reverse complement strand
CCATATGTTCAAACTGACTTAAATGAATCAACATAGTCCATAGCCTGGCCACAGTTATTGGTTCAGCAACAGGCACAACTGTCAGGCAAACTGGGATGAAAGATTAATCATTGAGCTATATGCAAAGCAGGGTTTCTAATATCTATAGAGTTTGAACCCAAGAGTCTGCAGCCACACAGGTGGCTTGCAGTGATCTTGCAACCATAATAAAAGTTTTTGAAGAGAGCTAATGTTAAGGAAGAAGAACTGAGAAAGAAGAGAGAGAGAAGCCAGGTTCCAGTCTGATCACTTGAGCCACTGAATCAAATCCTGAAGCCAGCCATATTGTGGCTGAATGTAATTATGTAAGCAATGTAGTTCCTCCATAAACCAAGCCATCTGAAGGTGTATTATGTACAATATGAAGCATTCTAATAGATACAGAGCATACACAAAAATTTCTTCTCATATTTTCTACATGTGCACCCTTGGAAAAATTATTTGATTTCTCTGACCCTTGTTTTCTAGATTGGTGAATAATAGAATTCACCAAGGAATCAGACTATGACAACTAAGGTAATAAAGGCAGAGTGCCCA
>NW_003852409.1:11723651-11733002 GCF_000181295.1 Otolemur garnettii | reverse complement strand
GACCTTGATTTTGTTATTTTGTGCATCATCTTTCTACAAACTAGAATAAATTAAACTGGAAATCCCTCTCCAGGCCCTGACACTGATTTAACAAGCCAGTCCTTGAGGGAGGCTATATATTGGCATTTGATACCAGCCTGGGTTCTTGGCTGTGAGAACAAACAGGGCACTGAGATAACTAACACTTGGTCAGCGCTGAAGAGAGTCCAAGTAGCAGATCAGATTTGGGAAGCTGGCTGGATAAATATTAGCCTTTATCACAGCTCAAACAATCCCAACTGCCAAACCAAAGAGTTCTTGGGAAGAAACTGTATTCCCTCTTCCGCTTTGGAGGACAGAAATCACGATGTAATTTTGTCACACTGCCCAGCAGATAACTTTTCTAGCTAGTAAATAAAGGCAGGCACCACCCTATAAGTATTGAAAGGTATCATATGGCTGCAGTCACTCTCTCCTTCGGGTGGAGAGGCGCAGGGTTGGATTAATAAGAGATACTGCCAAGAAATTGGAGGTAGGTTTTGCTTTTGGCCAGTTGAGAACTCTGGTCCTAAGAAGAGTCTGGACAGTCCAAAGAGTAATTAAAAGATACTGCAAACAGTCACATACAGGAAAAAGTGGTTTCCAATTTCATGTCCATGGCAGAATTCCTCTCCAAATTCCAAAAGCTGTGTCAACACAAACAATGAGAGTTGCAGAACTGAAGCAATCATCTGGATAAGTCAAGTTAAAAATGTTTTCTTCTGAATTATTTAGCTGGGTTTCAGTTTGGTTTCCCATATGAATTATGCAGGCAATCATTTGAACCTTACTTTATATCTTAAATTGAACAGTGCCTTTTAGTTTTCAAAATACTTTCACTTGTCTCACAATAATCTCATCTGATAGGTAAATGAGTAGCAGAGAGGTGAAGAAACTTCTTTGAGAAACTGTAGCTGAGATCCAAGTGACGGGTGATGTGGCAGAAAGGAAAGAGCATTTACAATCCTGTGTAAGACTCAGAGGCAGGGTTAGAACCCGTAAGTGCATACAGTTATGACTTAATAAAGAATTAAATTACAAAAAGTCTGACTTCTTGTCTCTGTAAGGCCATGCTATATCTTACCTGTCTCCTCTAGAGATGCTGTCACCCACATTGTGGACATCAAGGTTTAGCAGCAGCCCACAAGAGTTGACATTAGGGAGAAGATAATAAGACAACATCATCACAGAAGGTAATTACTATTCACTGAGCACTTTTTATCTGCTGGGGCTGGTGTGAAGTACTTTAAATACATTAGTGCCTCTCTTTCTGCCAATGGCTTCATGAGGTAGAAAGAATTACCTTGATTTAAACCATCACAGGCCCTGGAGGATTTGGTGACTCTCCATCTCCCCACAATGCTAAGGGTACCATTGCTCTCCAGCTTCTACTCACAGGTCTCATACTTCTCAACAGGTACCTGGGCTACTCAGGAAGGCCCCATTGCTCCTGAGTCCCCTCCCCTCACTTTCTGGTTGGATTCAGCTGTATGCTGAGTGCCAAGGATACTGAGGATGGGGACACATCAGCTTTGAGGGAAATGATGTCATTGCCTGGCCAAGTGTCTAAGTGGTGGACCCTGTCCTCAGGACGAGGGTTGGAACCTGCCCAGAGTGAACTCTCTGATGTGATCGACCAAGCTTGGGTAGTCAATTCCAACTCAGGGATACCATCTCCAGCTCTACAGGCAAACGTGCTTATGTTTGATTGCTGGCTATTTCTTTAAGGATCTACACATGTTTTGCAAATCCCCCAAACCTCTTTTGCCACTAAACCCCCTGTTATACCTTTCCTCACCCCTCTACCATACTTCTTGCTAATGTTATCTACATTTTCAACTTCCCCCTCACTGTTCAGCCCATGCTATCTCATCTAGCTAATCAGTTCTAGCCACTCAACTAACCCAGAGCTTTTCAAGGTCACCAGCAACCTCCTAATTGACCAATTCAGTTGGCCCTTTCCATTGGCATCTCCTGGGCCTTTCTGCATCATGAAGACACTGCTGAGCAACCTTCTTGAATGCCTTACTTCCATTAGCTTTCATCACACCAGCTCTCTCTATAATCCCCTCTTGATTGTCTTTCCTTCCACATTTGATTTTTAATCTTTCTATCATGGTAGAGTGGTAGAGTGCTATGTTGTCACATTTAAATGCTGAAGTTTCTTGAGCTGTGTGCTTTTTCCTGCTTAGTCTTGCTTCTACCTACACTCACGGAGCCATCATGCCTTCTATGATGTTCACTTGCCACCTGTCTGCTGAGGACCTATGGATTTTTTTTATCTCCTTCCAAATAACCCTCAAAGTGCCTTAACTTTCATATATTTCATATTAAACTCCTCATGACCGCCCAAGACCTGTTTCTCCTCTGTGATCCCACTCTCCATTAACACCGTCCACCCACCCACTTTCCCAGACCTTGAGAATCATTCCTAACATCCCTTTTCTTCCATAGTGCACGTTGTGATGCCACAGCCAATCGATTATTAAGTTCTTCATATTTTTCCTCTTAAATGTGTCTAGAATCTGTCCCTTTTCCATATTATATCTATTCCTACCATGGTATGGGTCCTCATCATCTTTTCCTAAATCAACACAACAAGACTGGGTGCGGTGGCTCATGCCTGTAATCCCAGCACTGTGGGAGGCTGAGGAGGGTGGATTGTCTGAGCTCACAGGTTTGAGACTAACCTGAGCAAGAGTGAGACCCTGCCTCTAAAAATAGCCAGGTGTTGTGGTGTGTGCCTGTAGTCCCACTTATTTGGGAGGCTGAGGCAAGAGAATTTGAGGTTGCTGTCAGCTGTGATGCCACGGCACTCTACCAAGGGTGACAAGTGAGATTCTGTCTCAAAAAACAAACAAAACCAACAACTTTCTAAATGAAAGTGAAGGTTGTAGCCTCTGACTACCTCAACTCTTTACTCACAGAACAAGTAATTCAAGAATCTGGATGTATTTTGTGCACATACTATGACATATTTTTTCTTTTATTTATTTATTTTTTATTAGATCATAGCTGTGTACATTGATACTGTCAGGGTGTACAGTGTGCTATTTTTATATACAATTTGAAATATTTTCATCAAACTGGTTAACATAGCCTTCATGTCATTTTCTTAGTTATTGTGTTAAGACATGTATATTCTTCATTTAGAAAGATTTACATGTACCCTTAAAAGACGAACCATAGATGTGATCCCACCAATCACTCTCCCTCCACCCATCCTCTCCCCCCTTCCCCTCCCTCTCCCCTTCTCCCGTATTTTGGGCTATAATTGGGTTATAGCTTTCCTATGAAAGCTATAAATTAGTTTCGTAGTAGGGCTGAATACATTGGATATTTTTTCTAAGTCCCAGAAAAACAGTATTGGAAAAAATACAGCGAGAGAGAGAGAATGTCCTAGCTCTCACTAATCTGTGTTCTACAGATCTATCTGGAGTGAGCATCTAACCCCCCAATACCTGTCAGGTTGCTCAGTGAAGGATGGTTGAACAAATATGCATGCAACACATGAAAAATCCTGTGGTTGCAATGCACACACCGTGGTATAAGGGCACAGAAGAAGGAGAAAATATTCTATATGGCAGGACATGAAAAGGCTTCCTTGAAGAGGTGACAGTGGGGCTAGTTGTGAAGCCCCTAGGGGACAGAAGTCACAAACTGAAAAGCTTTCAAGCAGGCTAGGTAGAGACAGAAGTGAAGGGAAGTGTCCGTGCTCTGTTTTTAAATGGACAGCTGCTACTCAGTCCCCACAGATTGTTGTTTTGCAAAAGCAAGGGCACAGCTGCCCAATATGCTAATTCTTCAAGAGAACTGGAATTTTTTGTGTATAAAACAAATGATATATAATGATTTTTTTTAATTAGTGAGAAATTAATGTAAGGTACTATTAAAAACCACACACACACAAAAAAAGATAAGTTATTGGACAGGATTTAGCCCAGTTCCTGACTGAGCAGATCACTAGGTGAGAAAGACTAGGAATGGCCTTCTAAGGAGAAAGGACAGAACGCTCAAGAGGACAATGCTGTGAACAGACATGGAAAGGTCAGGGAAGAGCTGAGGGAGGTCCACTCTGACTGTCAGCCAGCCTCAGCTCCTGGGGGAGACACAGAAAGAGCTGAGCCTGGTGAGGTTGGCATGAGTGATGTCTACAGCTCTGAGTTTCATCACGTGAGCAGCGGGGGTGTGGGTCATGGAAAGGTGTTAAGGAGAGAAAGACAGTGGGATCTGTGCTCTGGAATAATTATTCTGGCAATAGGGAGAGGATAGAACAGAGGTGAGGGATTGACTAGAGGTAGGGTAAGCAAAGACAACTGTCTTGTAAAACACCTTGTTTCTAAGCAACATAGAGTAACACTTGTACAGGAGCAGTTCAGGGTGACTTTTGTTAGGGGGTCAGAACACCCATGATAATAGACTTTCTAAGTGAGATGGGTTCTAATGCCACTCTGGTGTGGTGGGACCCAGCAAGTCTGTGGCCTAATAAGGAAACCTGTGACTAGGTTAGAGAGAAAGAGGGAGAGAAAATGCATGGATATGTGAGTGTATGTGTGAGTGTGTGCCTCAAACTTACTTTTCAGGCCCAGAGCGTATTGTAATCCTTTTGGATGGAAGTCAATTTGGGGCCATAAATCACCAGGGTCATCATTTCTGCAGGGAAATGTTTGCAATAGGTCTTGGGTTAGAAGGAATGTAAATTTTCTGAAAGCCAGAAAAAGATGGATAAGCATTTCTTCTCTGGTTATTCCTGTAGCGTGCACAGCCCTCTCTCTCTGAAATAAAACAGGACTGTCAACTTCACATGCTTCACTCTGGGTTTCTGGAAAGTATAACATATCAGGGCCCTGTGAGCTATGCCTTTCCACTGCCTCTCCCTGCAGGATCAATGACAAGTGGCCATCCTGTAGCAGGCTGTCAGGTACAGAAAAGCAAATCTGAGCCAAGTGAGAGCTAAGTAGTGGCTCATGATTGCAGGAGAAAGGAGCACTTTAACCACATTCCTCTCTAGCCAGGGTGCCCTGAGGCCAAGGGGATGACTGGAAGGAAAGTGAGAGGTTTCAGACTGAGAGAGGCCCCGCATGTCCTCAGTACAGACCTGGGGCTAGGGCCTCCGGACCTAGATCTGCTAAGCTAGCTCTGAGCTTCTGTACACCTTACCACCTCATTGTGTGTTCAAACTAGCTCACTTTAGAGTTCCATTCCAGTGGCCACCCTCTATGACCACCATTCAACCCATCCATCAATCCAGTGCACAGTGATTACTTTCTGAGAGCCAGGCCCGGGGCAAGAAGCTGAAATTACACATGGACATTATACCCAGTGCTCACCTGAAACAGACCAAACAGTGACTTACAGTTGAAAAAAATGGCAATAGATACAAAGAAAAGGAAAGAGAGGCGAAGAAAGGAGTGATTCCTGTTGTCTGAAAAGTAGGGAGAGGGAAGTCTAGGAAGACTTTCTGGGAAAGGAGGGATACAAGACAGACTTGGAAGGACCGAGCAGAAAGTTTAACATGAACAAAACATACAGAGAGAAGACTGCTGAGCATGTGAAACCAGGGACAATGGCCAGCTGTGGTCGGCACCTCCCAAGTAACTCCCACCTCCAGGGCTGCCCCTTCCTGCCTAGATGTCCCCAGAGTCCCCACCAGAGTCCCCTTAGTGGGACGGCTGCAATAGGAGCCCAGAGGATCACTCTGTTCCTTGGGGAAGTTACACGGGGCAGAAAGAAGGCATGAGCTCAGAGAGCAAAGGGTAGGGACAGAGAATTGTTTTTTTCCTAGTCCTTCCCTTTTGTATTAATTTATTTAACTTCATTTCATATATACCTACGCGTACACATGCATTTTGGACTCCACGTGGGCATTTTTTTTCTCTTTCTGGCTCAGCTCACCAAATCACCTCTGTCCTCCCCTCCATCTCCACCTCTCACCTCCACTTCTTCTACCCCCAGAGATCCCTTGTTAACAACTGTCTCAGGCAGGGTCATTGAAGGGAACAGGTGGTGTACTCAGAGCACAAGGAGATCTTAATAAAAGGACACATTTCTAGGAAAACTGGGGGAAGATGACAAAATAACAGCAGACAGCACGTTAGGCTTGAAAAGCCAAAGATAAAGATTATAAGATAGAGAGAAAGTGAGTGGTCACATGGAGTTCCCCTCCCTCAGAAGCTGTGGATTCAATAAAGAGTCAGCAACTACCTGTGGCCATGTCACCACCACTGATGGGAAAGGACGTGAGGGAAAACACCCTGGCCTCACACTCCTTCCTCCTTGTGTCCCATCGGCACTTCCTAGTTCCCAAACCAACCAGAAGCCAAAGGGTACAGTGGGCTTTGACACATAAGGGTCAGGCTTCAGGCACGCTGCTGGTTGGGGAAGGGCAGGGAGTAGATTTAGGTGGCAAAAAAAAAAAAAAAATACCCAGCACAACCTATCTGCATTCTCCCATGGACTTCTATGGATATCTGCATATTCATGTGCATTAGACATCTATATTTATGTCTATCTCACATCAGAGTTTTATCAATGTTTTACAAAAAAAAAAAAAAAGAAAGCAACACGCCGCACACATGTGTGCTTATCTTACATTCAACAAGAGCTCACAGACCAATCCTCCAAGTCATCTGGTAGAACTTCATTTATCCACTTAAATAGTTGCAAAATATCCTATAAGATGAATCTATAATTATTCAGGAATTCTCTTGTTGTCTAGTTTCTGTCAGCGTAAAACAGCACTGTGGAAAACATCTGTATATACATATATGCCATCGTTTATTAGGTTTTTATGCTGTAAATTCCCAGGGTGAGGAAGGCTTGGTTTAAGAGTGTGTTTGACTATATGTAACTATGTGCGTTTTTAATAAAAGTTGTCAGAATGTATTTACCATAACCGTTTCTCAAATGCTCAGGAATAGGAAGGAGGGGGAAATGGGAGGCTGGTGTCTCCACACATGGTCACCTGCTCTGGAAGGCCGCCTTGACTTCCCCCCAAAGCCCGCCCCCCTCTATCATCACTGTTCATTGTTTGCCTCCCTTCATCCACACCCTTGTCCCAACTCAAAGATCATGAGCTTTCAGAGGCTGGAGGTCACCTCTGACCCATCTCTGAACCTCTGCCGTCTAGCATGGAGCCTGACATACATTAGGCTTTCCAGCTTTACTAAAAGAAAGGATGAATAAGCCCAGAAAAGGTGCCCAGAACCTTCCAGTTAGTTTCCTTCTCTGCCTTTGCAGGGCGGGGATAGCAGTGTGCAGCAGGACCGAGGCTCCGTATTGGTACAAAGCTCTTGCTATTGGGCGGAACATTCTCAGTGCTCCGTTCCTCGCATCCTGAGCTTTTTGATGCATCATGAAAAGCTAACCTCAGACATGGAAGGAAGACATACATGGACCACAGAGCATAGATTCTACCTTTTCCAGACACACAGGGCTTGTCTTCCTTACTCTCAGGGAGGGAAAGTATAAAGAAGACTGCAGCTCATGAAAACCTTTGGAAAGAAGTCTCATGACAAAGCCCACGAGTAATTCCCAGTATCAATAAGGAAGACCATCTTTAGAGTCTTCCATTTGGTCCATTTGGTCCAAGACCTTCCCCCAGACAACTCCATGGAGAGTGTAGAGCATGTTGTCTCAGCCCACCAGCTGGGCTGGTTGCTGCCAAAAGTCATCCTCAGAGTTATGATGATGTCTCTACTCTTCTAGAAACACAAACAGAAAAATGGTTGTTTTGAGTGGCTTTGAAGGTTTTTTAGTTTGAGGGCTGTTGTTTATTTGTTTGTTTGTTTGTTTCCATTCACAGTTTGGTATCTGTCTTCCTGGTGTCTCTAGAAATCCAGAAAGCCTAGCTAACTTGTGTTCTTTTGGAAAATATATTTGTCCTTACCCAGAACTGTCAGCAGAGTTCTCAGTGGGTTTGAGTTGATGCCACTACTATGTGTGGGGCTAAGTCAGAATAGATCTTCACTACAGGCTGAACCTTTGACAGGCCGACTCACAGGCGGGGCTCAGCGTCCACCACTCTGTGCCTCTCAGATCCTGTGGGGGCAGAGGAGAAGGAGAAATTGAATGCGCCTGGGATAAGCAATGTTTGGCACCACCAGTCAGAGATGATGCCTTCATAGGGTCAGGCTGTTTGGTAGGGTGACTGGGGAGTATTGGCTGTTTACTTGGGAAATATTTTTGCTATAACAAGAATACCATGGATTGGTTATAAATACCAAAATGTATTTCTCACACTTCTAGAGGTCAGGAAATCTAAGGTCAAGGTGCCAGTAGATTTGGTGTCTGGTACGGGCCAGCGTCCTGGTTTATAGATGGTGCCTTTTCACTCATTGGACAATACAAGGCAGAAGGGATTGAAGAGGCAGGTGTGGGAGAGACAAGGGAGCTCTCTAGGGCCTTTTGTAAAAGCACTAATCCCAATCTTCAAACCTTACCACCTCACTGTGGTAAGGTTTGACCACAATGACCTAATTGCTCCCTCCCACAAAAGCCTCACCTCCTGATACCAACATAGGAGTTTTGGGGGGACACAAACATTCAGTCTATAGTAGAGATGATATTTGTGGATGGGGATACAAAGGTAGTACATGCTGGTTGGGATGACACAAAGTGGCTGGAGGCAGAAACATCTGAGGGAAAATGTGGAATCTGGTCACCCAAGGGGACTAGAATAGCCAAGGAAGGAAGACTAAATTCCAGCCCATGGTTTCTTGAGCTTGGCACATTTAGCATTTTGAACTGCAACCTAATTTCATCATCTTTCCCATATCCTATTTGTTAGAAGTAAATCACTAAGTCTAATCCACTGTCAAGGGGGAAAGGTTGATTAAAGGCTTAAATATAAAAAAGGGGGGGGGTCATTTCAGAAGCTGCCAACTGCAAGGAGTCAACAGAGCCCCTTGATCTTCAGAACCATTTTCACCTGGGAAAACGTACTCCTTTGTGTCAAGGTGTGGACTGCCTGGGCAACTAAAGCAGACTGGCTGCACAGACAGGAGTTATGGGGTCTGCAGCCTCTAGTGTTATCTGTTCCATTTTTTTGTTTGTTTGTTTGTTTTGTTTGTTTGTTTTTTCAAGAGACAGAGTCTCACTTTGTCACCCTTGGTAGAGTGCCGTGGCATCACAGCTCACAGCAACCTCCAGCTCTTGGGCTTAGATGATTCTCTTGCCTCAGCCTCCCGAGTAGCTCGGACTACAGGTGCCCACCACAATGCCTGGCTATTTTTTTTTTGCAGTTTGGCCGGGGCCGAGTTCGAAAGTGCCACGCTCAGTAAATGGAGCCAGGGCCCTGCTCACTGAGCCACAGGCACCGCCCCAGACTCTGCT
>NW_003852409.1:11716589-11723631 GCF_000181295.1 Otolemur garnettii | reverse complement strand
AGTAGCTCGGACTACAGGCACCTGCCACAATGTCTGGCTATTTTTTGTTGCACTTTGGCTGGGGCCAGGTTTGAACCTGCCACTCTCAATATATGGGGCCAGTGCCCTACTGAGCCACAGGTGCTGCCCTCTGTTCCTATTTTGAAGACTTGCTGTGTGCTTTTGCCCTCTCTAGCCTCCCTCCACTATATCAGTTATGTGACAATCTATGAGTCATCCAAATGCCCAGTGGCCATCTCGGGGCTTAAAACAGAGCTCATGTTTAGGGTCTGTTGTAAATGAAACTGAATGTACTTTTGTGCATCTGTGGCTCCAGCATAGAGATGGAGCTATCACTTTCCCCATTGGACATATTTTTTTAATTTGATGACAAAATTTCCTACAAGAAAAGGTAGCATTGGATATCAACTGGGTAGAACTCAAGCAGGAGGAAGGAACTGAGCCCCGGGTTGAGCACATGGGCACAGCTGTCTTGGCTCTTCCTGAATGGGGCAAAGACAACACAAATCCTGAAGAGGGATACCTTCACCCCTGGGGTGGCTTCTACTCTCAAAGGAGTAAAAGTTGAGGGTCTAAGTGGCCTTGTTTTATTTTGTTTGGGGACTTTTTGGAGGAAGTTCTTTTACCCTTGGAGTTTTAAGTAGTGCTGGAAAAGGATCTCTGTGAAGAAAGACTTTTCCCCATTGGGTAGACACTTGCATTGACATTCTCAACCTGTTTCACCTTCCTGATAACTGAAGCAGTTGGAGGGCCAATTTGATGCTGTCAGGATTTGAAAGATAGAAGTAAGGCAGAGGCCATCTCCTTGACTTCCAGTTGTCACTACTGCTTAGTAGGGTTGTATTTTTCTTACAACATGTTGACATGTTTATTTTTCAGGTCCTAGCACCAGCTTCTTGATCTGACTTCCTGACCCCTGAACTGCAACTTCTAGTATCCCCACTCCAGCTTCCTGCTTCCCAGTGGTTTTCATGGTGGTGGCTCCGACTCAAGACCTACCAAGTACCAGGGGCACCCTCAGAAATAGTAGTTCCCCTGCTAGGTCAGTTCTGTATTTCTTAGAATGCATTCAAGAGGCCTGGAATAGAACTGCTCTTTCTGCCTTTACAACTATTTTGTAAGCATGCAATTATTTATATTAAATCCTATCCTGCTTAAAATAGCTAGAGCAATTTCTTTTTCCTGCACTTAAACTGATTGAAGAATACTTTTGTCATCTGAAGTCCATCATCTTAAATTCTTTCTTCTGCAACTCAAAGCCATTAGCTTACTAATGTCTCCTACTTACACATAAATTGAAAGAATGCTAAGAAGTGCAGAATTTCAGGTGGTAGCCAAGGCCCAGAGCTAATCTGCTTCCCTGGGACCTGTTCCCTTGACTTGTGAATTGATTTTCTTTCTGGCATTCCTACCTCTCTACTAGATTATCCACACCGTGAAGGCAGAGTATAGATGGTGACAGACTCCAAAGCTCAGGACCATCCCCGACACATGCTTCCACAGATGTACAAGCAGTCTGGAGCATCCAAGCCTGTGGCCCTGGGGGTTCACAAGCTACTCTGCTCTCCCCTCTGCACAGACTGTGTGTAGTTCCACTCCAGGTATGGGAAAGATCTTTCCTGGCAAGAGAAAGCCACTCAATCAATTATAGAGCGAACATTCACTCTTCATTTCTACCTGAAGACAAAGCTCCCAGTTTCTTGGAACGCTTAAAAATACTAACAATGAGCATAAAAGTTTCACTGTCTTGGGGAATCGGTGGGAGTTGCAGGCCGGGCTCTGCCACCTAGAGGGAATGTCACCTTGTATATGACATTCAACCTCTATGGGCTCAGTTTCCTTCTTTGTATAATAACATGGAACTATCACCCTGCAGTCAGTACAAAGATAAATAAATTTGTCTCTCTGACTCCCAGGATTGCAGCTCCTCTCTGTCCAACCCATCCTATAAGTATGTAACCAATCAAGGCCTCTTACAACACATAAGAGTTGGAAGGGACCAGCACGACGCCTGGCAGAGTTGCCAGGCGATAAATATTTGTTAAACTAATAAACTAGTCATTGAAGATGTAATTTAATAATTTTACAACCCCCTATGAAACTCAGTAACTTTGGGGCAACTTGCCAAAGTCACATAATTACTCAGTGACAGGACCAGGCACCAACACAGAGTCCCCACCCCCACCCCGATCAGTATCCCCTGCTCCAAACACATTGTATAAAGCCATCACATTTTCCAAAAATGATACGTAGGCAAAATGGCACTGATGAATGAAAAGTAAATCATAAATTATACACAAATATTAATTTCTCAGCATCTGAGATCCATTTTACATGGAGCAGGAATTCAGATTTCCTATTGAAAATCACTTCAGGGACCAAGGATTACAGAGCTTATTTCCCCAAAGCAAATGTTCCTCTAACTCTAAATAAGATGCTGAGAGTGAAGCAATGGGGAAAATATTGGACACTGGACTGTGGAGGGGAGGAGAGGAGGCCTTTTGTGCTATTATGCTCTCTGACAGTCTTTAGAAACTTTCTCCTTTCAGGAAGTGAGAAGAGTGAATCTGAGATCTGGACTAGGACATCCTTAGTGATACAAAAATATTATGAGTCGACAACCTGAACTGCCGTGATTCACACCAGAAAGTCCCATTACAAGCAGCTCAGCAAATGCTCTAAGGGAGGACTGGCCAGGTTCAGAGAGGGGGAAATTCTACAGCAAACTGCCATGGATTTAAGCGAAAACATCCCCGAAGTTTAGGAATCACAGAATCATGGGACTGGCTTACTTTTCTGGTCTGTGCTTCATAGAGCTCTTCTCCCTGCAACTCCCAAGGCAGATCCTTCCTGTGGATGAATTAGGCTGAGTGAAGAGAACAGGATTCTTGCTCATAATTTTTTCAGCATATCTGGTTGATTTATCTGTTGATACCACTGTGTTATGGCAGTTAAAACACTGCCACATTAGAACAAGCTGGAACAGCCTCCGCACATCCATAAAAGCCATATGAAGCCCACATGTAGGAGGTGTGGGAGAACTGGTCCCGATAAGAAAATAGATGCAAACATTTGCAGTCCTTTGCTTAAAGCTGAAGTACACGGAGTGCTTGGCTACGGAACTGTAAACACTGCCGTGGAATTTAGGAAGCAACACCTTGGAGAATCTGTGAGTTCCAGACGGTTCTGTGTTCAGACAGGTGAATGGCCAAGACGAATGGGATAAACATCCTTCCATGCTCCTCTTAGGAGGAATCTTATTAACCCAGAAGAAATTTCTCACATTCCTCAGTTTTGTTCCCACCCACTTTGAGGCTGTGCCTTCTAGATCCTGCAGGGAGAAATTGGAGCCTTTTAGTCACCCCCTGGCAAAAACCCTGAATTTTTCATTCTTAGGAGATAGCTCGGGTGGATCTTGTGTTACAAGGCCTGGCTTGAAGCTAGAATCTACGAGTTCCTAGGTGTTTCAAACTTGGGTACAAATCTAAACCTCTCTCCAGATTCCTCATCTGCAAAATAATTGTGATAATCACTCACAGGCTTCAAGGAAGGGAACAGGGAAATGTTTCTACAACTCAACAGGGAAGCTGTGAGTCACAGCTCAAAGTGCTTGGAACTTGTATTATATATAAACTCTTTCTTATAGGAAAAAAAAAAAAAAGAAAATCCTCATAGAACCCCAGAAAGTGACCTCAAACTTGAGACACAGTCTCCACTTTGAGATCCACAAACCGAAGCAAGGTCTGCCTTATTTTACGTATTAAAAAGAAATCTTTCAAACTCCAATTATCAACTAACATTTTTTGAAGTAGCTATTCATGTATCATGGGTTAAACGAGTTTATTTGAAAGATTATTGTCCAAAAAAATGCAAAATTTTTGAAACGGTGTCACCCTCGGATCTCTGAGAATCACTGGCAAAGCAGTTAAGAAGCCAGACACAGAAATCGGGATTTTAATCCTGGCTTTGCCATTTACTAGCTGTGCATTTTGGCATTGGGGAACATAATCTTTCTAAAGCTTCAATTTCCCATTCTAGATTACCGTGCCCCAAAGTACTGATTAAAGGTGAGAAAACCTCTTAGAATCGTACTCTGAACAAAATCATGAGATAAAGAAATTCAAGTCTGGGGATCTTAAGACAGAAGGTCTGATCTGGCTGTGTAAGCTTGGGCAGAGCCCTCACTCTCCCTGAGCCTCAGTTTCCTCTCGGAGGAAATCAGGTGATAATCTAACAAGCTTATCTACCTTGCAGAGCTGTCAGGAGGATCAAGGTGTTTATGTGAAGGAGCCTGCCCTGCAAACAGGGGAGCACCACGCAGAACAAAAACTTCTCCTGGAAATAGGATGCTTAACACTGCTCAAGGCTTAGAAACCACCACCCCTATCTGGCAAATCAAATCCATCTTGAGGTTAGAGTTCTGGTTTATGATGCTCTGCTTCTCGTGCCAGAAATGAGCTCAGCCGAAAGTGCCATTAACTACCCGCTGCTGGGGTGGGTTCACTGTCAAGATCCTTTTTATCAGTCAGCTGGCTGTGAAAAGCTGGATAAGTACTTAACTATAACCATTACCCAGAGGGCCCAGCGGTGCTGCTTCCCCAGGCTCTGGCAAAGCTCACCCCTCTCTGGACCAGGGGCAAGATGCTGATAAAGTCATAAACAAATCCTCTTCTCCCTCCTTGGTTATCCTGTAAACCATTGTACATAGAAGAAATATGCGAGAATTGAGGGCTTCCCTATATGGGTTACTGGCTCCTTGTCTGGCCTATAACCTCTGCCACAGAGGTGCATTGTGATGAGGAGTAGAGCCCACAGAGGACAGCCTGGAGTACTCTCTTTGCAATTTTTTAGAAATGACTGGGATGCATGTCTGATGATAGTCTGCTAATATTTCAGCCCGTGTTCATTAAGTTATCTCTTATAGTCCAGGAGCTGGGGCAGGGCTTTCATACACATTATCTCTGTCCCATCTTCACAGTCATCTGGACATGTTAGAATTATTATCCCCACTTCACAGCCAGGGGTAGAGGAGAAGGGTCTCCATGTTTTCCCTTCCAAGTATCGTGCTATGGAGTCTAAATCATCTGTTCTGGCTCTTACCATTGTGACTATGGCTACTCAGAGGGCCCCGTAGATAGCAGAAGGATGATTGCGGCACCACCACAAACAACTGTGTGTCCTTGAACTCTTGCCTTAACCTGCTCTGAGCCACAGGTTCCTCCTATCTAACTTCTGCTTACCTGTAATGTGGTTATGAGCAATAGGGTTTAACTGAGATAATAGATAATAGAGCCTCCTTAGCTGACCACTTCCCTACACTGACCACCTCCTTAAGTTGACCTAATTTTCATAGACTGGACATGCATCACATGTGCATATCAGACCAGTAGGCCTAGTTCCTGATGTTGACCAGTTTGTTACACTCCCTTGGGTGATCAATTTACAAAGGTTCCATTGTATATGTATTCTCTGTACCTTTTGAGACATTGAACAGCTGGGAAGATTGTTACTAAAGTCACAGAAAACATGGTAAGCTCTTCACTCAACCTCTAATTTATCTTCTTAAAGAGGCAGGCACCCCATTGAGGTGGGGTAGAACTTTCGGGGATGCCCAATATGTGGGCAGTTTCTGGAGTCCAGCTTACCCATATCCACTTGTCTAATTCAAGACAACTTGGGGTCCAAAATGTAATGGTCTACTATAATTACATGGGCTAATGATGTGGAGTTCATCAGCCTGTGTGCCATCCAGCCTGTTTAATTTGGGTTGCTAGCTCTTTGAATCTCAATCTCTTTTTCTCCAAAATAGAACCAGTAATAGCTACCTTATAGAGCTGTTGTAAACATCAGGTAAGAGAAAGTATGTGAATCGTGCCTAGCCTCGGGGGAGTTCCATGGGTGTGTGCTCCACCATGCATTCGTCCTGAAAGTTTCACTAGATTTGCACGTGTTCATGCGGTTGCCATGCACAAGGCAGTTTCATAGGGGAAAGAACAAGAGGGGCTCCCCTTTGTGTTGGGTGAATCTGCAGGAAAGGCTTCATCAGCAGCAATGCTGCTGAAGAAATATTTTTGCCTGAGAAAGGAATTGAGACAACCATCATGAGGTGGTATTCTGCACCTAACTCCCAGAGTATAAGAAGCCTAAGAACATTGCCCACCTTACAAGCTGCATGGATACCAGCTCTGTCTGCAATCTACAACCAAGTTTTAGATGAAAGGTGTCTTAGTCTGTTTGGGCTGCTGTAACAAAATATATCAGACTGAGTATTTTATAAATAACAGAAATCATTTCCTACAGTTTTGGAGACCAGAAAGTCTAAGACCAGGGTGCTAGCATGGTCAGGTTCTACTAAGGCCCCACTTCCTGGTTCCCAGATCATGGCATCTTCTGTCTGTGTCTTTATATGGCAGAAGAGACAAATGAGTTCCTTTCAATTTCTTTTATAAGGGCATTAATCCCATTCATAAATGTTCCACTCTCATGATAAAAGTGCTTCCCAGGAGGCCTCACCTTCTGTGACCATCACCTTGGGGTTGAGGATTTCAACCCTTGGGGGAATAAAGGCATACAGATGATAGCAGATGAGTACAAAATGGTATTTTCTGAAAAAATTTTCTATTGTCAGGGGCTTCTACCTCAATATAGAACTGGGCCTCACTGTTTGGCCCATCTAGCCAGTAGTAATGGGCCTCTGTCAACTTTCCTCTGTCCTAGGGATGGAGCAGACATCCAGCTGGACAAATTAGCCAACATAAATGATACAGTCATTAAGTCCAGGGGAGAGCTTCTCCATGGGGGCTTGGGAAAGCTATCCTTGCATCTCTGTTCATATACTCTTCTTAATTTCCAACCAAATTGTGAGTTCAAAAGGCAAGGAAATTTTAATTCATATAAAGAGCACAACTGTATTTTCTGATTCACAGAAGATTGTAACTATGATTCCAAATTCCACAAGTTCCTCTTAGGACTCTATGTTGGGCTCACTCAAATGTTTGAATAAAAAATTATAAGGTAAAAAAATAGAAAACATATGGGGGGG
>NW_003852409.1:11714245-11716567 GCF_000181295.1 Otolemur garnettii | reverse complement strand
AAAAAAAAAAAACCTTAAACACAGAGGAGATGAAGAAAGAGGCTGTGGCATTTAAGATGAAGCCTTGGAAATGGGGGAAAATTTGGAAGTGCAGAAATAGAAGAGAAGGGCAATGTGACAACATAAGCAAAAACATGGAGGCAGAACACAAAGGATTTTACAGAATAAGGAATTCGATGTATATGGATGATGCAGTACATGCTACATACACTTGACCTTCTTACCCTGTCTTTGTCAATATAGTATAGCCCATTTATGGTAGAGGTCTGATGGAGATCTACACCATGGCAGATTTCTGGTGTTCACCCATATTGAGCTTTCTTTTTCTTCTGGGCACAAGGAAGGATTCTATTTCCCCACCACCCTGAAGCTAGGCAAGGCCATCTGATTAATTCCAGCCAATGCATTGTGTACAGCAGTGGTTAAGTGTCAAAGGCAATTGACCAGAGCAATTGACAGTTCATAATCCCCTGGATCTCTTCCACCGGCTTGTCCACTGAAAAGGTTGAGTTTTCCAAATAGTTTAGCTACAGGAGTGTGAGGTTGCTCACACATGGATCATTGAATCATTACAAGGAGAGTCAGTGGCTTAGAAAGTCCCCTAGAAAGTTCCCTAGATCTTTAGTAAACTTTTCATAAGAGAAAATAAATCTATGGTTTTAAGCCATTTTAGAAATGTTTGTTATGGCAGCATGAATTAGTTTGTCCTAATACACAGAGTTGCTAAAAAGTGATCCAGAGTCTTATAAAAACCACCCTGTACCTAATATGTTTACTTATTCCTCTCAGGATACCAATTGTAAGGAATCTTGGAAAGAGACAGTTTTTCTATTAGCACCTCCTAGTTTTAGGCAGGATCTGTTGAAAATAACATCACCACCAAAAGCTTTGTGACTTAATTTTGAGGCAGTGATGAAGAAAGATATTGTTGACAATCTCTAAAGCTACATTGAGATTTGGATAACTTGAACCATGACCTCATAGCAGCTTTGCATACTAATAATTACTACCATTTAGTAAATTACTGGGATTCCAACATGTTAGTGGACCCCTTACAACCCTCAACCTTACACCTAATCCTGCAGCATATGGATTATTATCTCTAATTTACAGATAAGAAAATAGGCCCAGAGAAGGGACATGACTTGTTTAATTTCACCTAAGTCAGTTAGAGGAGAATTAAGATTCAAATCCAGATATGTCTGCCTCTAAACCCAAGGTCTTCTTTCAAAGCTCATGGGAAGAATAGGTAAAAATAGAATCTTACCTAGAATTGTTCACTTTAACAAGGGAAAAAAAGCAGTATGGTAGAGATGGATAGTGCTCACTCAATATCCATTTCCTTGCTTACCTGTCTCCCCAGCAATTAGTCTTGGGCATATGAATTGTTTTGGCCAAGGAACTGTGAGCAGAAGCAGACATGTGTTATCTACAGGCTGAGGTTGCTAAAAGTCAGTGTTTATCTTGTCTTGTATCTCTGCCCCTGTTTACCTAGGAAAACACATAATCCAGTTAGTGTGGCTACAAGATGGACAGGGACCTCTAGAACTTCATGATGGTTTATGTAAAAAATAAGCCCTATTGTGGTAAGCAAGGCACAACTGGATTTTAGAGACTTGGTTTTGTTTTTGTTTTTCTTGTTGGATCACAGGTTAACAGAACTGAATTAATTCTACTGGTGCATGACACATCTTGATCATTAGTCCTTACATGATTCATTTTAATTTATTTAATTAGCCATTGAGTTAGTTATTTTTTAAAATGTGTACATTCATGAAGCTGTCCCTAAGGACTGTGACCTTGAACTTTAACCTTCATCTCTCTACATGACTTACCCACCAACTCCTTCCTCTGTCATCCCTCACATACAGTCACCCTCAACCTAAATCCTATATTCTCATTCTCAATTTTCCTTAATATATGACTTTATTTCATCAATGCATATTCCTAAAATGTTATGTATGTATTAAATTTTATTTTAAAATTTATAAAAAATAGTGATGCCCTAATCAATCAGTTTAAATCTAATTATTTTTATTTAACATTACACTACTAAACATTACAACATACTGTTGAATGTTGCTGCACTTTATTTATTTTAATGGCTATATATTGGATTTTATTCTTTTTTTTTTTTCTTGGTCACGTCCTGGGCATTCTCTTCTCCCTATCTTAAGAAAACTTACTTAGTTGCCATATACACTTACTATAAGAAGAACAGAATCCTAAGAGAAGAGGCACAGGACTGGGGTTCAGCTTAGCCCATGAATGCCAATGCAATTGTCCTTTTCAGGTCTGGATTTGGGGCACATTTCTTCTACT
>NW_003852409.1:11712634-11713742 GCF_000181295.1 Otolemur garnettii | reverse complement strand
CACATAAGTTCTCTGAGTCTCTGTTTTCCCATCTGCCAAGCACAGTTGTTATGAAAATTAAATCAGATCATATAAGTCTAGTGCTAAGAACAGGCCCTGAAGTAAGGGGGAGCTCACTTAAATGCTAGTTTTCTTTTTCTTTTTCTTTCCTCAATAGTTCTCTCAGAGATATTTTGGCAAAGTGGCAGTGTCACAGCATGAAATAACTAAGAGAAATTGTGTGGCTTATGTAAACAATACACTAAATGGTAGAGTCCACGTAAGAGGAAAAAAATCAACAACTCAGATGTGAGAAAGTTTTGCTTCTCTAGATGTTTGTGTTGGCAAAAATAGAAATTGACAATTTGTTGCCTGATAAGACAGCAAAGGGCCACAGGGAATGCATCTCCCAGACAGTCTGGGCCATTGGTCAGTGGAGTGAAGGAGACAGATCCTGAGGGAGACTGTACCTTGACAGGTTCCCCCTCCTGAGGCTCCAGGGTGAGAAGTCAGAATAACAGAAGACACATTTTTATATGTGGTAGAGAGGATCTTGCAAGATAAGGTAGCTTAGAAGGATGGGAAGATGCCCTGAGACTTCATTCGGCTAACAAAAAACAGTAAATTATTCCAAGGAGGAACATAAGAATTTGCAAACAGCTAAGAATGCCAAACTATCTGCCCAGGAGATCATCCAATGATCTTACTGTTTAAACAGCAAGACAGAAGACAACTGATAAAGATGATAGAACAGATTTGATTTCTGGGACCCATGCAAGGAAGGCTTGAGCTCTAAATTCTAGGTCAGGATGCTTGCCACCGGTCTCTGGTGTGACCCATGTGGCTTTCAAAGAGTGGATTACAGGAGAAGAAAGAGAAAACTAGGTCATTAGATGGAGCTGCTTTTGTCATGAGAATATCAGGTTATGGATAGTCAATGTACAGCAGGGTAGAACTAAGCCTGCTGTGGCTATTTTAATTAAAAGTAATTAAAATCTAAAAATAAAAAATCCAGTTCCTCCATAATACCAGCCACATTTCAGATGCTCAGTGGCTACCACATTGGACAGCACAAACATAGAATATTTCCAGCATCTTACAAAGTTCTGTTGGTCAGCATAGAGTACCA
>NW_003852409.1:11710456-11711845 GCF_000181295.1 Otolemur garnettii | reverse complement strand
CTCCAACTCCTGGGTTCAAGCGATTTTCCTGCCTCTTCCTCCCCAGTAGCTGGGACTACAGGCGCCCGCCACAACTCCTGGCTGTTTTCAGTCTTGTAAATCATTTTTACAAGCAATGCTATCCCAGGAGTATTTCCTCACAGCTGCCATTGCTACCAAGTTCTTACCATTCTTTGGGACCATCCATCATCATTAGGACATAGAATGCAAAGCTGAAAGGGACTTCAAGGCTAATCTGGTTAGAACTGTTCATGTTGAAGAAATAAGGTCTTCTCCAGGAAGATCTTATTGGACTTACCAGCCAGTAAGGCCAGATGTAGGTGCCAGGTGTCTCATATGACAGTGCTGGTGTGGGTGGAACACAAGCATCTACCTGGAGGTTCCTTCTTCTCATCCTCAAAACTGTATTTATATGAAAGTCAAAGATGGGAGAGATCAGAAGAGCCTACTGGCTACCCAAAGTCAGCATCCTTGGTGGAATTCTCCAAAGGCTGCCTTTCAGTCGAACTGAATCTGCTCCTGTTGTGTGCATCTAGGGTAAAGCCATTGCACTGAGAACACAGGCTACATCAGATGCAGTCACTGCCTATAGGGATCTTAAAAATCTGACAAAATAGGTCGGCATCTGTGGCTCAAAGGAGTAGGGTGCTGGCCCCATATGCTGGAGATGGTAGGTTCAAACCCAGCCCCTGGCCAAAAACTGCCAAAAAAAAAAAAAATGACAAAATAGAAATAAACAAAGACTTAAGAAAAACCCTATCTCATCACCTCACCTGGCACTCACAGAAGACTCTGTTTTGATTCTGGGTTTTTATGGGCCAGCAGGAATCTGACAAAAGATTCTTCCAGTTTGTATTAGTGAAAGGCTCCAGAGGGAGGGGAAAGGACATTTCAGTGTTTGGCAATGAGTAACTGTTTACCTTAGGTCAATTACTTCACATCCAGGATTGTCGTATTTAGTAAATAAAAATATAGGATGTCCAGTGAAATCTGAAGTTCTGATAAACAATGAGTAATTTTTTTAGTATAAGTATATCCCAAAATTTCATAGAATGTACTTATACTAAAAAAGTATTCCCTGTTTATCTGAAATTCAACTTTAATTCCATGTTCTGTGCCTTACCTGGCAACACTATTCATTTCTATGAGCCTGTTTCTTCACCTGGAATATTAGGATAAAATAACCCACCTTGCCTGAAGGATGCCTTAGTATCAGCAGCCTTCATATATAGTACATACTCAATAAATAAAAGCCCTCCCCACTTTTCTATCTCTTCACAACAGACATCAAATAGCAAAATGGACTCGGACAAGTGTGTCCAGCCTGGTAGATGGCTTTTTGGGAGCTAGACCAGTGAGATCTGGAAGGGAAAACAGAGACTCTTTGGC
>NW_003852409.1:11633112-11710389 GCF_000181295.1 Otolemur garnettii | reverse complement strand
TTTTTTTTTTTTTGACACGTAGAATGAGGGTCTAGAAATGAACATGGAGATATAGCTTCTGTGTTAAAAGGAAGAGTACTTCAATGATTGGTGGCCCACACATTGTTGGCTCATAAATCTCTGCTGTGAAAAACCAACTTCCTGGCAACTTAAAGACCAGGAACCCAGATGGGCATGATAAGGGTGTCAAAGATTGGAAATAGATGGGTCCTGGAGACTCCTTATTCCCACAGAGACAGACAGTGAACCCAAGGATGGAAATCTGGGCCCAAAGGAGCATATTTGGGTTGTGCTCTGCTCAGAACTTAACATATACATTCTGCTCAATAAATCCCACAAGGCAGTTTGGGTTCACACTCATCTTGGGGGGTAAAGAGGATACTGTAAATAGAAAAAGCTAGAGCTTCCAAGGAGAGAGGTGCTGCCCTTCCTGTCCCTAAGAATCTTTGACTCTGTGAGCTTCTTCTGTGATGGTAGAATGTGTGCAAGTTAGTTTCAGAGCTTATGCTGAATTACCTGGTCAGAGAAGGCCACCAGCCTGTGTTTCAGCTGAACCCCGCCAGTGATTGCAGAAAGCAGAGCTGTATTCTGTCAGGTCTGTGTTGTCTTCTTAGGGTCCTGTTGTCATTTACGATAGCCTCTAGTTTGTCCTGTGCCAGCACCCATAGTTACGTACTACTGGAAGGCCAAAGCCCAGCTGGAAGGAAATTCTGAGATACAATCAATTCAATCTCTACCCAAAGGGCATCGGGCTGCATATCACATCTTTGTCTTCAATCCACTCTTTAGTAGTAAGAAGTGTTAAAGGAAAGTGTGTGGGGAAGATGGGGGAAGAGCTCTTGTTTCTATTTCTAAAAGTCATTATTGGAACATGACATTCCCACAATTACCTAAAAAGGCTATTATAGTCCTCCCCCCTTTTCTTGTTGTATATACCATATGAGAACCCCACCATTTCCTTTTTTGAGATGGAGTCTCATTCTGTTTCCCTGGGTAGGGTGCCATGGCATCATAGCTCACAGCAACCTCAGTTTCTTGGGCTCAGGAGATCCTCTTGCCTCAGCCTCCCAAGCAACAGGGACTACAGTTGCCTGCCACAACACCTAGCTCATTTTTCTATTTTTAGTAGAGACAGGGTTTCACTCTTGTTCAGGCTGGGGTCAAACTCGTGAGCTCAAGCAATCCACCCTCCTGGGTCTCTTCAAGTGCTAGGATTATAGGCATGAGCCACTGTGCCTGGTCCCACCATTTTCTATTAAGCTTGGTATTAAGCAGGGTTGCAAAAAATGTAAAACTAAGTTATTCTTCCCACTGAACATTTTTTGGAATCCATTATTATTATTATTATAAAACTTTCTATCTGCTAACTTATAACAGTCTTATTACTTTCATTCTTAACATAATAAATTTCTAGATTTAATTTCTAATAAGGTAAATATAGATAAGTATGTATCTACATAAAACAAAGGTATTTTGGGCCCTCAATATTTTTAAAAGTGTAAAGTGGCTCAAAGACTAATAAGATAACTGCTAGTTTCAGGGAAACAAAAAATTTGAAAAATTATGAAAGTGTATATAATTTATAAAGCAACTTGGATTGATTCTTGCAGAGTTGGAGGCTGCATTTGTTGTAATTGTTCTGGGTGGACATGGGGGATAAAATTAAGACCAATAAGTAAAAAGCCATCATGTGGATTTCAGCCCAGTAAGAACTTGCCCATGGCTTAAGCTACATCAAGACAGCGATGTTTTTACCAGGAAGTGGGCTCTCCATCGCTGAAACTATAGAAGCAGAGTCTGGCAAACCTTCTGGCACAGAAGTTGCAGAGAGGAAACCAAGTACCAGAGGAAGCTGGTGCAGAGGTGAGATGAGATGTTTAAAGATCACTTAGAACCTACACATCAAACCTGAAGAAAGACCTAAAATGATTTTTATAAAAGTTAACGGCAGAACTTTAGTCTTAGAATTCTATCCATAAAGTGGCTCCCTTGTTAATACAGGGCACTAAAAGGAATCACTCTCACGAGTTACCTTGTAATAACCCTTCATATTTGCACTGGGCTTTGCAGTTGACAAAACTGTTCACTTGCTTTATTTAATGTGATCCTTTCCACTCCCCCTACCAGTTCACTAATGTGCAGAGGAGGCTCTTAGAGGCAATGTGAATTTCCAAGATGACGTAGCTGCAAGTGACATATCCTTCTGGCATCAAGCACTGATATTCGTTCCAGCATATCTCAGCTGCCATACTGGCCCGAGGATTGGGCGAGCACCCAAAATCAAAAGCCCAACTCTGACATCTCTCTGCTCCTCCTCATGTGGCGTATGCAAGTGACACTGTTTACCCAGCTCAGCTCCTGCCAAGGCACCCAGCGTGATGTTCTTGGTCATATCGAGGAGTCTTTCAGGCCTCCCCGCCCCATCCCGCCCCTGTAAATTCCTTCCTAGGAAAACACTGGACTCTTGAGAAGCTTGAACTGTTCCACTCTCCCTAGGCACCCTAATGAGTTGTTTTAAGCTGTGTGTGAGTTTAATATTCAAGAAACCCAGGAGCTGAGTGATTGCAATGCAGGTGTGCGGGATTGAGGTGCCACCCATCTCCCTGCAGCCTGCCCCTACTCTTCTGAGTGCCACTTCCACCTGCCTGCGGCCATCTCTCCTTAGGCAGGGATCCCATCAGATTTTACAAGCCAGGCAGGGTCAGGCCTGGTGAGAGCATGAATGGGAATGCCCAGAACAACAAAGGCGGCAGGCTGCTTCCCTCGGGAGGCAGGGGTGAGCCAAGCCACGTGCTGGCAGTCACAGAGCCCCCAGGGAGAAGCAGTCAGCAGGACAGTAGTAGACCCCAACAAGTGGGACGAGCTGAGACAGACCTATCACCATCAGCCTGGAACGTGTGAAGGCAATTTTTAAAGAAATTCTTTGGTTTTGATGGCTTTCAAATATCCCTATACTGGATTGCCACGATGCAAGCTAGTGAATAGCAACTATTATCTTTCTAAAACAGGGTTCACAGACCTTTTCTGTAAAAGCAGGGTAGTAAGTATTTAAGGCTTTGTGGGCACAAGGATTTTTGCTGCAACTATTCAACCCTGCTATTGTGTGAATGCAGCAATTGGAAATATGTAAATGAATGAGCCAGGCTGTTTTCCAGTAAAATTTTATTTATGGAAACTGAAATTTAAATTTTATATAATTTTTACAAGTCACGAAATAGTATTCTACTTTTGCTATTTTAAAAACCATTTAAGTAAAAACCATTCTTAGTTCATAAGCTGTATGGATGGGCTAGGTTTGGTCTACGGGCTGTAGTTTCCCAGCCTCTGTTCTAGGGGGATGCTTCTCAAACTATATATGGTAAAGGAGGCATTGGTTTTAAAGCTCTTCAAGCTTTCTCAATTATTTTTGTAAATTTGTGTTGAGCTTAGGTACTATAAAAAGGGAAAAAAGAGAAACCAGAGCTACAAAATGGAAGTCCACTGATGAGACTGCCACCAATAGTTCTAATGCACACTCACAACACAGGAACCTAACTTTCAAGGGACTGGATGAACTAGATGAACTATAGGAGGGTGTGACTCACACTTGGGGTGAAACTGTAAATCTGAAGTCATTGCTTTCTGTTTTTTAGAAACAGAGTCTCACTTTGTCACCCTTGGTAGAGTGTTGTTGCATCACAGCTCACAGCAACCTCCAGCTCTTGGGCTTAGGCGATTCTCTTGCCTCAGCCTTTCGAGTAGCTGGGACTACTATTTTCCTGTTGCAGTTTGGCTGGGGCTGGTTTGAACACACCACCCTTGGCATATGGGGCTGGCACCCTATTCACTGAGCCACAGGCACCACCCAATAACTGCTTTCTTCATGTAATGTCAATGAGCACATCAGTTATGTAAATTACTACCTAGTATTTTGAAGTGCTTAAGATTTGTTTTGTATCTACACAGGCAAATAATCCCCCTTCATGAATTGTTTACCTGTTATAAGTCTTTTGTTCCCCTACCATGGGGCACACTCAGCTTACAGCTATCTCTCTTCCATCACAACTGTTGTGAATCAGTATTTCTCAGGTTCTGCTCCTACTCTTTCAGTCCCTTTCAGATCTCAGGGCTCTGCTGTTTGCCTCCTTGCCCTCTCTGGCGCCTGTGTCCAGACATCTATCACAGCTTCTGTTATGGCCATACTCATGACAGTATGATGACTATTCTTCTTCTCTCTAGTGTACCTCAGCCGCATCTCCCTGGGAGGCAAAATGCACAGAGGTGATCTAAGTGGCAGAGCCCAAGCTGTGATCAGACCCCCTCAGACTATTCAATCTGTACTGATCTTGGTTAACCTATTCTTTCCTTCTTGATAAGTGGCAGAGCCCAAGCTGTGACCAGACCCCAGACTATTCAATCTGTACCAATCTTGGGTAACCTAGTCTTTCCTTCTTGATGGTACATTTTTTCACAGGAGGCTCTGGGGTTCCTCGTGATAAAAGACCCAGTTGAAGCCTAGAGGCGTGCCCAGGCATGTCTGAATACTTGAGAGGCTATAACCGAGGATAACACAGAGGTACACTTGGAACATAAATTATCTCAATGACTCAGAGATCATGTAGTCTGCAGCCTTCCCTTTTAGATCCCACGGAGCCCTTACTAGTACATGGAGAGATCTGTAGGGATGATGAGCTTGGTATTTTTAATCATCTTTTTGAGGTATAATTTACATAAAATAAAATGCATCAATTTTAAATGTAGTTTGATGAGCTTTGACAAAACACATGCACCTCTATAGCTACAACCCCAGGCAAGATAAAAAGTATTTCCATCAACCCAAAAAGCTTTCTGTGCCCCTTTGTAGCCAGTTTCCACCTCTAGTCCCAGCCATAGGCAACTATAGCTCTGTTTTCTGTTGCTATAAATGACTTTTTTTCAGTTCCAGAGTTTATTAAACAACTTTGGCAAGAGTTGCAATGAGGCAATAAAATCACCCATGAATGGATAAACAAATTGAGATGTAAAGTCTATCTTTTTTATGACTACATAGTATTCCATCGTGTATATACATATATATGGAATATACACCATAGTATGTAGAAATAAAAAAGAGAGAGACTTTACATCTTTTATGTTTACCTGGATGGAGCTGGAACATATTCTTCTTAGTAAAGTGTCTCAAGAATGGAAAAAAAAAGTATCTAATATACTCAATACTATTATGAAATGAATATATAAACACTTACACATTCATATGCATGGTACAATACAAATATAGTCCAGAAAGAGAAGAAAGGAGGGTAATGGAGAGGAGGGGGAGGGAGAGTGGAGGAAGGGTATTTGGTGGGATCTCACCTAATGTGCACATTGCAAGGGTATGTTTTAAAACAACTAAGAGTATATTGCAAATGTCGTACCACAAAAATAAGTAAGTGAGGCAATGGTTATGTTAATTAGTTTAATTTAAACATTGTATATCAAATCATCACATTGTACCCCATAAATGTATGCAGTTAAGATTTAATACAAATTAAGTTAAAAAAAAAAGATAAATGAAATCATACAATGTATAAGCAGGCATGTCCAACCTGTGACCTGTGGGCCATATGAGGATTTTGTGAGGACATTTTGCTAATCTGTGGTGGCACATACCATGAAAATTATGCACAGACCTTTTTCTTTGCTCATCAGTTTTTGTTAGTGTTTGTGTATTCAATGTGTGGACCAAGATAACTTTTCTTCTTCCAACATGGCACAGAGAAGCCCAAAGGTTGGACACTCCAGCCTGTAAGGTTTCTTTGAGTCAGCATGGTTTTAAGATTCATTCATGTTCTTGCTTCCATCAGTTTTTTTCTTTTCATAATGAGTAGAATTTCCCTGTATGACTATACCACAATTCATTTACTTTTTCACTGGTTGATCGGCAGGTGTATATTTTGCAATTTAAAAGTTTTGTGAGTAAAATTGCTATGAACATACATTTACAAATCTGAGGTTAAAAATATGTTTTTATTTATTTTAGGTAAACATTTATGAGTGAAGATTCTGAATTGTATGGCAAATGTCATGTTTAACTTCATTAAAAAAACTGTCTGCATTTACCAGTGTTCTTTTACCATTTTATATTTCCACCAGCAGCGTATGAAAATTTTGATTGCTCCAAAAACCTCACCAACACTTAATATTGTTGGTCCTTTTAATTTTATATTTAATTTTATATTTATAGCCATTATAGTGGATATGTAGTGGTACCTCATTGGGGTTTTAATTTTTCACTTATAGTGAATGTTGTTATGTGCTTATTCATCATTCTATATTTTCTTTTGTGAAGCTTCTTTTAAAATCTTTTGTATTTTTTAAAAAAATAATCAAGCTTATATATTGGTTTCCTATTAGTATTGAGTATATTAGATATCTTTTTTTTTTCCATTCTTGAGATACTTTACTAAGAAGAATGTGTTCAACTCCATCCAGGTAAAGGCTCCACCTTTTCTTATTGCTAAATAATATTCCATGATAAATGAATACCACAGTTTGTTAATTGATTCATGAGTGGACAGGCCCTTGGGGTGCATCCATGTCTTGGCAATTGTGAATTGAGCTGCAATAAACATTCTGGTGAAAATGTTCTTGAGGTGCAATTTTTGTTTTTACATGCCCTCATGAAAGGAAAAACACAAATACAGTCTAGCAAGTGAGAGGGTAAAGGAGGGAGAAGGGGTAGGGGAAGAGGGAGGGCAATTGCCAGGATCTCATCTAATGAGCAGAATGTGAGGGTGTTTGGCATGTCCCTTGGGTGAAGGGCTCAACTACAACTTGAATCTTCCTTTGGAACTGAAAACAATGTAACCTAAACATTTGTACCCTCATATTAATTTAAAATAAAAAATAAATAAGTAATTAGAACTGTTTATCTTCTTACTATTGAGCTGTGAAATCGACAGGTAGAGATATAGATAGACACACAAACACACACACATGAATATCCTGGGTGTGATGTTTATGTCATGTGTCAACTTGACTAGATTACAGGGTACCCAGATATTCAGCTAAACATTATTTCTGGGTAAGTCTTTTAGGGTGTATTGAGAGGAGATTAGACTTAGAATTGGTGGACTCAGTAAAATAGACTGCCCTTCTCAATATGGGTGGGTGTCATTCAATCCACTGAGAACAGAATACAACAAAAGACAGAGGAGAGGAGAATTTGCCCTTTCCACTGGACTGATTGAGCTTAGACAGTGGTCTTTGCCTGCCATGTGTGGCAGTGTCTTGCTGAGCAATGTTCATTATTACTACTGCACATTTTTGTGTGCTGTCATGAGCTTGAATTAGAACAATGAACAAACACTAAATTTCTTGTTAAACTTGACAAGAATGGAAGTGAAAACAGGGACAGGTTGGTCCAGGTTTATGGGGATAATGCCATTAAGAAAACAGCAGTGTACAAATGGATTAAATGTTTTTCTTAGGAAAGAGAAAATGGCACTGATGAACAGAGATCAGGATACAGTCTGTAAGAAGCAGAACTGATAAAACATTGCAAAAATTTATCAAATTGTGTGTCAAAATCATTGGTTGACTATGAAAAATGTAGCAGACCAAGTTAGCATCAATAGAGAAACAACTATGAAAATCTTGGCATGAGAAAGGTGTATGCAAAAATGGTCCCAAAGGAGCTCACCAATGAACAAAAGCAAAGTAGAATAGGAATTTGCCAAGATCTTTTGGAGAGGCAAGATGATGTTTTGGGATGTGTTATCACTGGTGATGAAACATGGGTGTATCAATATAACCCTGAAACAAAGCATCAAAGTACAGAGTGGAAGTCAGCCAGTTCTCCAAAACCAAAAATGTTTCATCAGTCAAAATCAAGAGTCCAAACAATGTTGCTAATCTTTTTTGATATCAGAGGCCTTAGTCATTATGACTTTGTACCAACTGGACAGTTAGCCAAGTTTACTATTTGTAAGTGCTGAAAAGCCTACATGAAAAAGTTAGACGAAAACAACCTGAACTTTTTGCCAACCACTCATGGCATCTGTATCATTACAACACACCAGCTCACATGGTACTGTCTATGAGGGAGTTTTTAGCCAGTAAACAAATAACTATAATGGAAACTTCTCCCTACGCACCTGATTTGGCTCCCAGTGACTTTTTTCTTTACCTGAAGATAAAGGAAATATTGAAAGGAAGACATTTTGATGACTTTCAAGACATCAAGGGTAATATAAGAACAGCTCTGACGGCCATTCCAAAAAAGGAGTTCCAAAATTGCTTTGAAGGATGAACTAGGCCCTGGCATCAGTGCATAGTTTCCCAAGAGGACTACTTTAGCAATAAGGTATGTAGCACTTTTTCTAGGATGAGTTTGCAAACTTAATTGTCAGACTTTTGTATAGCAAGTCTTGAAATCAGGTGGAATATGTTCTTCTTTATTTCTCCTTTTCAAAATTGTTTTGGATAATCTAGGTTATTTAATTTTTGAATAAATCTTAGAGTTTAATAAAAATAAAGCCTGGCATTTTTATTACAATTATGTTGAATTCATAGATCCACTTTGGAATAATTGAAATTCTACTTCTCAGTGAGCAGGGTGCTGGCCTCATATACCAAGGGTGGCAGGTTTGAACCCAACCCCGGCCAAACTGCAACAAAAAATAGCCAGGCTATTATGGCGGGTGCCTATAGTCCCAGCTACTTGGGAGGCTGAGGCAGAGAATTGCCTGCTCTCAAGAGCTGGAGGTTGCTGTGAGCTGTGACACCATAGCACTCTACTGAGGGTGGCAAAGTGAGACTGTCTCTTAAAAAAAAAAAAAAGGAAAGAAGAAAAGAAATTCTATATCAATTCTTCCAAACAACATCATACATCTTTTTTTTATTTTTTCAAATTTTTAAAAATTTCTATCAATAACGCTACTAGTGTTCAATGCTTACTAGTGTTCATGTGCATATTTTGTTATATTTACTGTTGTATTTATTATTAAAGTTATTTGTTATATATCTACAAAAGACTTTCAGGACAAGATTGAACACTAGCAGTGATATCCTTGCCTTGCATCTAATCTTTTGTCATTAATTATTACATTTGTCATAGGTTTTTATACATGGTTATTATCAGATTAAGGAAGTTACTTTCTATTCCTAGTTTGCTGGAGTTTTTTTCAAAAATCATAAGTGTGCTGAATTTTTTCAAGTTTTTTCTGCATATATTGAGAAAATCATATTTTCCCTTTTTTTGGATATGTTAAATGCCATTGCTTGATTTTTGGACATTAAACTGATCTTACATTCCTGAAATGAACCCCATTGGGACATATTGTACTATGTTTGTTACATATTGTTTGTAGAATTCAATGCCTTAATACTTTTCTAAGGATTTGGATCTTTTTGTTCATTGGGAATATTATCTAAGGTGCCTGGCACTGAAGGGTTTTCTGGGACATGAAATATTCAGTGCTAAAATTGGAATAGTCCAAGGCAAATCCAGATGGTTGATCACCCTAAATAGTAGTCCCTAGATACTAATCTTTATTCTTATAATATCTTTATCTAGTTTTGATAACAAGACATACTAGACTTTTCAAAGAAGTTAGATAGCTTTCCTACAGCTCTCTTCCATGAAGCAGTGTAAAACTAGTATTATTTCTTCTTTGATTGTTTGATAGCATTCACTAGGAAAGCTTTTATGCACAGATTTATTCCTTGTGGACATATTTTTAATCAGTTATTCAGTTTTTTCTTCTTTTTAAAAATAGATATAGGGCTATTTATATTTTCTGTTTCTTTTTGTTCCACTTTGGGTAATATGATTGGTAGGCACAACAAATTAGCACAGAAATACTACCAGAGATTAAAATAAATGTTTCATATTTTTAAAAATTTACCATTATTTATTATCAAAATTATGACCAATGTATAGACCAGTGTTTTACAACCATTTTTATCTCACAGCACACTTGAACCTATAGTTAAACTTCTGCAGCACACTTAAATTATGCTGATCAAAAAAAGGGTAAAAATGTATATTTACTGTGCTTTGAACTTCTTTCAAAAATAATTTAATTAATGATCTTTAAAAATTTCAGGGCACACCTCAGATCCTCTCATAGCACACCAGTTGAAAATCTCTGGTATGCACATACCTGTGAAAATATACAACTTGTGGTTTTAACAGTCAAGCAAATATGACATTAATACATGCACTGTTTACATCTGTCAGTCTAGAGGTGAAGAACATAAATAAGACATTACAAAATGCACCTCTCAGTAGATACTGAATCATTGCATCATCCAATTCCAGTGTGATAGCTATTCATAGAAAGGAACCCAATAAAGTCCTCTCTGAGCCACTGGAATCAACATGCCTTTCCTAGGCACTATGAAAGCACCAAGAACATAGTTCCCTAAGTTTTGGCTTATAATGAGATGTATTCAATCATACTTTGTTAAATTAGGATGCATAAAGCATAGATTTTTCAGACACTTCACACCCTTCTCACCTATCACCCCACAGTAGGTCCCAAGTGAAAAATTGAGAAGAGCATTCCCACAAACCAACACAGGGAAGGAGAAATAACCTAAGTGAGGATGGTGGGAAATGAGAAAGAAAGACATAAAACACACAAGACACAAAGGATAGAATAGGGTTGGGAGGGCTGATGCAACTGATGGCTACAGCCAGCACTGAACCGTGGAAACAGCTTTATTTATATAGCATCTTAACAAGGTTGCTAAATGACATAAATCTCAGCACATGGGGTAAAGATCAACCTTAAAGAGGAAAAACGGTGTGCTTGTCAATAAGAAAAGTATACAAGGGCTATGTGACTTCTTGCAGGTAAAAAGAATGTTATTTAAAGGAGGAAAAGTGATTGGGGTCACTTCCTGAGTGTCTCCCAAGCTGTGAGGGTGGCCCTGCCACTTCTCAGCCTGTTCTCCACCAGCAGTGTCTATATTTCAGGAGTAGGGTACAGATGCCACAAGACAGCTTATGTGTTTCAGAACTATTGAGTAGCCCCACCCAGAGCTACTCACCCTGCCTGCTCCCAGTGACAGCTCACATCATGCTCCTGGTCACAAAGATCCCCAACCATAACACCCTCCCTGAACACTGCCAATCATCCAGCATCTACTCCATAGCAAGGGCCAGGCACAACATAGCTACAGTAGGACCCAATGTAGCCACAGTGCCCAGGACTAACCTCACACAATCCATGGAGGCCAAATAACACAAACCAGAAATGTGGAGAAGTTAAGGCCTTTGGGATGTTTTGTCCTTTACTACAGTTAATAGACAGGAAAGAATTGGCCACGTTATAGTGGCCCATAGGCCTTTCCGAGATTTCTTACATGACCTAGAGACCTACTATGTTTCCTTGAGAAACTGTGGCCAGAGTAAACTGCCATCTTCTGTTTGCTTTTACTCTTTCCCTGCCTCATTTCCCTGTATCCCCTCACATTAGCTTCCCCAGGATTACAATTCCCAATAACAAATCACCCACCATATGAGCTTTGCCTACAACTAACTCTTCCAGGAAATCCAAGGGAAGTTGACAGAACCTGGGCAGGTTCCATAGATACCTCATGTTGTCCTCTCTCTTCTCTTTTGGCCACATGTTCTCTTCTTTCTATATCTCATAGTCTTTTGTGGGGCTCATTTCAGATAATACATGGAGAAGCATTTTGTGAACTTTTTTGGGAGACAGCAGTGATGTTGTCCAGCTATAAAAACACCGTTGCAAATTAACTGATCCAACTAGAATAACCAATCTAGGGCTCTGCTTGTCCAGGGAGACAGGTATCCTTGTTTTTATTCATGGTGATGGACCAATTGATATTATAGGTTTTTATTAGCTGGGTTGCCTTGGGAAAGTGGCTTTCCTTCTTTAAGTCTCAGTTTCCTCATCTCTAAAATGGGAATGACAATATCTAACTCATTTTATTATTATGAGGTCTTAATAAGATCATGAATTTAACCTTGTAATTTCTTAAGAGCCATGAAAATAAGAGATACTGTTACTACCAGAAAGGCAACAACTCAATAAATAGGTATTGAATAGATGACTGCTTGTGAAATAGAGAACACTGATTCAAATAGTGCTCAGAGCCTTGATGTAAGTTAGACATGCACTCTGATTCTCCATTTATAAATCTCCCTTGAGAATTTGGAGCAGGAGAATGGGAATTAGAAGCCTAATTCTTGGTGAATTATTTTCCACTGCTTCTCTGGATACTGCAAATGCAGCCCAAATATAAGGTTAGAATAACAGTGTTTTTGGAGTGCTAAAAATATAACACAATCATTTATTTGGTTGAAATAGGAGTGAGTTGTCTACCACTTCAGAGATTGCTACTTATTGTAACTTATATTTGTTGTTTATATACCTTTTGTGTTATTTGTATGAATATACCATTTAATCTTCCCAACAATCCTTTGAGGTAGGTATGGATTTCCTCATTTTCAGATAAAGAAACTGAGATTTAGAGAAGTCTGGTAACTTGCCTCAATGCTAAAGCTAATAGTTTTGTGGAACCAATATTTGAAACAAGATCTGTCTCATTCCTAAATTTGTACTTGTTCCTCTATTCCAGGCTATCTCCTGTCCCTTACAACTTTTCTATTCCTTTTCTACTGTGCTTTCCAAAATCGGTTTGACACAAAAAATAAATTGGTATGCCCCAAAACAACTACAAAACCAACATTGATTACCCATCAACTAGCGGCTCTTAATGGGTAAAAAAGCATTGTCTTACAGCATTTGCTCGTTTTCATGGTGTAAATATTCCCACTGTGACTGATTTAAGCTACCAACTTCTCACAAGTTGTTAACTGTCACACACTGGTATCTGATGGCTTTAGCACATCACCACCACCATCAGGTACAATCTCAGCATTCTGCAAAGCACTATGGGGTCAGCAAAAAATAATAACAGTCTTTGTTTGTTTACTTTTTATTTGGGAAAAAGTGCCTAATTGATAAGACATGCTTCGATTCTTTTTTTACAACTTGTGCTAATACTTGGCTAGGGAAAAGGTTGGGTGCACAGATAAGATCTAAAGCCAAGAGTAGTGCAAACAGTTATAGTCTTTGGGGGAAGCCAGAGAATAATACATATGAAATTGTAAAGATGCCCACAACTTTGACCCAATAATCCCACCTATAGGAATTTTTCTAAGCAGCTAATCTTACTAAAGCAAAAACAAAGTCTTGGGGGGGCATTTCTTACAGTGCTATTTATAATAGCAAACAAACAAATGAATAAAACACTTACAAACTGTCTCAATATCCAACAACAGCTGATAGTTAGCTTAATTATTTATAAGGAGGGGAATAATGGTTGCCTCAAATATGCCCATGCCCTAAACAGTGAAACCCATGAACAAGTTACAAAACATGACAAGAGAAATTTTGCAGAAATAATTAAGATTATGGACATTAAAAGAGGAAGATTATCCTAGATTATCTAAACGAACCCAATCTAATATATGAACCCTTAAAAGCAGAGAACTTTCTTGAGCAGACAAACGTGTCAGAAGGGAAGGTGAAGATATTCTAAGTATCAGCAGGATTTGATTCACCATGGCTGGTTGTGAGACGCCAGCCAGGGACCCATATACCAGAATCATAATGAAGCCTTTGAGAGTTCAGGACTGCCTCCAATTGACAACACAGGGCACCTCAGCTCTACAAAGCAAGCAACTGAATTCTGCTAATAATCTAAATAAAATTAGATGCAAATTTTCCCCTAAGACCTCTGGATAAGAACCCAGCCTTGTGAGAGGCAGACTTCACTCACCAAAACAATGTTGTTAATGGATAGAGTCTTCTTGTTGCTAAATTTTCTTATGATCCTTTCTTTCTTAAACCTATAGCACCTATTATTACCTGGCAAACACAGGTGCCAAATAAGTGTAGAAATACAAATGAATATGAATGGAAGACTTGAACGGGGATGGCCATGCCGCTATTGGCAATTCTGTTCTTCCTCCATGCCTGCGACTTTGCTATTGCTTGCAATGGCATTGCCTGGCCAGCTGCTTGCCTTGGAATGTGGATTCTCACACAAACACAGATGATTCCAGAAGGAACAAGGCAATGGTGAGCACAAACTGGTTTTGGGGTGTTAGAGTCCAAGGTGAATAGAATTAAGTTTAGCAAAAGGGAAATCTTCATTTATGCAAAATAATCTCAAATGAAGGAGGCAGATAGTGTCTGCTACCAGGGTCCAGTGCAGGCTTCCTGTCTGCGGCCATGAATTCTTCTAAACTACACTTTGAAATGATGAGAGTACATCCACATGTCCCGAGCAGTATGATCAGGAAAGCAAGAGTCAGTGACTGATGACGGGCTGAGAATGTGCTTCCCACCTTGCTTATCTCATTGACATCCCCCTTGTAATGATGAAAAACTGAGACACAGAGAAGTGACTGAGCCAGAGTCACTCTCAGCTTTCACCACGCAGTTCTGTCTACCTGATTTTTCCATGGCTCCATGTTACCTTTGAGAGCTCAGGAAAGTGAGGGATCAGGAAATGAAGTCATTGAAGACGTGATTCAGCACACTGGGATGCTCAATCTGGAGAAGGAAGGAACCCCCAAACTCACAGGAAGTGGCCTCCAATTTCAGAAGGGGTGCCACAAGAGGAACAGGCGGAACTGTTCTTTGAAGCTCTAGAAAACTAATAAGGATTCATGGTAGGGCTGTGGAAGCAGAAAGATGAGAATGAGAAATACCTTCTAGCAATGACAGCTAATCAAAAAGGCACTGGGAGTGAGGCCTGCGTTCCCCCCAGGGGCTGGGCCAGTAGGCTCTAGGAGGTGGATTTCTGCAGTAAGCAAGAGACCCTTCCCACCTCGAAAATGTCGTGAGCTGGGGAGTTGTGATTCCGCATTGTTTCTGTAATTAAAGGGAAAGGAAACTAGCATTTTTGAAGCTCTTCTCTGTGCCAGGTAACATGCCAGATTTCATCATCTGTCATCACGTCTAATCTTCACAATAGCTGCCTCTCAGTCACCTTGCCAGGTGGGCAGCAAGGAAGCCCTCATTACCTGTCTACGCATACAGATTTAAGCGAATTGCAATCGATATTTGCAATGCCTGTCTCTGTGGCAAGTGCCAGGCAAAGAGCAGTGGTCACTGAAGCACTCCTCTCGATCCTAAATGACCTGTATCCTGGCCTGTGCTCAGCAAAGGCCCTTTCTCTCTTCCAAGGTAACACCAGCTGAACCCAGAAGGCAGAAGAAGAGAGGAAGAAAAGGAAACCAAACTGGGAGGATCGTTTTTTCTACCCTGGGGGTTGAGATTTTCTTTTTGTGTATTTATGATTAACATTTTGATTTTGTTTGAATGTCGATTAATTGAATGAGTGCCCGAGGTAAAGGCCATCTTCCCCCCAAATGGACACTGAAGGCTACAGAATCAGAGAATTCCCAAGATGATTCTGCTCTCTGTGGTGGGCTGGCAGACCCTTCACCCGATCCCTTCCTGTGCTCGTCCTTGACTGTCCCACTGGTAACTGCCTGAGTGGCAGCCTGGAGATGCAGCCAGGTGGCCAGAGAAGATGGAGGGGAAATGCCTGTGTAGACAGCACCTCTGTCCAAAGGAGCAGAGTCACGTGAGAACAGAGAATGGGGACAGCAGAGAAGAAAGGGAGAGGTGGAAGGAGAGAAAGAAAGAGAAGAAAGTGGTGGGAAGACAGGGAGAGAGAGGCATGAGATGGCCACGGGGCAGGAGGAGAAGAAGAACAAGGAGGCCAACCAGAGAGGGGGCTGGGGACTAATGAACAGGCTGCGGATCAAGACAAGGGGACACTCACCCCAGCACAGAGTGAGAAGAGGAGTCTTTGAGGAGAGCCAGGGCTCCGGAAGAGGAAGGGAAGCACCGCAGAAAATGCCGAAGGCAGACAGAGAAGCCAAGACAGGGAGAGTGAAGAACGTCATGAAGGCGCCTCGCCGGGGCCACCTCCCTGCCTCCTCTCTAGCGCCTTGTGTTAGGGACAGTGCGGCACAGAAACATTTTAAGTCCCATGTTCTACATCACACTGCACAGCTGGAACATGACCCCGGGAGTTAGAATTCAAAGCCAGACACCTGCCCCACTTCTCTCCTCCCGAGCACTCTGCAGAGGAGCAGGCCTAGTGCAAACTCAGCTCGTGGGAGGCACCCACGTCTCAGCCTGCCCACCTGTCCTGCCTCGGAGGGCCACACCTCCTCCCCTGGACCAGGTGGCTCTGCCACAAAGGCTGCTGTGAACAGGTCTTCCTGGGATTTCCCTTCTGGTCAGCCTTCACCAGAGCTTGTGACTTCTTTTCCATCCAGACCCTGATGGAAAAAGCAGTGCAAGTGAGCAGTGGGTGCAGAATGCTTCATTTTGCTGCGCAGCCATCTATTGCTGTTGAGTCAAAGTGTCAAGACCTGCAGGCCACTGAGTTTCATCCTGGTTTTGTCCTTCACTCAGGAAGTCATTTTGTCTAAGCTGAGGACCCTAGCTCATGCAAGGAGGTAAGATCACTATTGCGGTTCCTCATTTCATTAAGCATCTACTCAGTGCCTGGTGTGGACTCGTGTAAAACTCAGAAGTTGCTTGTGGGGTGTCCACTGTTACAATCCACACTTTCAGATGAGAACTTTCCTGCCCAGATGGTTTACTGTCCTTCCAACTGGCTCTACAGTGCAGGGTAATTCCTTTCTCTTCGTGAGCAGGTGCTATAAGCAGAAACAGTTCTATTCTTTCCCACCACTCTCCAGTAAGGAGTCTCACTGAGAAGTTCTTTTCTTCTTTCTACCTTGCCTCCCAGGAGGCGAAAATCAAATTGGTCCCTTAACCTTTCCAGGCACTCTGCCTGGTTCCTAAGTTACCAGTTACTTTGGTCACAAAAGACTCTCATTTGAATAATTAAAAGACCCATCTATAATAATAATCAAATCTACAGCTGAGCCTGATGTAAAACCTCTCCACTCTATCTGCAGTTCAGACCCATTTCCATAGAGGCCACCTATAGTGGAAGGAGGGCTTTCCCTTGTCATTCCAGCACCAGGCAGGGGGGCTTCAGTCCTATTATTTCTATACTAGTAGAAATCATGTACTGGTCTCACACTGGGACCTGCAAGGGCCATCCTTGAAGCCACACTTACTGGCTGACATCTCTGATGCCAGCAGTCTCCTAGCATGTGCTGCGTGGGTGGAAGCCGGCCTTAAGATCTGACGGTACTGTGTGCCTATGACCTTCCCAGTGCAGAGACTAAAGTGTCCTACTCCCATGTCTATTGCAGAAGCACTGAAAAGTACTGGGAGAGACCCAACTTGGGAGACATGACATTCATACCTGTAAAATGGAACTATTATCCATTAGGCAAGTCTTCGATTATTCTACTGATTTAAATCACAGTTCATTACTAAATAAGAGCTGGCATATACCTTCATAGGAAGACACATAGATGGGTTATTTGGTAAAAACATTGATTCAAGATTTAGAGAAGATCAAGATAAATTTCTCATTAACTCTCAGGCACAGAGATAGGCATTGGTGGTGTTCATTCCAGCACTTTCCAGGGGATGGAGCACTCTGGCCAATGGATGTCAAGAATTATGGTCCTACTCTCAGGGCTAGGCATATTGTGTGTGGGCGGGGGGGGGGGGGGCAGGAGCTGGGAATAATGAATGCATCAAGCTATTTTAACTGAAGAAGAGACTCTTTTAATTTTTTTAAGATAGGTCTCTCTCTCTTGCTCAGGCTAGAGAGCAGTGGTATCATCATAGCTGGCTACAACTTCAGACTCCTGGACTCAAGTAATCCTCCTGCTTCAGCTTCCTGCGTAGTTGGGACTATTAAGTGTGTGCCACTATCACGAGCTAATTTTTATATATATTTGTAGAGAGAGTTTGCTTTTGTTCAGGCTAGTCTCAAGCTCCTGGCCTCAATTAGTTCTCCTGCCTCAGCCTTCCAAAGTGCTAAGATTATAGGTATGAGCCATTGTGCCTGGCCTGAAGAAGATATTTTAAAAATTACCCATCCAACCACCCTTTTGCCCATGTCATGCTCAACAAGCAGATTTCGGATTCTTTACTTATCCATAATCTCATAGCAAAAGAGTAGTCACCAACATGGCTGTCAGAAAAATCTCAAAAGTGTAGAATAGTGCACCTCATTAAGCTGGAAGTGATTTCTCAGAATCTCCTTTACTCTACAGTTCTTGGAGAAAGTTGGTCAAAGGAGGAACTTGCGTAAGATATGTAAGGCCCAGGTGAAGCAGCAGCTTTCACTTCCAGGAGGTAGTCATGACCAGATACGATGGCAGATAGGCCCCCAGGTGCCCCCACGGGCCCCAGGCTCACCACACATTTGCCGCAGAACCACAGAGGTGGAGACTGCACCAAGGCAAAAGCCACTTCACCCACACCACCCCCCACAGCATGTATGAGGCCAGAAAACACAGAATGTCATGACTGGAGAAAACTGTAAAATTCTAAGGTTATAAAAACAAAGGGAGAAGAGCAATTCATGATTAGCATGTAGCATGCAGTGGAGACTTTCAGCATACTTGAAGAAAACAGACTAGGAATGTGACAATGGGCTGAAAGGTACATTCCCCTCAAATTAGTATATGGAAGTTCTGACCCTAATATAATGGTATTAACTGATGGAACCTTCATGATGTGACTGGATCATGAAGGTGGAGCCTTCCATCAATGGAAAGAGTGCCCTTATAAGAGACCCCAGTGTGATCCCTCACCCCTTCTCCCAAGTGAGGACACAGCAAGAAGGTGCCATCTCTGAGCCAGGAAACAAGTCCTCACCAGACACTGACTCTGCCAGCACCTTGATCTTGGACTTCCCAGCCTCCAGAACTGTGAGAAATAAATTTCTGTTGTTTATAAGCCAGCCTGTTATGGTCTTTTGTTCTAGAAATGTGAATGGACAAAGACAAATACTATTTGTAACTGATCTCACACTTAGAGTGAAAGGTGAGCAGATGGATTAGCAAGCTGCTGATTTTCAAAAGTTAATAATAAAGACCCAAACCCAAAGGCACTATAGACTCCAGGTAAAAAATATAATAAGGCCTCAGAGAAGGGCCAAGCAACTTTGTGAAACAGAAAAGGAAAACCTACACATCCAACCCCTATAAATTCTAAACACGCTTATCTGGCTAAGACTTTCTTTTTTTCTTTTCTTTTTTTAGAAATAAATCATAGCTGTGTACATGAATGCAATCATGGGATACAATGTGCTGTTTTTATATACCATTTGAAATATTTTCACCAAACTGGTTAACATAGCCTTCACTGTACTTTCTTATTATTGTATTAAGACATTTATATTCTACACTTAGTAAATTTAACATGTATCCTTGTAAAATGCACCATAGGTGTGGTCCCCCCAATTACCCTCCTTCCACCTCCCCTGCCTCCTACCCTACCCTCCCTCTCCTCCTTCCCCCTCTTCTTGGGCTATAATTGGGGTATAGCTTTCATATGAAAGCTATAAATTGGTTTCCTAGTAAGACTGAGTACTTTGGATACTTTTTCTTCCATTCTTGAGATACTTTGCTAAGAAGAATATGTTCCAGTGCCATCCATGTAAACATGAAGAAAGTAAAGTCTCCATCTTTTTAAAGGCTGCATAATATTCCATGGTGTACATATACCACAATTTATTGATCCATTCATGGGTCCACAGGCACTTGGGCTCCTTTCATGACTTATAAATTATAAATTGGGCTGCAATAAACATTCTGGTGCAATATCTTTGTTATAAAGTGATTTTTGGTCTTCTGGATATATATCTAGTAGAGGAATTGTAGGATCGAATGGCAGATCTATTTTTAGATACCTAAGTGATCTCTAAACATCTTTCCAAAAAGAATGTATTAGTTTTCATTCCCACCAGCAGTGTAGAAGTGTTTCCTTTTCTCCACATCCACACCAACATCTCTGGTTTGGGGATTTTCTGAGGTGGGCTAATCTTACTGGAGTTAGATGGCATCTCAAAGTGGTTTTGATTTGCATTTCTCTGATGATTAAGGATGATGAGCATTTTTTCATGTGTCTGTAGGCTGTACGCCTGTCTTCTTCAGAGAAATTTCTCTTCAAGTCCCTTGCCCATGCTGAGATGGGATCACTTGTTCTTTTGTTGCTAATATGTTTGAGTTCTCTGTGGATTTTGGTTATTAAACCTTTGTCAGAGACATAACCTGCAAATATCTTCTACCATTCTGAAGGCTGTCTGCTTGCTTTACTTACTATATTTTTGGCTGTGCAGAAGCTCTTTAGTTTGATCAGGTCATAGTAGTGTATTTTTAATGTTGCTTCAATTGCCCAGTGGGGGTCTTCCTCATAAAATATTTGCCCAGGCCAATTTCTTCAAGTGTTTTCCCTGCACTTTCTTCTAGTATTTTTATAGTTTCATCTCTTAAGTTTAAATATTTAATCCAGTGAGAGTCTATCTTAGTTAATGGTGAAAGGTGTGGGTCCAGTTTCAGTCTTCTACAGGTCACCAGCCAGTTCACCCAGCACCATTTGTTAAATAGGGAATCTTTTCCCTACTGAATGTTTTTAATGGGCTTATCAAAGATCAAATAACCATAAGTAGCTGGGTTCATCTCTTGGTTCTCTATTCTGTGCCATATATCTACTTCTCTGTTTTTGTGCCAGTACCATCCTGGTTAAGACTTTTATTAGCCCTCACTTAGGAGGAATTTAGAAAGTAGTATTTAAGTGCCAGTGCACTCGTGTCTGTTGCGTATAGGAAGAAGCATGCTGCATGACTAACTGTGTGCCTTCTGGGGAAGATTTCCTGGGTTCACATGCTGCCTCTGCCACTTATGAGCTGAGTGAGCATAAACACTCTGTGCCTCAGTTTCCCCTTCTGATGAGGATAATAATACATAGGACATGTCTCATAAAGTTTTTTTTGAAGATGAAATGAGACAATATTTGTGAAACACTTTAGAAAATTCTTGGCACACAGCAAATGGGATATAGGTGTTTGTTCTGGACAAAGGTACTTAGTTTTCATTCCATAGTGTCAATTCGGCCTTCTTGCTGATAACCTCACTCCTATCTTCCTAGATCTACTTACAGATTCTTCTCCACCATCACACCTAAGAATTGATATAAAGAGATGTTGCACTATTGGCCAGTGCATGTAGGGATATGGTACTGAGGTAAAGCAAACCCAGCTGGGCAGCTTCCCTAAAAATTCTGCCTTGTAAAAAGCTGATTCCCACCCCTCTAGGTTGAAGTTCAAGTGGAACTACTGAGTCTCTCCACACAATCCCTCTGGGTGTTCTGCCAAGGCCTGGTTTAAGAGACCTTTTCATATGCCCTGTCCAGTGGTTTCCACCTCTGGGTCCTATGCTATGAGCAGGCATTACTGCCCCCTTGTTGTCCTTTGTAGTCTATCTCCCCAACTATTCCCCTGGGAATCTTGGCGAATCAATCAACTTTCCCTTCCCTGCCATGTGACAAGGGCAGATTGTTCCTCTGGGCTTGGGACTATGTGTTATCATCTCTTCCTTGTTCCTTTAACACATTTTCTCTGTCACCATAGCAAGGTCTTCCCAAATAGCAGTGACACTCACCACATTGGTCCCTCTGCTCTATGTTAGGTCCTGTGGGAAAGTGCAGAGACGGCAAAGCCTCAATGAAAGTGTAATCAGAGAGGCCCTGCCCTGCCTGGGGCCTACCACCCCTTGGCAAGTCATCAGCCATGGGCCTACACATCCCCAGTGGCATTTGGGGAAAGGAGGGAAGATGGAAGGGCTACAGGCCACATTTCATGAGCCTCTTGTCCTGGAAAAGCAGCTGGAGGTTGTCAGCGTTCCCATGTGACAACTTTAATTTCACAAATGGCTGGATTCCCACACTGGCATGCTCTCATTTGCAAGGATGAGATGCTCCCTTCAGCACTGCTCTTTTCAGAGTCCTAATCAGTGTGTTCATTGTGCCTCAACTTCGCTGCAGGAGAATTCACTGAGCTTTTCTGCCAGGCCTTGACACGGCACCTGCCTCCAGGTGCTCACGGTCACATGAAGATGAGCACAGACAACCACAGGATGACTGGTCAGATGCTGCAAGGGGGCTGCCCAGCAGGAGGGAAGTGGGAACAGCCACTGTCTGCTGGGGAGTCAGTGGGAGGATGAGGCTTCCGAGATGAAGGTGCCCATAGGGATTCCAAACAGAGATTTCCAGGAGGCTGGTGGGTCTCCCAGCCTGGAGACCTTGGCTGGATGTAAAGAGGAAGAAGGAGTCTTGTGCCTCAACATAATCATTGGAATTAGAGGATCAAAGGCTTGGGCTTGGCTTGAAAAGAAAAGCGGGCAGGGATGAGGAGGCCCTTGAGTCCAAACACAAAATAGTGCTCGCCTCCATCTGTGAAGTGATTACTAGCATGCTTGAGAGTGAGTGAGAGGGGACCTCACAAGGGAAACTGAGGCCCTGCAAAGCATTCTCTTGCTTCTCCTGAAACCTGCTCTGGGGCATGACGTGGCCTGTTTTCCCAGGCTGCCCTTTTGCCAGCCCCTTTCCCCGGTGAGTGACAATGGCTCTGGACCAACCACCCCCACATGTCAGCTCTCCCTGCACCCCTTTTCCATGTTCTACACCATTTACAAATGTACCATCTCTTACAAAGAGTTCAATCTCAGGTTTGGCCCTGTGACAGGAACCTCTATCCCTCTATCCCTACACCCAGGGTGGAGCCAGAGCTTGGCTGTTCCCAAAACTGCAGGCAAGAGAACCATTTCTCCACTCCAAGAGTACCTTGGGGCCTAACTCCTTGACATGGAAAAGAGGAATAACAGGCCAGGATCCCCTGGGGTCTGTTCTCCCACCCTCCCTGCCTGACTGTCAGGCCCTCGGAGTAGGTAATATCATCCATGATGCCTGGATCCCAGGATCCAACAGGAGGTCTACGTGAAGGTAGCGTAGGAGCTCTCTGCTATCAGTAGCAAGAGTAACAGGAATGATGTAAATTTTATACTTCACAGACTTGAAGGTGTAAAGGATGTGAACTCTGTCCCTGACTTTGGAGATATGACATTCGCAGTACGTGACATCTAGAACAGAACACTTGAAAAGCATGAATACAAATGCCCACCTGCTTTCCCAGGGACATAAAATCACTTTTAGAATGACACAGAGCCTCCTTTCTGTGAGTATTTCACTCCATAGGGCACATCCTACGTGAGTTGATGGATCCAGGTCCAGAAATTCTATCATAAGACTTTTTCTTTTTTTCTTCCATCCACCCTGATTGAAACTGAAACATTCCAGGGAAACTTGCTTTCCAAAACTTACACTTCTCCAGAGAGGCAGAAAATAGCCTGCTTTCAAATCCACTGTAAAGATTTCACTTAAAAAATAAAATAAAATAAAATGGAACCAAATGCTCCTGGCATCTAATCTGACTACAAATTGAAAGCTATACTAGTGTTTACATGGTTTGGGGTTTTATTAGGAGAGAGCTGCCTGGCATTAATAATACGATGTTTAGCTGGAATTGAATTCCAACTCCCCATATTTCCAGACTCTGGAGAAATGAGAACACCCTGTCCAAGCTCTGAGACTCAGTAGGCTCATTCAAGGAGGAGGCTCATTCAAGGGAGCCCAATGACAGTCACAGCTGCCATGAATTTGACACCATGAGTTTACATATATAAGATCTAGCTGGGTTTCTTGCAACCCTTGCTTCATAGATTTCACCAATCCCACTGTACGGATAAGGAAACTGAGGCTTAGATTAATCAAGTTCCTTGCCTAAGAAGGAACTTGACACCATGAGTTTACATATATGAGATTTAGGTGGTTTCTTGCAACTCTTGATTCATAGATTTTTCACCAATCCCACTGTACAGATGAGGAAACTGAGGCTTGGATTAAGTTCCTTGCCTAAGAAGACCACACATTCATCAGGTGCTTTGATTTATCTAAATTACTGAGTGGTTCTCAAAGTAATAGAGGGGTAAGATTTTGTTTCCTTAGAGGGCATTTGACCATGTCTGGAAGCGTCTTTGAATGCTACAACCAGGGGGCTGGTGTTGGCTTGTAATAGGTCAAGAGATTCAGCTAAATATACTACCTTGAACAGGACAATCTCTCACAACTAAGAAATATCTGGTGCCAATACTGTTAACAATGTCAAAGTTGGAAACTCTGAATGTCACTGAGCCAGATGAACACTCAGTGTGATGTTTTTGAAGGGCACATACAGATACTTGTTCTCATAATCACATCAAGAAAATGAGAATTCCATGATTGCAGTTCCGTCATCAGCAGAAAGGCTCACAAAAAAATATTTAAGGAAGAGGTGATTAAGTTGAATTAAAATATTTGGGGGAAAAATAATTTGAAAACATCCTTCTCCTTTCTCTGTGTCAGGATGGAACCTTATAATTCTGGGGGGACATTTAGTAGATGTCATAGAGCTCAGCCCCCAAAGGTATAACTCCCATTTAGAAACTCCCCTAAGGAGACCCGTGTGGGGCAGTGGGAAGTCAGGACTCAGATTCACAGCATCACCTAAAGTGATGGGAAAGGTACTGAGCTGATCATATCAGGACCACCTTTCAGGCATCCTCAAAGCTAGAGCTTGGTGAGTTTGGGTATTTAGCAGGAGTAGGTTTGATAGAGCTACAAAAAAGACAAAAGAGAAAGAAAGAGTGAGAGAAAGAGAGAGAAAAGAGAGAATCACTGGAATCATACCCAAGAAGTTTCCAGAAATGAGAGATGCAAACAAGAGGTCAGGAGCAATGAATCGTGGATGTGGATGGGAACAGGGAGACAAACCAGAGTTTGCATGAACAGAGCCGAGGCTTGTTGCATGGGGAGCCATCTGCTGATTGTAGAGATGCCAGATGAGCTAAGAATCAGACCAGTGTGAGATAATCCTACCTTGTCTCTGGAGAAGTGTCCAGTAGGTCTTTTCCCCAAAGGCCCAGCCTTCCCAGTAACCTGCAGAAGAAATGAAAACTTCACAGAATGAGGCTGAAACCATAGCACGATTCTCTGCCACCATGGTCAGGCAAGGCCATCCTAGGAAGAAATCCACCCACGTGCTCCACTCAATTACCCCCACTTTGGTGAGCACATTAGCTGTGAAAAGGCCGGTCTTCAGCTTCATGCCTGCACATGTGAGAGGCCACGGACTGAAACCAGGTCCAAAAAGACAGGGTGCGTCAAAGGCCTTGTGTGCACAGACTCAAGGAAGATGCATTCCAACGCACACAGGGCCTGCGGGCCCTGGGCAGAAGCCGATCTGTGCCATACTGTACTTAGCCTGTGCTCTCCAATTTCATCATTTCTGGCTCAAAGTGGGCCTGCAATTTTCATTTCTTTATGGACTTAAGTAATCTATTGCAAATGTCACCAGCAGGCTGTAATGCATTCTTGCCGAGGAAACTGTTCTTTCTCTTTAGTAACTTTCTGGTTGAAGATTTGCCGGGCCGGGTAACTGTTTTACATTAGCTATAATGGTGTTTACATTGGATGCACGATGTTTAAATCACTGGACATATTTGTTATTAGTAGGGAGGCAGTGGCATTGTTTCACCCGAGTATCTGGGGTGGGGAGAAGCTTCTATTAGTATTGATAATATTTTACAAGAGACCTTGTGGGGATGTTTATAATAATAGCAATGCTGTTTATCTTAACAGGATTATGTTGAAGCAACTTTAATTGTATTCATATTAAACATATCAATGTTAGAACTGATGTAATATGTTTAGCATTAATATGAAGGTTGCTAAGTTGGGGGCTTTTTGAGATAAAATTAAGGGGCCAGGAAGACAATGGGACATATGGAAAGCATTTGAGGGGTTTCTGTTCTTGTCTAACAAGAAGGATTAGTGCATTTGCAGAAATACAGTATAAGAAGTACAGTGGGCTGGGACGCTAGCATCTGTTTCCCTTACCATAGCATTCTCTTGGCTCGTGTGTGCACGCGCGCAATTGCTCTTGAGTCCCTTCGTTTTCACAAGCTCCACCAAAGCCCAAATGTCAGGGATACTTCAGATGCTTTGCAGCTGGCTGTCACACCCAGAGATGTTTCAAAATGGATTTTGTAATGGCTTATAAAAGTCCTACATTGTGCACGGGCGGTTATTGAGTGTGATATAGTGTGCCCAAGAATGTTCCCAGTTCCCTCCGCGCTATATCCATCAATCTGGCTCTATTAGGGCTGGCAGGATAATGGCCGGCGTGAGGCTCTGGACTTTATCTCCAGCTGAAAGGAGCGTCCTAATTATTGACTCATCAGAGCTACCCTACTCCTGCTTGGGGAGACCACTGCCAGCTCAGACCCAGAAATTCTAAATCCTTACAGTCACCAGCCAGGCCTGTGAAGGCTGAGATGCAAGATTGTGTCCAGCCCTGCTGGGGAGTCACAGTCCTAAGAAATCTTGGAAATCGATCTGACTACCCAGAGAGAGGCATTGCTCCAACGGAACGCATCAAGGCTCCCTTTTCTGATCCTTCCCTTCCAGTCCAGTTCAGTTCTCCCTGAGCCCAAATGACTACCAGAGGCTGCACAACTGAGGTTGGGACCAGCCTCTGGCAGGTCAAAGCCTGGCTTTCTGTAGGAGAAGAGTAATCTCTGCACCTCTCAGCTAAGTGCATTGGGATTACACGAGAGACAAGTACTAGCAGAGAAGCTGAAACACATCCCGCACTGATCACAGGAGTCCCCCTATCTGAAAAAGATATGCTCTAAGACCCCCAGGGCGTGCCTGGGGCCCTATATATATTATACATGAACGTCTTTTTCCTTTTCCACAACTTTGGAGATAGAAGATTACTTCTTACCATAGATCTTAGCAACCTCAGTACACAATATTTTTCTTTCCTTATTAAGTCGAGAACTTTTATCTTTTCACTTAAAAGAAGCACTTTATGGCTTCTCTTTGGCATGTCCAAATTGCCAGCATCACTACTGTTATCCTTTGGGGACATTGTCAAGTAAAATAAGAATTTCTTGAACACAACCGCTGTGATACCTCAATAGGTGATCTGATAATCAGGTCCTTTCCTAAGCGACTAACAGGCAGGTAGTGTCTACAGCATACTGCTGGCCAAAGGGAGGATTCCTGTCCCGGTGGGAATGGAGAGGGCAGCATGGACCATCAGGTCCCACTGAGTGGTGATGTGCAGCAGATTAAGGCCAGCTGAGGACTTGGCTTTACACTTTACGAAAGAGAAAGCAAAAAAAAAAGGTTTTAGAATAGGTTGGAGCTATGTTTTCAGAACATTAAGCTAAAAGGTTTGAATGAAGTGGGTCAAAAGAGGAAGAGCAGGCTGAGCAATAGCGCAGTAATCCAGGTAAAGGGGGCCTCACCAGGTTCATAGCAACAGAAAGGGAAGAGAATATGCATGCCAGGGAGATGAGAAAAGTGATCACATGTGACCGCTGGCCCCCGCTGCTCCTCGGAATCTGGGAGAGGCATTGACAACAGCTCTGATGGGAAGCTGATGGAGCAAGCCGTGTACCAGCAAGATGCAGTCCCAGGTGTGTCTCAGCCTTTGTGCCTTCAGGTGATCTTCTTTCTGCTTCTGTCTATGCCCAAATTGCCTTTTCTTGTAAGGACTCCAGTCCTTAGATATTGAGTATAAGGCCACCCTAATGCCCTCCACTCCTCCGAATATGACTCCAGTCCTTACATATTGAGTATAAGGCCACCCTAATGCCCTCCACACCTCCAAATATGACTCCAGTCCTTACGTATTGAGTATAAGGCCACCCTCATGCCCTACACACCTCAGAATATGACTATATTTGGAGATGTGATGGTTAGGGATTCAACATATGAATTTAGGGTGACATAGTTCACTTGTAACTGAGGAATTTACAATCTCTCTCCATGGTTAATGTAATTCACACATACCTCAAACCAGAGTAAGACAAGGCAATTCCCTGGGCTTTCCTCAGTGGCCTAAGGAAGGACTCACCTTCCAGCATCATCAGGCCAGCAAACAGTGGGTAGACAGTGGGCCACACAGCCGGGCCACCCGGGTTCAAATCAAATTGCGGCTCTTTCATTAACTGGCTATGCAACCCTGCAAGGATTATTTTTCTTTCTGTGCACAAATTTTTTTATTTGTGATGTGGAGTTGACAGTAATACCTTAAAAAACTTCAGATACTGGGGCCCAACTGTATTTACCCAGTTACCGATGGCTTTTCTCATTCTCAATTGAACAAACCACAGATCAAAAAAAATTCAGAAATAAATAAAGAACAACAATAAAAATAATATAAATAAAAATGCAGTATATAACAATTTACATGGCATTTACATTGCATTAGGTCTTATAAGCAATCTAGAGAAGCAATGTACGGGAGGACGTGTATGGGCTGTAGGAAAAGGACGTGCCATTCTAACCCAGAGATCTGAGCATCCTTGGATTTTGATATCTGCAGGGGGTCCTGGAACCAATCCCCCACAGATACCAAAGGACGACTGTATATGTTAACATCTTAGGTGGTGCCAGGTACATAAAAAGTAAATGTCAATATGACATCTGTTTATATTCCAGATCCCTGCTGGGGTGGGGGTGGGGGACAATTTAAGGCAATAGGCCAAGAAGGGTTTTACCAAGAAGAGACAAGGTCCAGAAGCTTTTATTACCATTTTACAAAGTCCAGGGGGATGTGAGTATTTATCTTCCAAAAGGCTGCATGGCCCAAACAAGCCTAAGTCCTTGTTTTTGCGGACATAATTCGGCACATTCTCAGAGCTTACTAGCCCAGACCAGGCCCTGGGCAGGAGAGGGCTGGGTATTGATCAGGGCCTTACAGAGCAGGGGAAGCCTGTACAAATCCCTGGGACACAGAAGGGCCTGAACCCTCACCATGTGGCTCATTAATACAAACCATGGTGGCCTTAGTGTGCAGGGAGGGGCAGGCAGCAAGTGACTGTGCTGCATACGGACTCAAATCCTGTTTGCAGGGCTGTCCCGATGGGGCCAGCAAGGCCCTGGTCTAAAGCACAAAATTTAAGAAAGTGCCAGAACTTAGTGATGAAGAAAGAATTACATTTTAATGCACTGCTTTTAAAAATTGAAATTAATATAAAGAAAATTCATAAAGAAAAAAATATCATAAACTTTAAAGAAAGACACAATTGGCCCCTGCACTCCACAATGACCTTGATGCCTTTACCCAATCCTGGCCCTAAGTCCCCCCATGTCTTCACTAGTCCAGCCTCACTCATGTCCATGATTCTGATCTATGTCCCGGCCTCACTCAGCTTGCTCCTCCGGGCAGAAATAGCTTTGCTGCTTCTGAGCTATCCAGCATGGAGAATTGATTTTCCTCATCTGGGAAAAGGAGCCCAGCATCACCTCCATCACAAGATTATAGTGGGGCTTAAGATAAAAGAGGCGGAGGTGTTAATGGCACCATTTCAGTGCCTGGAAGGTAACACTCAAAAAATGTTTGTTGGAAAAGGGGAGACAACACTGGTAAAAGATGATGAAAGCTAAAACTCACTGAACATTTCTAATGGGTCAGACAGGTTCTAGGGGCTAAGGAGCATTACTTCATTTACTAATAGGCAATTAAGACAAAAATGATAATTAATGGACAGAGGGAACCAGCCCCTGTGGAACCCAAAGGAACCTGAACACAGCTGAGGAATTGGGGGCTGAAGTATAGACAAGTGTGAAGTGGCTAGAAGCAGACAGGGCAGGGAGGATGGCAGAAGACAGGCGCTATTTGGGACTCAAGTGTGGGAAATTGCTCTGCTGAGAAAATTGACCCTGGAGAACAGACAGATGATTCGAGTAAGTGAGGGCACAGTAGGAGAGGCTAGAGGGCTGGGAAGAGCCAGGAGGAAGTAGCCAGCCAGAGGCAGCTCATTCCCCCCAAGGCTCAGGCCTCAGAGTTATCTGAGTTATAATTCTGGCACAACTGCCTTACTGCTGGTCTTCTCACAGTCTTAGATCTTTAATGCAAATGAGCATAGGAAGGTGACTTTTTTTTTATTCTTCCCAGCATGTCAGCTTGATAAGGATTTTTGTAGCATACATAAGTAAATCTTTTCAAAATGATGATGTTTTCAATGTCCTGTCTTGATTTTATTTCTAGCTGTGGAGCCTTGGACCAGGTATCTTATTGGGAGTCAGAAACTGTAGTCTACTTACGTCTGAACTCTGTAATTCAGGGAACATTTTTTCACTTCACATGTAAAATGGGCCTGGGGTTTTCTACACCAAAAGGTTATTGGGAGGTCTAAGAGGAAAAATATTCAATAGAAAAATTTATTTCAAAAAAGATAAGAGTGTTTGAACGTGTTAGGCACCTAGTTTACTGCATGAAACACAGCACTCAAGAAGTGTTTGCTCGAGCTAGAGAAATAATTTTAGACAAGTTTTAGGGCTGCTCATGCATCACTGCACACGGACGAGGAGTGACGAAATGGGTGCCCGAACCACAGAAGGGACAGTGGAAGAAAAATGCAGGTGTTTAACCTTGACCTTAAGAGGAGAAAAGATGCCCGTCTCAAAGTCTAAATGGGCCCTCCAGATCCAACAGTGTCTGTGAGATTAGGGTAGCATTTAAACAGAGGAGATGGATGAGGATCCGAGAGGCTTTGTAACCTGCCCAGCAAGTTACAGTGGGAGTATCAAGCAGAGCTGGGGATAGTGACTGAGCAAGTAGCCTGGGCTTCATATTTCTGGGGCTGAGCTTCAGCTTCATCCTCACAGAAGATGGGGTGCTCTGTGTGCAGGGGAGACGCTGCCTCCCTCTGCCTATGGTGGGTGCTCATTCTAGACGCTGAAGCATGGCGCATTCAACAGAGGGGCGGCCTACCACGTGGGGCCTAGCCACAGGTTGTGGAGGGCCAGCCACTCCCCCATCGCCCTGCACCCTCTGCATAGCACAGGTATGAAGGCCTTGGTCAGGCCTCTCGCCCCATCATAACTGGTAGTAGCTCACACTTTTGTTATCAAAAATGTCTTGGTCTGTGTCTAAACCTAAAGGATCACCCTGGTTATAGTACCTTTCAAGCTAAGGACATTGACTGATGGGTTTTTCTCCTCTGCTAACCCATCCCTTCCACCTAAGGCCCGGCTCAGCACAGACACTCTGGAAATACTGGCCAAGTGGGACTAAATCAAGCCAGACCACGGTCCTTCTGCAGCGTGTGCCTTCATTGTGCTCCCCACAAAGTCAATGACTCCAAGGCTTTGACTATTCTGAGGAAAGGGACAACGTCCCCAGGGTCACCGTGCGAGGTGTGAGTCAGAGAAAAGCAGAAGTGAGAGCAAGAGAAAGACAGCAAAGAGGCCAGAGCAAGCGCAGACAGCACACCCTGCACAGAGGGACGGGGCCTCCCCTTTCTGCTGGGAGTGGAGCCTTCACCTCGCTTCTCAGACCACCATACCAACTGGACCCCCTGAAAAAATAAAGGCGGCATCCTTGTGTCACATCCACCATTGGCCATTTAGCTGAGAAAACGGCTCCCCTTGTCCTAAGCTTGGGGCTGAGCAGACCCCTAGACAGGGAGCAGGACCTGCTTGGCGTCACTCTGAGATGAAGTCTGATTTTTCTGGACTTTTGTCTCCCTACAGTGCTCCCTGGGTGTTTGAAGTCCCTTCCCTGGGGAAAGCTAGGGAAAATCCTTCCAGGTTGCTGTCTCTGCACCTTCCCTGGCTCTGATAGGAACCTGTTTCCCTTCCTTGGGTCACCACTACATCGCTGTCCTCACCAGCTGCCCTTTAAGGCCACCCTCTCTTAGATCATCTGTCAAACTTTAGTGCATCAGAATCACCTAAAAGGGCCTGATTCATACAGATTGTTGGGTCCTCCTGGCCCCAGCATTTTTGACTCAGCAGGTTTTGGGGGAGAGCCCAGGAATATACATTTCTAACAAGTTCCCAGGGACCATTGAGGCTGCTGGCGTCGGGAACACACTTTGGAAACCACTGCCCTGAAATCCTCTTAGGGCAAAAAAAAAAAAAAAAAAAACTCCCTTTACCTGCTGGACCATTCTCTGGACAGCAATCATCCACCTGGCTGGTTTTATAATCAGCTAGGGAGCTTGTAAAAGTCCCGTACCTAATCTGTAAGACATCAGCAGCTTTAAAGACTGTTCAGGAGATCCCAAAGTGCGATCAAGGTTAAGAAGCGTGCTCTACAGCTTGTCTCCCCAAAGCTGACTTTCTGCAGCCCCGCTGCCAATCACAGCTGCCCTTCCAATCTGAATGGAGTGAAGCGTCTTTCTCCTCCCTGGGTTCTTACCTCACAGCAAAAGCCTCTTCTATTTAATTCATCTTCATGGGGTGGGGGTGGGGGGTGGAGTGAAGTCTGGCAGGATTATAATTTGTGACAACTTTAAACAGTTGATCCTTACAATAGAACCTTTGTAAGTTGACCACCCAAGGGGCTGCAACTAACTGGTCAACAATGGAGGTGGTCAACAGAAGAGCTAGGCTTACTGTAGTGATGCTACATCAGCACATGCCCAGCTTATGAAAATCAGATCAACTACAGATTGGACTCCTAATAAAAGAGTAAGTTCAGCTCCATTTCTCTTTCTGTCTTCCCCACTCCCTTGCCATTCTGCCTTCCACTGTGGGATGTCACTCTCCAGATGGCAATCCCATGCTCTTGGACTTCACAGTCTCTGCAGCTATGAGCCAAATAAACTTCAGCTATTTATAAATTTAAAAAATAATATTGGCCAGGCAAGGTGGCTCACGCCTGTAATCCCAGCACTCAGGTAAACAGAGGCAGGCAGATCATTTGAGTTCAGGAGTTGGAGACTAGCCTGAGCAAGAGTGAGACCCCGTCTCTACTAAAATAGAAATAAAAAAATTAGTTGGACATCGTGGTGGATGCCTATAGTCCCAGCTACTTGGGAAGCTGAGGCAGGGGGATCTCTTGAGTGCAGGAGTCTGAGATTGCTATGAGCTTTGACCATGCCACAACACTCTACCCAGGGTGACAGAGTAATACTCTTTCTCAAATAAATAAATAAATAAAATAGTAAAATAAAATTAGGTTAACTTAAAGAGGCGGTTAATGTAGGGAGGCAGTCGACTCCGGAGGTTCTACTGTATTTAATGAGAATGGCAAAAGATGATTTTCTCTTAATACAAACTACATTCAGAAAAAGGTTGTCCTGATAATTCACTACCATGGCGAAAGAAAATTCAATGTTCACTTGTTTTGTTTTTTTAAAAGACATTTCCCATTTTTCTATGGTTCCAAACTCTTTTTGGTTGTCTTTTGTGACACTCTAAAGCAGACCAACTTCTTGGGAAAACTATGAAAGGGTTTAAGTTTAGATAATAAAATGAATCACGGATGTAAAGAACACCACATCAATATACGGACTCTGATTCCAGAGTCTCAGCTGACTATTCTTGCCTGAGCATGTCACACAAAATTAGCAGCTGAAATAGGCAACTGCTGGCAAAGCATTTTTTTTTTTTTAACTTCCACTCAAAGGCGTTTTGTCCCTAGGTGAAAGAGGGACCAAATTACATTTGCCAATTATGTAAAGTGTTGCACCCGAGTTTCTAAATAAACTGGCTCCATATGTCCAATTCTTTCCCAGGAAGTTTGGCCCGTGGATTGGTGCCCTGGGAGGGGTCCAGCTGGCCCTCCCTTGCATCCATTTTGGCTTCCAAGTTATTCTTTCCATCGTAAGCATTCAGGGAGGAGGATGTGATAACTGTTTCTGCTCACCAGAGGAGTTGGAAGAAGTTATCACTGGTGCCAAATGCAATCAAGAAGGCAAGTAAGAGGAGACCTTGAAGGCAGGGAGAGAAAAACATCCATGGGTTTGAAGCGAATGTTGGTTTAGAAAGCAGAGACACTGCATGTGGAAAGCTCTTTTGAGAATTTGATGTAGAAGAGTGTTTTTCAACCTTTTTTATCTCACAGCATACTTGAAGCTACAGTTAAATTTCCACAGTACACTTAAATTATGTTGATCAAAAAAAAAAGTAAAAAATAGAATATACTTACTGTGCTTTGAATTTCTTTTGAAAATAATTTAATTAATGATCTTTAAACATTTTTGCAGTACACCTATGACCCTCTCAGGTTGAAAATCACTGCTGTAGAAGAAGAGGAAGGAGTTGAGAGAAGAACCCAAGGAGACAGCAGGCCAAAGGGGGATTTTGTTTTCATTTTGTAAGATTACAGAGACATGAATTCCTATTTCTGGGCTGCAGGGAGGAACGGCGAAGGCTAAGAGAAGGATATTGCAAAGAGGACACCAGTGACATGGCACCGTGACTTTGGAGAGGCAGAGAAGGTGAGGGACTGGGTCAAGTTTACTACGTTTGCTCCACTTGGCCTTTTTCTGCTCAGTTGCTAACTTTTTGTTTTCACTAACTAAGGGGTACATTTTGTTTCAGCCAACTCCCGCAGAAGGTACATGTTACTGGGAGAAGGGAGGCTCTGTCACCAGAAAAGGAACTTCTTGGAAGAGGATTAGTTCACATTGGCAAATATTATAACTAGATTTCTAAAATTCTCTTTGGAGCAGCTTTAAAAAAATGTGCTGATTTTCTTCTGTTTTGCTTTTATAAGACACACATTATCTGGTCAAGTATGTTAATCTCACTGCTGTTAAATTTTTACGTATGTGACAGTTAAGTCCGTGGACTTGCCACGTGCGGTTATGTTGACAACCCTGTGGAAACAACTCAGCAAAGGTTCACAGCCTTAGCATATGAATGTCTCCCAGCCATGTTCGTTTAGATCAATGGTTCTCAACCTTCCTAATGCCTCCAAACGCTGCGGCCCTTTAATACAGTTCCTCATGTTGTGGTGACCCCCAACCATAAAATTATTTTCATTGCTACTTCATAACCGTAATTTTGCTACTGTTATGAATGGTAATGTAAATATCTGATATGCAGGATGTATTTTCATCGTTACAAAGGGGTCACGACCCGCAGGTTGAGAACCGCTGGTGGGTTTTCAGTATCGTTGTTGCGTGTTTTTGTGTGCCATCATGAGAATGTCAGAGCGTGAATTAGAGCAATGGACAAACATTAAATTTCTTGTTAAACTTGGCGAGAGCAGAAGTGAAATCAGGGTCACATTAGTCCAAGTTTATGGGGATAATGCCATAAAGAAAACAGTGGAGTTAATGTTTTTCTGAGGGGAGAGAAAGCATCGCTGATGATGAGAGGTGAGAACTGTGCATCAAAACCAGTGGCTGAGTGTAAGAAGCAGAGCTGACTGGGTAAACATCAATAGAGAAACCCTTAGGAAGATCTCGGCATGAGAAAGGTATGGCTTTGCTTCATGACAATGCACCAGCTCAGGCGGCACTGACTGTGAGAACGTTTTTATACACACATCTATATTCTCTTCCTCTATATATCTCTATTTATTCTAAGGTGTTAGCTCATGCTATTATGGGGGCTGAAAAGTTCCATCTGCAAGCTGGAGCCCCAGGAAAGTTGGGGCAGTATCCTCCCTATTCAGCTGATCTGGCCCTCAATGACTTTTTTCTTCACCTGAAGATAAAGGAAATATTGAAAGAAAGACATTTCACTGACATTCAGGACATCAAGAGGAACATGATGAGAGCTTTGATGGCCATTCCAAAGAGTTCCAGAACTGCTTTGAATGGTGGACTAGGTGTTGGCATCAGTGCATAGCTTCCCAAGGGGAGTACTTTGAAGGTGACCATGGTGATATTCAGCAGTGAGGTATGTAGAACTTTGTCTAGGATGAATTTGAGAACTTGTCAGACCTCAAATCTACCCTTGTAACTATGGCCAGATCAAGACACAGAACACTCCCAGCACCTTGATGGCTCTCTCTTGCCTTCCTCCTCCTAGTAAATACATCATTCCTCATAACCACTGTTGAGACTTCCATTAATACACATTAAGTCTCCTGTTCTTGAACTTCAAACAGATGATATTATATATAAATGGTCTCTTTTGTGCTACAAGATGTCTGTGAGATTCATCCACATAGTGGTGAGTATCATTCTTTTGTTCATTTTTTTATTGCTGTGAAGTGTTCTGTTGTATGACCATTCTGCAATTTATCTATTCTTCAGCTAGTTGATACTTGGTTACTTCTGGTTTGAAGCTCTTATGAATAAAGATGATAAGAGATACAAACATTCTAGAGATATGTCTTTGCCGTGTGTGTGCGTGTGTATATATATACACACATATTTTTTCCTCTTGGTTGTATATCTGAGAGTGGAATTGATAGGTATTAGGTTGTTGTAGTTTAGCAGTGGGTGCATTTGGGGCATTAGGGCTTCCTGTGACTTATAGAACAAGGCCTAAGGCTTTGCGATGCCTTCTGTGATAGCGCCCTTAGACACTTCTCTTATCTCCCACTGTGACTCCCTCTTGCACCTTACTGTAGCTACCTTAGTTGTCTCCTGTTTCCATGTGCTTGCTAATTTCTGTGTTCTGATACCTTCTTCTCCTTTCTCTATCTATTAGAACACTCCTATATATCCCTCAAGACACTAGGCAAAAATTACTCCTTCATTGAATTCTTCCCTTGGCCTTTCCCTTTCTTTCCTTGTAATTTTATAAGTCAAGGTAACTGGGCCATGGGATGCCTAGATAGCTGGTCAAACATTTTTGGGTGTGTCTGTGAAGGCGTTTCCAGAAGAGATTAGGATTTGAGGGCAAAGGGAGGTTGAATTAACTCTGCCTGACTGCTTGAGCTGGGATTTTCCCTGCCCTTGGTCCTGCTGGTTGTGAGAGCTTCATATTTGGACTGAAATCTGCAACATTAGTTCTCCAGTTCTCAGGTCTTCAAACCACACCACCTGCTTTCCTGGGGCTCCAACTTGCAGATGGAACTTCTCAGCTCCCATAATAGCATGAGCCAACACCTTATACTAAATAATGATATATAGAGGAAGAGAATATGTATGTGTGTATATATTATATATACATTATATAGAGAGAGACACATTGATAAGGGTTCTCTATGTGTCTATACATATATAATGTATATATGAGTTCTCTTTCCCTAGAAAACCCTGACTAATATACCCCCACCAAGTAACACTTCCATCCATACATTCAAATCCTTTTCTCCTTACCTTTATCAGCTCCAATCACCTCTGTGTTGAGATGACTTGATTATTAGACAGTGATCTCCTGAAAGATAAGGATTGCATTTGGTCATCTCTCCATCCTCAAGTCAAACACATAACTTTAAACTAGGAAGGGGCTGAATAAATATTTTTAAGTTTAATGAATAAACTGAATTTTAAATAAACATGAGAAAGGGTCTATTCATTTTTCCTCCCCAGAGATACAATAAGATATTAACCATCCAGTTCTATAACATTTCAACTGTAATTTCTTGTCATATCTGAAAAAAATAGTGAAGATGAAAGTGGACAAGAGACAGAAATGGGGTTTCTGGGTGACATTTCCCTATTCTTCTCAAAATAATGCATTTCCCAAGCTTTAGAAGACATGCTGAGGACTCAGACTTCATTTGTGTTCCATCATACCAAACCCTGAGATATGAAGAATTATTTTATTTTTCTTTGACAAAACTGTCCAGATGTTTCCAGGTATCCAGATGTTCTTCCTGATCTGGCATGACCCATATGGCTCTGTGTCTTTGTCACATTTTATTAAGGTATTTGGTGTCATGGAGACAGAGCTTGGATTGGCTTGTAAATTCAATGAAGACAGAGCTAAGGGTAGGAACTTTGGCCTACTTTTCTTTCTGCTTGAGAAATATTGCCCAGAAATGAAACTGGAAAATATACTTGAGATGTGTAAAGTTGTCAGAACTCAGCCACTCTGGAGAGTTCCCTGGTCATTGTGTTTCTGCTGATCACACAGGTTAGTGGAGAAGGAGCCATCCTACCTTGTGATTCTAGTCCTTATCCCAAGCTTAGGCTCCTTAGGCAAAAATGCCTTTCCTCCTAAGGCATTTACCAATGATTGTAGGGCGAGAATTCAGGCCCACTTAGTCTGAAAAGAAAATCCCACTACTGAGTATTTAACCAAAAAAAAAAAAAGTAAAAAGAATGAGGGCCATACCTAACCTGCCCTTTCAATCTCAGTATCCCATATGCCCAACCACCCCCTCTGAGCTAGAAGCGCCCTTTCATTCTGTTCTCTCAATCTCCACTCTCTCTCTATCCAAATGCTTCCAACAGTTGGCTCAAATGCCTGCTCCCTACGTTATGCAATCTCAGGCTACCCAGATGCCAAATTCTTCAAACAGTTCTGCTCCTCTTTGTGTCATTTGAATTTTCTATAATTTAGCGCAACTTTTTAGGTATATATTACTGTCTCCCACATATAGTAAGGGTTTTAAGGGCAGAATCTATATCTAATGTGTATTTATGACCCCCCAAAGAAAACAGCAGCTAAATAAAATATTGACTGGATGAATATGATGATTCTAATTTATGACTTGTGGCCATAATATGAATGCCCTAAAATTGAGGGAACAGTAGAAAGAGTTGTGAACTCTTTCCTGGGTTAGGAGCCAGGCAGACCTGATTCCACACTAGAGCTGCCACCTCTTAGCTCTTTGTATTTTGACAAGTTTCTTCACCTGTCTGGGCCTCAGTTTCCCCTTCTCTAAATTAACAGGGTTGAACTAGAGTCAATATCCCCAAAACTCGTGTAAGAGGATAGTTATTAGAGCAGAGTTAAGTAAGAGTTCCTGGTTATGTAATCATTTTTCTTTCCTATATAGGGTTAGAGATGAGTGATTATTTTGGGATATATCCTCTACTCAGGAAAAGGCACCTTCTGTATGCAAGTTACACAGTAATGAAGGATAAAACAGACCTTACTCTACATTTTTTAACTTGATCCAGGGTGATACTTCTTGGGATACCCATGCCCAATAAAGCTCAAGTTCTTATTTTTAAAGCAGTTATTCATCCCCAAATGCCATGTCACTGACTATAGCAAACACAAGGAAATTAATCCATCTGAATAAGTGATCCAGGGCCCTCTCCCCAAAATTCTAGGTGAATAGACAATCTATAAAATGGGAGAAACTGTGGTATATGTACACCATAGAATACTATGCAGCCCTAAAGAAAGATGGAGACTTTACCTCCTTCATGTTTACATGGATGGAACTGAAAAATGTTATTCTTAGGAAAGTATCTCAAGAATAGAAGAAAAAGTATCCAATGTATACAGCCCTATTTTGAAACTAATTTATAGCTTTCATAGTAACATTATAACCTAATTATAGCCTTAGAATATGGAGAGGGGAGTGGAAGAGGGGAGAGAACAGGGGTGGATGGGTGGAGGGAGGGTGATTGGAGGGGTCACCTCTATGGTTTATCCTACAAGGGTACAAGTGAATCTTTCTAAAAGCAGAGTATGAATGTCTTAACTCAATAACTAAGAAAATGACATGAAGGCTACATTAACCAGTTTGACGAGAGTATTTCAAAACATATGAAAACACCACACTGTACCCTGTGATTGAATTAATGTACACAGCTATGATTTAATAAAAAAATCTTTAAAAAAAATAAAATGGGTGAAAATATTAGTTGCACATTTGATAAAGGCTGATAACCAGAATCTATAAAGAACTGAAACAAATCAATAAAACAGCAAACAATTCCATAAAATAGGTGTGCAAAAGACATGAACAGAAATTTTTCAAAAGAAGATAACTAGTGGCCAGCAAACATATGAAAAAATGCTCAACATCTCTAATAATTAAGGAAATGCAAATCAAAACCACAGTTTTGGAGGTATCACTTATTTCCAGTGAGAATGGCTTTTATTAAAAAGTCCCCAAACAATAGATGCTAGTGTGGATCTGGAGAGACAGAAACACTCACACACTGTTGGTGGGATTGATTGCAAACTAGTACAATCTCCATGGAAAGTAGTATGGAAATACCTCAAAGAACTAAAAGTAGACCTACCATTCAATCCAGTATTCCCACTACAGAGTATTTACCCAAAAGAAAGAAAAAAAGAAATTTTATTAAATCACAGAAATATATGCACTCAAATGTTTATAGTAGAAAAAAATTCAATTCCCACCTGTACAGAAATTGATCTTTATCTGCCTGACAAACAATTCACCCAATATTAGTAATTCTCTTGCACATTTATGTTATTACAAAAGTCTAATAAACTTTTGAGATTGGGTCTTTTAATTTTAAGCTGTTAACTAGGGGAAGAGGAGGGTATTGAATAGTAAACATCAGAAATCTCCTGTTTTGAATGCCCAGCACCCCTTCTGCTACTACTCTACAGTCTGGTAGCAGTTACATGCTCTTCTGGAAAATTGTTTGTCTCCCACTCCAGCTGGCTGATTTTGATGGGACAGTAGTTTCCAGGTTAGATGCCATAATGGAGTCTGGAGAGAACAAGACTGGCAGCTCCCTAAAGCATCACAGCTCTACTCTAGCCTACCAGTGACTGTAGGGCCAGAATTCAGGCCCACTTAGTTCTCCATCCCTAATGCCCTTCCTGGCCTGACACATGAAGGCCCTGAGTCAATATTTAATGAATGAAAAAAAGTTTCATCCTGCTGAGACTCAGACTCAGATGAAAACCCAGGACATTACTCCCAGAACTGGGCCAGGAAAGAAGCTGACCAATCAGAGAATACCTTCAGCTACAATGAAAGGCTGAGTCACTGAGATCTGAACTGGGCTTCTCAAATCTTGCCCTGGCTCAGATTAGGAGTCCCCCCTGAGCCTAGAGTGGAACTGAGCTGCTCACTGGAGAGGAGGGCTGGGCAGAGGGACCCACCCCGGAAACGGGAAACCGGAAGTGCCTCACACCTAACTGGGTCCCTCTAAAGGGCAAGTTGTCTACCGAATTCCTTTGGGCTCTTTGAGCTCTAAAGCTTTCCTAGTCCTTTGTCCATCTGCTAAAGGGGCTTCCTGACCTCTTTCCCTTCACCCATTCCCTCTCCTGTCTTTCTTCTTTTCCTCCTTGGCTGTACAATGGCGGGTTACACAAAAGCCGCAAATGCCAAGCTATATGTAGCATAGAGCGGCTGTTTGTCCCAAAATACCACGTCGCTGACTACAGCAAACACAAATTACAAGCTTTATCTAATCACCGTTATGGGACTAGTCATTTTTGGTTTCCAAAAATGACAGTGAGTGGCGTGCTTCTGCAGCTGGTCGTGGCACCAGCTTAGGTTTCATATCTCAAGTGCACACAGATGCGCTTGGAGACCGGCATCCCAAGTGACCAATTCAGAAAGGGAAATAGGAGAGGGAAGAGAGGAAGTACAACTAGCCAGATAAACAAACTCCACTGCTTTGGACCTCAGAAATATATTATTTAAAATCATCATGTTGTGTTGCCAGTGGACCCCAAAGGACCAATTCTCATCTCCGCAATGCACAGTTGACTAACGTAGAGGGTGACACCAAAGTAGTCATTGACTAGCTGCACCAGGGACTGGAGAAAAAGAAGCTTCTTTGGAAATCATTGATTTACTTTTGGATTTGGATTTGTTTCCTTTTCTTTTCATCAAGAGTGGATGGCATTGGTAATTGAGGACTAGGCTTGGAGTCTGGAACTTGGTTGGCTATGACTGTGACCTTGAGCATACCGGCCCATTTCTCTGAGTGACCTTGTGAAAAAGGGGAGGCTGAAAGCATCACCCACCTCCGCACGCTGATGGTGGTGGGAGTGAGGGGAAGACGAGGTATGTGCAAAAGTGCCGATCATACGTTTGTCCCAAAGTGGCCTGCATAAAGAGATTTTGTCACTTACCAGGAGGTGGATTCTCTTTGTATATAGTTTCATCATAACCGTTTTGGCTGTTTCTTACTCACATGCATGTGGGCTTTCAATTACTAGGAACAGGCAGAGAGGAACTTGTGATGAACTTGGCCTGTAATTCAAAGTGTCAAATACTGCCAGTCAAAATAAACTAGTTCTCCACTGAGGTTCCAGGACACATGTGCACACTTGGAAGGCCCTCCTCTGTAACTTTTAAATAGCCCAAAGTTGTGCTTGACTGAGCCTTTCTGTCAACGCATAAAAAAGCATTTAGGAAAACAAGGCCCTTTAAATACCTACATTCTTCTATGCCAGATAGAAATCACACAAGCCTGCTGTTTCCAGAGGATCTGACTTGCCAGAGCCAACAGAGGGAAGAAGGAGGATGGACCATTCCACCAGCGGCTGAAATTAACAACGATGAAACAATGAACAGTCTGAGCTCAAACCAGTTTTCACTTCTCTAAACTATAAATACTTCAGCTTTTTCTTTACTTCAAATCCACATAAATCCCCTCCCATGAATGGGTACTTTAAGAGAAAGAACTGGAATTTGAGCATCAAACTGTAGATGTATTATGCTGCAAACTCAACTCTCCCCTCATGCTGAAAAGACAGGATGCAGGATGAGCTGTCAAGACCCACTTTAAGCTCTAGCATTGTACTCTACTGAGCATATGACACAAAGGGACATTGGTGTCTTTACCTCCACGATACAATTGGAAGTAGATTCATTTCCCACTTGCCAAGTACACATCAGTGTCGTTAACTACAGATCATCATATCTCAATCTGAGGGAGTCCTCTGGACCTGAGTCAATCCACGCACCTGCTGCAGTGCCTATTTGTAACTTCAAAGCAGAGACTAGAAGAAATAACAGTAAAAGTAAAAACTAGCATTTGCAGAGTCCCTGTTATGTTTTAAATACACATACTTAAGTGTTTCGCATCCCTTATTTCATCCTCAGAACAATCCTATGATGTAGATGTTTTTATTTCCATTTTATCAAGCTGAAACTGAGATTTAGAGATAAAGTAATTTGCCCAAAGCATTTCTCTGTTTCTTGGATTGCTTGGAAACTCAAGGTCAAATGTAGTCGAATTTGAGTGCACCAGGGTTTCTACTGTGTTTCTGTCATTCTTGACCTCATTTTTCTCTACTCCCTACTTGCTAATTCTTTCTCCTCACCTTGTGATTTTTGCATTTTTCCTGTAATTGTAAAGCAACTTCAAATCCTTTTTGGAAGAGAGAGATGTAAATAAATGGATGAGGGAGAGCCAGGCAGTGGCAAAGCCAAACTGAAAACTCTGGTTCCCAGCACCTGAACCAGCTGCTTCCACGTGTTATCTTGCTCCAAAGGAGACTATTTGCTCAGAACATAGGAAAGGTGCATTTGCAGTGGAGAAAATCCCGCAGGAGCTCAAAAGGAAATTCCCAATTTGAAAATAATACAGACTGCTTGGGTTCTGGCTGAGGACCGGGTTGGGGGAGGGGCTTGCAGACAGGGAACTCAGATCTGGAATCTTCTTGTGGAAAGAAGAAGAAAAATTCGGCTCTTTCATTGAGGAGAGACTCCAGAATATGGTCTCCAAGGCAGCAAACAAAGAGTAGCTCCCGACTTTTGGCAGAAGCAACTCGCTTTCAACATGGCTAAAGGAGCTATAAAGTCCCAGCCTCTCTTTACAGATGCACCTATGGCTTTCAGAAGCCTTGAGTCCAAAGGTAACGCTGTGTCCACCTAACAAACCCACAAGAACCTGAAAAGAGCCATCCGCAGTGATGTATGAGTTTCACCCAGGGGTGGGAATCAAGATAACGTGGCAACAATCCACAGCCTCCTTGAGTGCCAGGGAGAGACTGAAAGTATAAAGGGTCAGAGGAATCCATGTAAAACACTAAAATTTGGAGTGAGCTTAAGAAAGTCAGATGAAGCTATAAATTGTGACTGGGAGAAAATAAAAGGAAATGATAATTAAGTGCAGGCATTATGCTGAGTGCTTTGCGTCCTTTCCCTCCTTTAATGAGAATAAGCCCCCCCACCCCTAGCGGGGGCTTAGTTTTTCAGTGTGGTTAAGAGAGCTGTAAGGCCCTGGGTGGCTACACAATCTAAACTAGGTGCCCTGTGGCAGGATAGGGACTCATCCCCTGGGATGAGTCAGTAGTGAAGGCAGCTCTTGCCACTGAACCACAGCACTGAGAACAAATTGTTCCAGGCCACTCTCCCCCGACCCACCCAATAATGGACCCATATCTTAAATGAACCTGAATCCAAATATCAAATGGTCTCCTTTTAGTACTTGGTAGATTCATCAGAAACTCTTAGGAAAACTAAATGAATGAGGACACAGAAACAGAAAGTGCTAGAAAAAAAATGATAGGAAAGGCAACGTCCGGGGAGTTAAACCATATCACAAAGCAGCAACAATAAAAAATTATGAAGTCCAGAGAGTAAGGACACAAAAAACAGAAACAAGGACATAGAATAAGTTACTATACGATCAAGTGAGCATCCAAACTGATTGAGATAATTAACACTTGTTTAATCGCCTATTTTTTGTAACTGGATTATAAGTTAGAGATAAATTAGCTTAGATTATACCTTATATTATAAGAAAAAAATAACCCCTAAGTGGATTAAAAGCAAACTATTAAAAAGAGCCATAAAAATAACAGAATTAAAACAGAATATTTGATCACAAGTTTGGAAGAACGTTTATTTGGTAAATAGCTAACCAATTAAATAGTATGATTTTCAAAGGAACAAAAATCTCAACTCTTTAATAACTTGTCTTCGATAAAATCCAACTGTCTTCAATGAAAACAAATTACATTAGTGTAAAAAAAGCTATCCCCCCCCCAAATATGGCATCAATGCTTTGATTTAATATCTGTGATCTATAAAAAGCCAGTATAATTAGGGCCCAAGAGAATAAGTGGTAAAAATCAATTAACACAAGTACAATCCTATAGAGGAAACAAATACATTTTCAAACTCAGGAAGTAAAAATGTAAAACGCAATGAAGCTCCATTTATTTGATGCATGCGTTCTGGTAGCACTGTATTTTGGTTTTATTCTCTTAGAAAATAGTGCAATAAGGTATGTAGGATAAATAAATCTAGAGAGCTAATGTACCACGTGAAGACTATAGGTAATCCAATTTTGCTATGTTTGGAATACGTGCTAAGTGACTAGATTTCAGCTGCTCTTGCCACAAAACCAATAACCAAAAAAAATGGGCAACTATGTGAGATAATGGAAATGTTAATTTGCTTCCTTATAGTGACCTCTTTACTGTCTATATGTATTCCACAGCATCATTTTAGATGCTTCAAATATACACAACAAAATTTAGTTTAAAATGTACAAATTAAAAGAGGACAGCTGGATTCCCCCCCAAAGATGTATGTTAATAAACAACAACATCTTTGGCACTATTTGTACCCTTTGAACCAGTAAATCTAGCCTAGAAATGTATCCAAAAGGGATAATTCAAAAGAGTAAATATTTATACACATCAAGATGGTATAAATGACTTTAAAAGACGTTACCTAAATGAGTTTAAACAGAAAAAAAAAAAAAACCTTTCAAATTAATGACCAACAAGAGTGAAATGGTGAAACGATTGTGGTATAACGACGGGATGGAATACCAGGTAGACATTAAAGATGATGTAACCACAATATTGTGCTGGGAAAAAGGCAGGTTCACCAAGATGATTGTGGACTGTGCATGCAACAAGGACTGGTGGGGCCCAGAAAGGAGGGAAAGTTTTACAAAGGGGTAGAAGGTGATACGGATTTTCCATATTTTTAATTCCCCTCATTGTTGTTCTAATGAAGCTTTAACCGTAACTCAAAACCTGGTTTAAGCCAGGCGTTCTTGAGCACCATCAGACCCAGCAATGTCCTTGCAGATAGTTTAGAATGCTCATAGGAAGAATTCACGAGACCTTGCTGCCCAGAGGGCACTGTCTGCCTCTAACGCAGGCAAGGGCATTGCTTCTGGGACAGGACGAGAAGATGGAAATAGGAGCTCTTTAGGATCATATTGTCCTAAAGCCTAGATACCAGCCTGACTTTACTAAGCCATGGCTATGTGTATCCTCTCCTTCCTGCTGGGATGTCTCACTGTCTTCCATGCCTAGAAGACACAATGCTCAGTCCTTTTCCATCCTGTTTTCCTGTCCCAGGAGCAATGCCCTGGGACAAGAATTTTCTCAGTCCTTTTTGGATCTGTGTCTGTGTTAGTGTCTTAGGGCTGCTGTAATGGTGTACTACAACTGAATGGCCTGCACCATGGAAATGAATTCTGTCTCAGTCCTGGAGGTTTGCAGGCTACCATTAAGGTGGTAGCTGGGGCACCCTCTGTGACCTCGGGTTGAATCCTTGCCTGCCTCTTTCCTGTTTTTGATGGTGGCTGGCCGTCTGGGGCGCTACTTGGTTTGTATCTGCATCATTCCATTCTCTGCCTCTGTCATCAGATGGCATTTGTCATAGAAATACAGATTACATCAAGTTAAGAGCCCATTGTGCTCTAGCATGACCACATCTTTATGAATTAGATCCACAGTGATCCTTTTACCAAACACAGTCACATTCTGAGGTGGTGAGAGTAAGAACTTCAACATGTCTTTTTGAGAGACACCTCAATAACCTTTAAGCCTGCGAACTTCAAATCTGACCTGACCCAGCTCCAAAAAGCCAGATGCTTATGAGCCTTATTCCTGCCATTTTCTCAATTCTTACTATCACGTAGGAGGGAGGGCAATAAAAATCACATTTCATGGTAACTATTAGGGTCACAATTTCTTACCCAGCACAGATGAAACTGCCTTGAGGGGGGAGATATGAGAATTGACTTAAGAAATAACCTCAAGGAAGTTTTTTATTTTTTTCAGAATGTTATGGGGTTACAAATGACATAGTTATATAACTTGCTTTTGTATATTTTAAGTCAAAGTTATGGGTGTGTCCTTCATCCATAAAATGTGCAACGCACCTGTACAACTTACTCAAGTAGGGTTTTTAAAGGCTCTCTCTGATTGGAGTTGAGAAATATGGCGTTCAATGGTGGTCTATTATCCTCTTGTTTCTCTGGCCTCAGCAGTAGTTAAATAAAAGGAACATGGGTTCAACCAAGATTTGTAGTTCCTGGGACTTTGGAGGCCATGCCATGGAGCAAAAGGTAGCAAGGAGTTTTCAGTGTGGGCCAGTATCTACAGAAGCAGAAGCAAAAGAGTGGCACATTCAGATTTGGAAAGCTTAGAGGCATTCAGCAGACATACAGAATTGTTTAATGGAGATAAAGATTAATACTAGAAAATACTAGAGTCAATCGGGCAGTACCTGTAGCTCAGTGAGTAGGGCACCAGCCCCACATACCATGGGTAGCAGGTTCAAACCCAGCCCCAGCCAAACTGTAACAACAACAACAAAAAAAAATAGCCAGGCATTGTGGCAAGTACCTATGGTCCCAGCTACTCAGGGAGGAAGAGAATTGCCTAAGCCCAAGAGCTAGAAGCTGCTGTGAGCTGTGATGCCACAGCACTCTACTGAGGGTGACAAAGTGAGATTCTGTCTCTAAAAAATAAAAAAAGAAGGAAAGAAAAGAAAAAATAAAATAACTAGAGTCAACTCAAGAATTTTCTAGACAAACTTGGAACATCTACTGGATAGAGATTCTTGAACTCCAATGGAAAGTTATTGCATCATCTATATAATTTCCCATTACTAAGAAGCAAAGTCTAAACATTATCACATGCCTTCATGACATTGCTCTCAACCAACCTCTTTAGGGTCATATTTTCCTAAAACCTAGGTACCTGCCTGACTTTGCTAAGCCATGGCTGTGTGTATTCTATCCTTCCTGCTGGGATGTCTGACTGTCTTCCTCGCCTAGAGATGGGAGAGCTGGGAAGCACTGAGCTTCCAAGGCCCCAGCTCACAATACATCTCAAAGAGCCCTCTGTCAGCTTTATTGTGATCACTTTCTATATTCTCTTCACTTGTTTATTGAATTAATTCGATTTAGTCAGCCCGCGAAGTCCATATTTATGGACACCTGACACTGGACTACAGACTATAATGTGTGATGAATGAATAGGGTGGGCGGATGGATTGTTGTGTGATTTCTCAGGCAGGAAGGTGTTTGAGCTTGTGGATAAAGGGTTAGATGCCCAACTAGAAGGTCCCAGGAACTAAACACAGTGAAGCTGCTGACTCCCAGGTGGGCCTTTCCTCTGCATGCCCGGTTATAGCCTAGATAAGCAGAGGTGCCCTCTGAGATGGGAGGCCTCACACCCTCCACAGGGAGTCTGGGAAAGGAAGGCATCTATGGGCCCAGCCTGTTCCCATCTGCTGTAGTGGCCAGACCAGGTGGCCTAAAGAGGAACACAAAACCTCTGGGAGCAGCCTCCCCATCCTCCCATGGGAAGCCCTACGTGTCCCTTCCTAAGAGACACCAGAGCACCCACTGCGCTGCCTTTTGACATCTGGCAAGTACCGCTCCCTGGGGAGGCAGGTTCCTTTTCCTGAGCTCGGTTTTTTGTGGAGACCTCCCAGCTTCAAAAGCACCAGGGAAAGTCACTCACCCCCAGGCCTTGTCAGGCTCCTCTGTGTTTCTGTTAGATCAAAAGAACTTTTATTTCCTCCTTGCCCCTCTATTTTTGATAGCATATACTTCCTCTATTTGCTGCCCCAATAGATCAAGCCACCTCCGCCCCCACATAATCACTTCCACAAGAGAAATAAGCAGAGGTAAGAGAACCACTTCTTCCTCAGGTCCCCGCAGAGCTCTGCCCTTCCCTCCACCATCACAGATGCACCAGCTTGTTGGGATGGCCAGGTTCCCTGGCTCTCTGCCTCAGTGACTATGAGCTTCCCAGGGCAGGGACACTCTGTTCCCTACTCAGAGCCTGGTGCATGGTAGAGATAAGGGTTTATTGAATGAATAGAAAGAAAAGAAAGTTGGTTGTACCTCCATGTCCTGATACTTTGACTTCTCATCTAAAGTCTCTCTTGGTGAATCTACACAGAAAAATTATGCCCTATATATTCTGTTGCTGTTCTCCCCAAGCTGCAGAATTCCCTATTTCTAGATCTATATTTAGATGAACAAACTTTTATTAAGTAATAATGATAATTTAAAAAAATCACAGAAAGATAGGCCTAGAACAGCTCTTACAGATTAGCTCAACCAGGTCCCAATGGCCAGATGGATTTGAGACCTGGGGTCTTGCAGTATATTCCTGGATGACCCAGCAGGAATGTTCAAATCTCCAGACTCTGAGGCTTGGTCCTCCCTGTACATTCCTCCTTGCCATTTAATCTTCTGCACAGGATGTCCAGTACACACAGGAGCAGGGTGGAGGGGGCTGTCCTCCAGCGGAACATTCAGCCACATCCAGAGGCGAGGCCCACCCATAAAGCATTTGCTGCTTCTTTTATGGAGGTGCCATGATTGAAAGGAATGTTAAGACCCAGTCTGGGTCCAGCTCCCAGCACCAACTTTCCCTCTGTACTGACCTCCCTCCTTGCAAAGCTCTTTTCTTCTCTTCAAAGGTCTGAGCCAGTATCAGAGCTTAGGCTGCTATCAGGCTGCTGTAAAGGGACTCTCTGTCTCAATCGAGGGTCCAGTCCCTCTGTATTACCCCCTCTGTGTGCTTAGCAGTGCCCAAGTTCATACCTGATTCTATTCAGGATTCATGCAATTTCCCATTAAGACTAAATAAGGTTTGCAAAGAACATCTGAAAACAATGTCAGGAGCACGCGTATGAAATGCAGGGAGTTGTCTGTCTGTCTTGCCGCCACCTCGCTTCCCTACTTTAGGGCCACCCTAAGGGAGTGCTTCCTTTTGCCCAGGGAGGCAGAGAGAAACCTGAAGTTCCTGAGGGGAGTTTGGCCACAAATGCAGGAGGAACACTTTCTTCACTGATATTTCACAATCACCAAACCACCAGCCACATGCAATCACTGGCTGAAAAGCAAAAAGTGCAAGTTTAGATTGGAAGAGTATATGCATGTGTGTGTGTGTGTGTGTGTGTGTGTGTTAAAGCAAAAAGAAATGCGGTCCGAAGGAAATCTAGGCATCCAGCAGAACTCCTTGTGATGGCAATGGGAGCATTGGCCAAAAGAACATATTAGGGGTGGGAAGAAAGAGGAGCAAAAGCTTTTGTTAAATTATTAAACATGAGGGGAAAAGTCCCCAAGGGAAACAATATACAGACATAGTATTGTGATGCTTAAACACTCATCAAATAGGAAGCATTGGGAATAGTACCGTCATTACCTTCTGCACTTAATATTTTTTGAGTACTATGATGTCACATGTTGGAAAATTAAGGAGAAAGGTTTTTCTTCATTTTACCAAGCCAAGAAGACCAAAATTAACAAGCATTTTTATTTGTTCATTTGTTTGCTTGTTTGCTTGATTTGATAAGCAGTGGTTCTCAACCTTCCTAATGCTGCAGGTATTCTCATTGTTAAAAGGGGGTCGCGACCCACAGGTTGAGAACCGCTGTGCTTAAAGGGATAGAGGCAACACTATAGTACCAAGGTAGGGCTGCCAAATACAATATAGAACACTCAGATAAATTTGAATTTCATATATGCAACAAATACATTTTTTAGTATAAGTTTGTCGCATATAATATTTGGGATATAGCTAAAATTCAGATTTTATATCTGAGGCTTATATTTTTACTTGCTGAATCTGGCAACCTTGTTGCCAGGTCTCCAGCCAGTCTGCATGGATCCTTCGTTCTGGAAGAACTGCAGCAATTTCCATCCTCTCTTCAACCCTTCATGGAATGTCACCCTAGCAGCCAATCTAGTCCAATGTCCTCCTTCTATAGATAAAGAAGCAGAGGTCGCAGACAGAAAGTAACTTGCTCAAGGTCACACAGAGATTCAGTGATAGGTCAGGATACAAACCCAGTCTCACTGTCCCAGGTGGGTTTGCCATGAATGACAGAGAGGCCCAAGAAACCATGGGGGCCTCTACACAGTTTGATCCAAAGTTCCAACCACTCTAGGATTGAGTGGATATAAAAATAACATATCTAAGGTTCTTGAGCCTGTTTATGTGGAAATGGTAGGTTGGGAGCTGAGGAATCATAAATTTCAACACCTTGTAAATATCCAGAACTCTTGACTCAAATGAAATCATATATGAAATCCAGTGTATAAAGTAAATAAAACCTGGAACTATTATGGTTGAACCACAGTTAGGGTGACAGGCCTCTTGGCACTCCCTTTCTCTACAAAAGCTTCCCCAGATTACATTCATAGACTCTCTTCAGGTCCATGAAGTGCCACAGAACTATTGCCAGTGTGATAGAACAAGCCTGGGCTCTGGACTCAGAAACTTCACCACCACCACCTCTGGGCCAAATGCTGACTTCTCTGAGTGCCAAATTCCTCATTACTCAAACAGGGAAAGTAACAATTACTGATGCCAAGATGGCTTGGTATGCGGCAAGTAGCTCTTAGGATGTCATAGTGCCCAATACCAGCAGGAGTTTCCTTTTACAAAAATGAAAGACTTAGTTATCTAATTCTACTTAACAATGAGTTCCTCTTCCATCTCTTATATTGCTCTTTGAGATCTTAGTGTTGCATTCTGATATGTCCACTGTGGCTTCTGATAGATTCTAACATACTGAGCAGGCTAGGTCTGGTGGCTTACTCCTGTAATCCCAGAACTTTAGGATGTTGAGGCAGGAGGTTTGTTGAGAACAGAAGTTCAAAATCAGCCTGAGCAACATAGCAACGTGTCTCTACAAAAATTAGAAAAATTAGCGACATGTAGTGGCATCTTCCTTTAGTCCCAGTTACTCAGGAGGCTGAGGCATGAGGATTGCTTAGGCCCAAGGATCTGAGGTTGCTGTGAGCTATAATGATACCACCACTCTAGCCCAGCAGCAGAGCAAGACCCTGTCTCAAAAACAAATAAAGGATTGATATTATGATCACAGTGTCTGTGAAGGTTGCTCAGGGGGACAAAAAGCTATAGCAAATCTTTGGTCTTCTTTCCAGGTAGCTGGGACTATGTTCCCTGACCATAAGCCTCAGTGGCTGTAAATGCTGGAACCTCCAGCAATCTCAGGTGAGCTTGTGAGATGTCCAAAGTTCCCAGTTTCTGGGAAGATGGTTGAGTATCCTAACATCTGACATGTAACACAAAGGGAAGGCCTAGGTGGACCTGCCCAGAGCCAGGCCTGATGGTGCTATACCCGCTGCAGTCACTGCCTTCCAGAACACTGCCTGGCCGTGCTCTCCTTCTGCACTGCCTCATGTAGAGATCTCTCGGACCTTTTCCTTCTTTGTTTCAATTCAACATTCATCATCCCCAAGCAGTCTAGATTCTAGGCTCTTGTTTTCCAGAAACAAAACCCATGGCCTTAGGGGAATCCCAAGAAGTAGGAACACAGGGGAGTTGGCATGGACTAGGGTAGTAGACTACTTTTGAATCCTCTGGTAAGTCCAAACTTCTCTTTGAGCCTTGCTTCCTACAAAACAGCATAGACTCACCTTCCTTACTAGGAGACTGGAGAACCGGGAGATGCATATGCAGAATGATCAGATGTCAGATTTGTCTATTTCTATTATGGCAATAATCAATTCTGTCTTCTTTTATCATAAAGCCTAATAGAAAATGATTGATTAATACACACTTGGTCTCATTGAATTCCTGAAACTCTTCAGATGGAAGCATTTATTGGCATACACAAGATTGGCCTTTCAAATCTTCTGCCATTTTGATGCTTTGAATTATGAGCTCTGCCCGCTCTGCAATACCTTACTGGACATGACTTCTAGATGGTCAGAGTTCTTTCTCTGGTGCTAGTTCTCTGATGCAAGTAAGAAAAACACAAAGGACTCTATTTCATTTGGCAGCGTAAGCGGTAGGGACAGGACCCAGTCTCCAATATCATAAATGCACGTGAATTTATTTCTCCTCAATTAGCCAGGATCTTGTCAGACTGAAAAGAAAAGAAATAAATCTAGAAGCTTCTGTTGAAAATACTCTGCTCTTTTGCCCCTTAAGTCTTAAATCTCATATGATGCCATTGTTACACGTAAAGAATCTTTGAGTGTTATTCTCAGGGACCTATTTATATATGAGGGTAAATATAAATAATGCTGCAATGGCACTTATGATTTTCCAGTGCACCAAAGGCCCCTAAGATCTTTTCACAGACATACTTCAGCTGTGGGATGGAAGTGTTCGTGAGGAAACTGTGAGGCAGGGCCACATGAGATGACTATTCACAAATTCCTCGAATTTTAAGGTTGAGGAACTAGACTGCAAGAAATATCACTTCTTTAGCAAAGGGTAAAAGGGCATTTGTGATAATAAGTTGTGAAAGGAAGGGAGAAATAAAGGATATGGAGAAACCTGGTTCCTGAGTAAGCTCATCTCTTTTTGCGACTGCTGTTAAACTGTCAGCATTCTAGAACCTAGTTCCATCCCACAGTCCTTTCTGAGTGTCACCAAATTCGCTCCAGAGCACTTAGGCTAATCCTACCCAAAGGGCACTTGACCTCCAAGAGCTGAGGGCCTGTCCAAGACTACCGCTGGCCACGTTGCCACCTGGCGCTAGTGTTTGGAGCCTGGAGAGAGTTTCCCCGTCCGCAAGTCCATTTGCTCATCTCCATGGCTCATTTTCTTCCCTGGAAAGAAACAAGTTGTCACATCCACAGCCCAGATTAGACCAGCCAGCCATAGCCTGCCTGTGCAAGAAGTGGGGAAAAGCCCACTTGCAATTATGAAATACCACTTAAACTACTAGGGATAAGCAGAGTGAAGAAATTTCCTGTCACATTTATGCTTTTGGAAAACAGCATTTCCAGAGAGTAAGCAGAACCAAAACTAAGTATTAATTGCCTAATAACCACACTTTTAACTGGATGGAATTTTATGAGATGCTCAAACTGGGCATGCCATGTTTCTAGGCAAAAGGAATGAAAATTGCTATTTGGATTTGTTTTTCTCAATACATTTCAGTCCTTCCATTAATCTTTATTAATGGGATGGACAGGAAATGGAAAGCAAAGCAGAAGGGACACTTAAATCCCTCAGGAATAGAGAAATGTGATGTGCAAATAAAAGGTGCCCCCTACCCATCCCAACCCCTGCCTCAGTCTGTCTTGTTTGGGGAATAGAGTCGTTTTTCTCCATTAAGCAGGCTTTATTGGAAACGTCAGCATGAAATTAGAGCCACTGCAGGCAGGCTGCGTGGTGAGTGCCTGCAAATGAATTGCTGTGACCTGAAGCACTTCTTTCTACTTAGAATAGAATAAAGAAGCTGTGCTGGTTGCTTGGCACCCTTGTGGGTACACACGGAGGGTTCACACTTCCCCAGAACTCTAGAATAACCGAAGCACTCACCCACCCCCTGGTTTTACAGATGAGGAAATGTGGGTTAAGAGGGTGAAAGATCTTGACTGGGGACACTCAGGCCATAGCCACGCAGGGCCAGAATGCTGCATTTCTAGCTCAGACTGTGTGTGTGTGTGTGTGTGTGTGTAAAGGTGGGGGACTAATACCCAGGAAGGATTCTCTGGGAAGTGACGCCTGAGCTGGGTGTCCAACACTGAGAAGAGGTTACAAGGCCAGGGCAGAGGGGTAGGAGAGTTACTGCAAGGGAAGAGCAGTGACAAAGTGTGAAAAGCCCAGGGGTGAAAGACTTGAGAAAAGTTTGGTTCAGAATTGGGTAGAGAGTGGGAGAGAGAGGGCCTCTCCATCGGAACCCGATCAATGATGGTCATATTTATTCTAACTGCCTCCAGCACCTCCATGCCAGCTGCTGGCTCCTGAAGAGTATAGACAATTCCCTAACCCACTATCTGTCCTCATGCTGGGAATCACACACCGCCCCCCCTTCTCCTGGCCTCAGCAGCCTCCTCTGTAGCAACACCTCTTGGTCAGCCTTAGGCCACATGTCCCTCTTGAGGTCCCTGTCCACTCCTCTCCATCTGCTCCGCTTAGGAGAAAGAAGGATATGCCACCAGACATCTGGGGACAGGAAAGAGAGAAAGAGAGAAACGGGAGGGAGGCACTGGGGAGACCAGCAGGGCAGGAAGGAAGACTGTGCACGCCCACCTAGTTAAGAGGCTCATGCCCTGGGCACTGGTCCTGGACATTGAAGACCCCTTTCACCCTTCAAGATTTTACCCACAGCCCCAGGAGGGCGGGAGTCAAGGGAACCGCATTAGCTCCAGGCCTGCCAAGGCTGACTTGGGGAACATGGTGAAGTTTGTGGGTTCCTTTCTGGCCTTGTCTCAGGCTCCCACCCAGCCCTGTGATACTGCCCTCCCCCCCAATGCCATACAGGCAGGATGGTCACACCACACTAAGGCATCAGTATCCAGGGCTTGTATCATCTGGGTCAAGTTAGTTGTGAAAGACACAAAGAGCTGATAGCTGCTCGCCACTCCAGAATGGTGACCTTTTCTGGAAGCATTCTGTAGAAACAGTCCCATTCTCTTCATTTCATAAGTAGAAGAACTATTCTACAGGGTGTCCATCAAGGTTGTGTGCAATTTACTATGTAAACTATTTTAAATTGCACACTAACTTTAAGTCCACACTATGTTTTGTTCATTGTCCTTAATAATTTGAAAAATCTGCATGGTAAGAGTTTAAGTGCTTTACAAAGAACTTTTAAACACCTATAATTGCATTGGTTTCACCTGTTGCTGGAGTTGGCTAATACTGACTCACAAGAGCTCAAGATGTGCATCTCTTCTCAGCTCCATGGTGAATCACATGTCATCACATCCATCATCGCCATGGAGGGAGCATTTACACCATGGGTATTGGCAAATACTTCACATCATCTTTTGGGGTGGAGTAGGGCATGAACCAGAATGACTCTGCTTTCATCTTAAGTAGTCAGAGCATAAAGTTTGAGAACTCATTTTAGAAAAAAGTTCTACTTACCTCACTGCTGAATATCACTATGTCACCAGGTGGCCAAGGGGAGCACTTTGAAGAAGACCATAGTGATATTCAGCAATGTGGGATGTAGCACCTTTTCTAGAATGAATTCATGAACATAACCTCATAACAAAGCCTTTATACTCTTGGGAAGAACCACACAAAGCTGATAATCAGAATGGAAAACTTCATTTCGTAGATGAAAGTCGGAATTCCACACCATTAGGGAGCACTCTTCTGACAAGTTCAAAACAAACAGACATCAATAGTTTGCTCTAGGACAGGAATTCTTTTCCTAGGACATTGATGAGGAATTTAAATTTAGAATCAGAAGGCACAGGGTTAAGTGAGCTTCACTGTTCATCAGATAAGCGTACGCTTGAGTTAGCCTATGAGCCTCGGTTTCCATATCTCTAAAATGAGGTTGTCAATCTACTTTACACTGTGATTATGAGGACAAAGCTATAACACAGACATGAAACCTAGAGCTCTGGGAAAACATCAGATGATAAGATGAATAACAGAGGCTGGAAAATGTGGGACCCATTGAAGACATGACATGAAGAGCTCCTCTCTTCCCTTGAGGGGGATTCCATCCCTTCAGGTGGATTTAACACTTCTCCAGCATTAGCTTGGCCTCTCCTCTGCACGAGCTGCCGTGGTCTGTGCTGGCCCAGCAGAAGAGCTGCGAGGCAGGCATGGGCCCGTGAGGGGCTTCCTCACCCTCCTGTGCCCTCTCTGCTGATGATGCAGGTGATGACTCCCTTGGGAGCTGTCACCGCCAGATGTCGGCAAGCATGGCAGCTCTAGAAACTCTTCCAGCTGTAACATCTTTGATCACTGGGAATTCACTTGATTCGTGGAGAAACAAATCTTGTTAGCTGAGCTGTGAGCACGTTTTCTTCTTCTAAGATCTCTAGAGAAAGAAGTGTCTGTGGCTGGGAGTCCTAAGGGAATGACTTCTCGCAGAAAGTCAGAGGGCAGTGTTCTGGTTATTACGGCTCATAACAAATTGCTGCAACATGCAGTGATGTGAAATAACCATGTTAGTTTATTCACAGAGCCTGTGGGCTGGGGATCTGGAAAGGGAACAGGTTTGATTCTATTCCTCAAGGTTTGAAGTCTCACCTGGAAAGATTCAAAGACTGGAAGCAAATTAGCAACCAGGGATATGGGAGCATCTGGAAGCATCTTCACTCTCATGTCATGCTGTCAGCTGGGACCTCAGCCTGCAGATGGAATTGTCACCCAGAGAACCTACATTTGTCTTCTCCATGTGGCCTGGGCTTCCCTACAGCATGGCAGCCTCAGGCTTCTTCAATGGCAGCTCAGGGCTACAAAGGCAAATAGGCCTCAGCCCCAACCCTTACGACCTCACCTCGGAAGTCACACAGCATCACCTTGGCAGCATTCTGCTCCTTCTGAGCAAGTTGGGTGCCCTGCCCACATTTAAGAGGAAGGAATTAGATTCTATTTCCTGACAAGGAAGTGCCAAGGTTTGGGCGGTGCCTGTGGCTTAAAAGAGCAGGGTGCCAGCCCCATATACTGGAGGTGGTAGGTTCAAACCCGGCCCCGGCCAAAAACTAAAAAAAAAAAAAAGAGAGAGAGAGAGAAAGTGCCAAGGTTCCCGAAAAACATGTGGAATGGGAGGTATTGTTGCTGCCATTCTTGGAAGAAAAACAATCTTCCACAGGTAGCAATAGGTATCTCTTACTCGGGAGCCTGTGCCCTCCTGTGCATATAGTGGGATGGCTGCACCTGCTGTGTCTGCCCAGGACTTCACAGGGTTCTGCTCCTGTAGAAGCCGGAGGCTGAGTCAAGTCAATTACTCCTTCATGTTGCTTCCATTAAAAGAACTTCAGAAGCACGTTGGAGGCCAAAGCTATGACTTGTTCACCCAGAATTGCCATGTGTATGGGACCTAGAAATAATTATTGTATTGGGATTATTAGGTTACTCGGAATCTTATAGAATATAATAATAATTTGAAAAGAATTTACATAGTGCTTATTAATGAACTTACTATTCTGAATGTTTTGGAGATGTTAACTCCTTTAATCCTCCGAGGAACTTTAGGACGTAGAAATTAGTACTATCCCCATTTTCAGATAAGGAAGCTGAGACACAGGCAGGTTTAATAACTTGCCGAACGTCACTTACCTAATGTTACATTAGGTGAGTCTAATGCTGCCCCTTACATACAAGTGGCCTGAACATTTCTCTGCACATAGCAAACCGTAAACTGAATGAATGTGTAAACAGATTGTAACCTCCTCTTGTACCGATCACTGAATTTTGGCCAATCAACTGTGGCCAACGGTTCAAACCGTGTTCAAATAAGGCGGTAACCCATCTGGTTATTTCTGTACCTCACTTCCATTTTCTACATGTCACTTTCCTTTTTCTGTCTATAAATGTTATCTAGCCATGTGGCAGCCCCAGCCATGTCGCTCTGAGCCTATTCTGTTTCTGGGGGCTGCCAGATTTATGAGCTGCTCTTTGCTCTATTAAACTGTTAAATTTTATTTGTCTAAAGCTTTCCTTTTAATAGATGGCATCAGAAGTAGGCTTCAAAGCAGAGCTTCCAGAAACCCCTAGGAGGATAGAGGAACTGAGTAAGGTGCCCTCTGGGTCCGCTGTGTCCTTTTTTGTATAGCAACTGAGGATCACAGGAAAGTTCTCTCCCAGATTCAGAAGTGTCATGAATTTAGGTTTTGAGCTATCTGAGTGTATTTGGACAATTTATTTTTTTTTTCACTCAATTCTGCACATCAATAGGTGTCCCTGAGTCACAATTTCACTCTGTCACCCTCAGTAGAGTGCCATGGCATCACAGCTCACAGTAACCTCAAACTCTTGGGCTCAAGAGATCCTCTTGCTTTAGCCTCCCCAGGAGTTAGGACTATAGTTGCTCACTGCACACTGACTAATTTTTATTTTTTTTTCTTAGTAAAGACAGAGTCTCTCTCTTGATCAAGCTTGTGTTGCACTCCTGAACTCAAATAATGCACTTGCCTTAGCCTCCCAGAATGCTAGGATTACAGGCATGAGCCACCATGCCTGGCCTGTTTGAGAAAATGTTTTATCAAAACTGGATTCAGAAGTGTCATCAGAAACCAGACTAAGTTCTGGGATTTGATTGTATCTGATAATTAACTGGACTGGATCCAGTTTCAGACAGAAACTGGCAGTAAGGCAACACTGTAGGTGTGTCTTGAACTCCAGGGTTCAGAAATTCATATAGATTTTTGCCTTCTATCCCCTCTGTTTCTTTTTCTTATTCAAGGTAAGGAAAAATCTTTGCCTAAATTGATCGAGGGAATCTGAGAGCCAAAGCCAAGAGTCAAAGTAAAAGTAGGATCCCTAATTTCTGAAGAACTGAGCACTCACCTTTCACCTATGCCTTCCTTTCTGCGTATTGGGTTCTGGAAGCAGCAAGCACTTACAAAAATGGTAAAATCTTATTAACGGTAATTTTAAATGACCAGCACTGCACTTTCAGAAGTGCATTTAAAGTGAGGGCCCTTTAGATTCACCCAGGGATACCTATCGATGTGCTGAAGCTTCTAAAAACATTTCAGTATTTTGGCCTCTTTTAAAATACTTTTCACAAAAAGTGCAAATAAATAATCAATAAGAAACTGGCTATCATTTTAAGTTGGTTATTATCCTACCCCAAAAGCAAAAGGATAGTTGGAAATGGTGCTTTTATTAAAGGTAGGTCTTTGGGTAAAGTGGACTTGCGTCTTTTTCAGAGCTATCTATGATGAAATGGGCTCTATCCTGAACTTGGGAATTTTAGCCATGAAGCAGAAGCTAAGTTAAAAAGTCCACCTACTGAGCTAAATATATGTTCAAAATAAACCATTCTTACACTTAGCTGGCTCTTTTTGCAACTCTTTTGTTAAAAAAAAATGCACCTATATAGGAAATTTTCATTTATAAGGGTGTCTGTGAAAAGAGAGGGAAGATGCCCTCACTAGACACTCTTCCTGGTAGATTAGATTTACATACTAAGACTTACTTGGAAAGTGATTATCCTGCCATCCTGTCTTCACCGGGCCTTTACCTACACCCTTCTTCCTTGGTTTTGTCAAATGATGACATGCTACTTAGGCCTGAAGTCTCAACTCTATGCTTTTGAGATATAAATTTTCTACTCTATTTCATCCCTTTAGAAGTGCAAATTTAGCTGACAGCTCTGGTATGTACCTGCAGTCCCAGGTACTCAGGCAGCGGAGGCAGGAGGATTGCTTGAGCCTATGTGTTCAAATCTAACCTGGGCAATGGCAACATAGTAAGACCCTCTCAGTGCAAAATTAGAGTAGCCACACTAACAATTGCTTAAGACAAAGAAACAGGTAATTGTAAGATTGATAGTCTGAAGGGGGGAAAGAAAAACTATTTGGAAGCTGACATGTTCATATATGTTATATGTGATATGTGATATTTCTAGGTGATCTAAGATGATACTTGATAAATAAAACTAGTTTTTAAAGTGTTGGTAAAATAAAATAGGAATACCTCCAGAATCGTCAGTGTTAGATATAATTCAGACATTTTTGCCTGGCTGTACTAGTTAGACAGGTTTATGCTATCTCTGATAACCATTTTAAGGTCATAGAACTACTGCTTCTGTGATATTTTTGATACTTGCTTGATTGTCTGTAAGTTAAACCTATGATATAAGGGCTGGCTGCTAGGGTCTCTAGAAGATTTATACACTTTTTATTATGAGTTTATATAAATATTTGGTTTTGAGCCTCTGGATACTGGGGTCTGCACAAATGGCCATGGTGAAGCCCAGGGACATATGTGTATCCTCAGTGCCTGGGCCACAAGCTTCCAGGCAGAGCCAATCCCAATATGGCCAGCTTTGCCTCCTGGCCGTGCTGGGAGGAATCAAATCCTCCAGGCATCCTCTTTGCAGCTCTGACCTCTGTCCTGAGCTCTATACCTGGTGTGTAAAGTCAGGACCCAGAAGGCCCCTGCCTTTACTAGCTATTCTGGGTGCTGCATGGGTGCTCAAGACCCAGTACAACTCCTGAAGACATTAGGGAAGGTACCTGTGTCATAGTTTCAAAATTATTTTCAGCAACTTAAAATCTTAACGTTATGTTATGTTAAATTATGTAATAGCTAATCATAAGATGTCTGAGTCATTTCCAGGGAAGTTAAAGTACTGATATACTAATGATTAAATGTAAGCTTAGTACTAACTTTGGCATCTTATTTTTATATGGTATAGAAAAGTTAAATATATTTAGTCTGTTAATAAAAAATTGAGGAAATATATCTTTCTTTAAAATTATGAAACAGGAGCAGGCACGGTGGCTCATGCTGGAATCCCAGCACTTCAGGAGGCCAAAGCAGGAACATTGCTTGATTACCAGCCCAGGCAGCACAGCCAGACCCTGACTCTACAAAAAGTTATAAAATCAGCCGGGTATGGTGGCACATGCCTGTAATCCCAGCTACTTGGGAGGCTGAGGCAGGAGGATCACTCACACCCAGGAGTCTGAGGTTGCTGTGAGCTGTAATGACACCAGTGCAATCCGGTCTAGGGGACATAATAAGACCCTGTCACAAAAAGAAAGAGGGAAAGAGAGAAAGAAAAGAAAGAAAGATGGTTTTGTCTGCAAAAATATAGATAGCAGTTTACAATTACTTACTTTATAAATTTTTCACTGGAAATTAGAGTTACCAAGAGTTAAAATTATAGTTAACATACTCAATTCAAACTACTAGATGTAAGAGAGACCGCACTACATACAGAGTATATAAAGTGAGATGTATTTCTGGTGAAGAAGGTTATGTTCAAAACCTAAATTTGGATTGATTTATTTGTAAGGTTTATTAAAATTATCTTATTATTGGTAATATAGAAATAAAAAAGGAAAATTTTATTTTCTTCTCTTTTTGTATAAGATTAATAAGAGATAGTAGAAAAATATTGTTCACATTTTGAGTAAACTGAAAAAGTGGGGAGGGGGAATGAGAGAGACAGAGTCTGCCTCATGCTGTCTGCGATATTTTGGTTGTTTGCAAAACTGAGTCTTCTCTCAGTTTTTGCTTTTAAAAAATCTTTTAATTATCACTTTGGCTAAATAAATAAGTATAATTTTACAGTGACCTGTGATCTCATTTTGATTGTGTTTTATTTAAACCTTTAACATATTGGATAGCCTTCCCCAAATCAAACTTCAGATTCTAAAATTAAGTCATTGTGACCTCAAATTAACTTTGGAATGTTCCAAAGGGTCCCCAAAGCACCCCAAGGAGAGATAATAAACAGGTTTGTTTGATGTGTTGAATTACATGAGGACCATTGTCCAATAAGAACTGATGTTCAGGGTGGGGCCTGTGGCTCAAGGCGCCAGCCCCATATACTGGGGGTGGTGGGTTCAAACCTGGCCCTGGCCAAAAAACAAAACTGCAAAAAAAAAGAAAGATAGGTAATGATGCTCAACCTTCTTCCAGTTTTATTTTATAAATATTTATTAGTATTTGTTGCAAAATTATATGAGATCCCTAAAATTCACATGTCTTGGCATATGTTATCCATCATAACTGTAGTTATTGTGTTAAATTATTATAAGCCACAAAATAGTCAAATTTTCTTGTCAATTACATTTTGAACTGTGACCATTTCAAGTCTTGTCCACAGTTAATTGCTTGATTCTGATGCATTTTCTCAAAGCTTGTTACAAGCAAGTAAAGTCCTGAAGTGTTACGCCTTCAAGGAAGTTCAGGAAAAGGATGGGGAGGACACTGGCCAGTGGTCCTCAGTCCAGGTTTCTGGGAAGCTTAGGATCACATCATTTGGACTGGGTAAGAATTTCCAGAACTCTAATAAAGAGATTGACTGGTTTCCAAAGGTGCTAACCCGAGCAGGAAAAGAATTAATTGAATACCAAAGAAATGCTTTGCCAGATTTTCATTTAAATCAGCCAATACTGAGAGAAGGATATGCAATTTGAATGAACTCCATGACCCAAGTCAAATTACCTATAATAACTCATGCACCTGAATCGGAGAAATCAAATTGATATTTAAGAGGAGATAAATCCAATGTTAAGTATAGATTAAGGATGAATCATTCTTTGGGCAATTAAATTCTATTAAATTTAATTTGTCTAAAGGTTTTATGCTTTTTTTTCTTTAACACTACTGAATGACAAAACCAAGATTTGAACCTGGCAGTCTGGTTCCTAGAGTCCCCTCTCTTAACCACTATGCCACACTGTTTCCTGGGGTGTGGGGACCCCTCAACAAATACACAGGCTGTCAAGGGTCCAGTGGTGAGGCCACCGCCTCCTGGTAATTATACACATTCCTGCCCCTTTCTCAGTGTCCATGTCTTGGTCTGAAACACAAAGGAGCTGGCCTAGATTTCTAAGGGCCCTGCAACATGTGCTATATCTTTACACGTTGATCAACCCAAAATCTGGACCTTTATGATTCAAGCTTTTATTGTCCTCTAGGAAGAACTTAATGGAGACTTTCAAAGGTTATTGAGGACCCAGAGTCCTGGGACAAAAACCTGTAAACCAGAATAGAACATTCATTTCAGTCATCCGCCCTAGGAATGTACTGACTCCCAATGGTTATTGTGGTGAGTAGGAGACACATAAGCCCTCCCTCATGGAGCTAATAGATTCGGGGTGAGAGCAGGGAACAAGGGGCAACCCACCAGCAAATAGAGCACAAACCAAGGAATTACCTGGGAGACAAGTGTGAAACTCAGGATGCCACGAGTGAGCATAGCAACGAGCTCCATTGTTGTGAGGAGGCTCAAAAGTCACAAGTCTCACTGTGGAATCCTGGCCAGTCCTCAGGTTTTGTTCCCTAGGACTGGCTGCTGAGAGCTCTGCCTGACAGAGACACAATGTTCTGGACCACAGTGCCTTTTCTTGACAGCGTGTTTGCCCAGCCAGCAAAAAGAATGAGGACAAATGACCACAGAGTGATATTTCACCAACAGCACAAACCAGCATGACAACCAGGAACGTGGCAGACTGACTGGAAGAGTTTCTCCCTGGGAATGGCCATGACCAGGCACCTTTTCACTCAAAAGGGAACCAGAGAAGGCGTGAGAAGGCTTGGCAAGGTGGGCCCACACTGGGGAACCGACAGGTCAGGAAGAGGCTACAAATTGGAGCATTCCAGAGTCTGAGCTGCCTGCACTGACTCCAGTGTTGCCTGCCCGGAACTGACTTCCCCATCAAAGAGGGGAGAGGGTGAAATGCACACGCCTTGCATTTGTCCCACCCCGTGTGCTATGTGTAGCACTCGGGAAGCATTTCTGTATCAGATTTTTATCCCCAAAGTCCCCTCAGAGTGCAGGGTATTTTACTTACATAATAACCTGCTTCTGATAGGACTTTCTTTACTTTTTAAAAACCCTCCTGCTCCAGGAGTCACATAGGCAAAGCTTTTATTATTTTTTTTTCTTCATCCTTTTTTTTCTGTCACTTTTCCACCTTCACAAGAATGGCAGCAGCTCTACTGTTGAGCTCCCAGGAGGTGGAGACTCCTCCCAACCTCACTATTCTCCCCTTGTGGCTGATGCTGTGAAGATTCAGAGAAATTCAAAGTCTCTGGCCCCCTGGCTGGAGTAGTGGCCAACAGAGTGAGGGTCCCATCTGAAGCTAGAAGGTCTCCACCCTGCCCATGCTGTTTCCTACACAAGTGAACAGACACTCTAAGGAGCTAGAATCTACTGAGCTGATCCAATTTCTAGTTCTGGTGTTTAATTTCTCACTACAATTTGTCAACCTTGGTCTGGGGGCACATCCAGGCAGTTTTTTAGTTTCTTTAAAATGTTTGAATTTTCCCTGAAAAAAAAAATGCTTTGCATTTAACTTGGAGGCAGAGTTTTGTTGTGGTGGTTGTTATTTAATGCATACGGTGTTTCAAAAATCATTATTCTCTTGTTGCTTTATCTGGTATCACTGAGAACTTGCTACATCTACTTCAAGGGAATAAAATGATACCAGAATAGATTTATGGAAAATGAAAACAGGAACTGGCCAAGTCAAGGCTATTTCACAACTCTTTGCTAAAAGAGTTTGCAACACTTGGATTTAGTTGCCTTCCCCCCTCCTTTTGTTCTGTTTCTAATGAATGATTGATCTAAATTTAAAACGTTTTGAATTTGCTAGAATGCCACATGCCCATCCCAGAGGCAGTGAACTTTATGAAAAATTCAAGCATTAGAAACTCTCATCTTGCAGGAGGGTTGCCCTCCTCTGATTTCCTTCAAATTGGGAAGCAGATTTCTCTGTAACTCTCAAGGAGCTTGAGCTGACTCTTTAGAGAACAGAAAGAACAATATCCTCTTTTAAAAAGAAGAGGCTCCTACTACGCTACGGGGGATACCCTTCTGCTTTGTACTCTACGGACGAAGGTTACTGGACCCTTTTTTTGTTTATTTTTGAGATAAGATCTCACTATGTTGCCCAGGCTAGTCTCAAACTCCTGACCGCTAGCAACCCTCCCACCTCAGCCTTCCAAAGTACCTGGACTATGGGTGTGAGCCAGCTCCCTGCATCTTTTCAACCTCAGTATCCTCATTTCTAAATCCAAAAAGACTGTGGAGAGGCTGACCTAGTTCACATAAGACAAGTAAGTGAAAAAATTTTAAACTCTTCAGAACTCAGTAAATGGGAGTGGGTCATCAGAGCCATCAACACGACCATAACCCAGCATGCAACTTAATGTCCACGCACAACTTTAACTGTACCTCTCATGTTTAAATAAAATATTTTCAACAGAACTAATTCTAGATCAGTCCCAGCAGACATATCTATGGTAAGACTTCATATTTTTTTTAGCATGATTTTAGTTTTTTATTTTTATTAAGCCATTTGTACATAGATCATAAATACATTTATGCCATCATGGGATTGTCAATCAAGGGCTTAGTTTAAACTGGCCTTTGGTACTGAAGGAAGAAAAAAAAAAAACCTCTCTTTGTCATTCATTCAACAAACCTTAAGTGCTTTTCACAAAAAAATAAAGAGAGCCTTCAGACAAGAGCTTAAGGCCCCATAAATATATACAGTTATGATATAATAAAAATTAAATTAAAAAAAAAGAACTTAAGCATGTTAAAAGCACCATCCAGACAGGCTTTCCAAATAAATATTCAAGAATGAGTGAGAAATTGCAAGCTATTGAGACCATAGAAAGGTAAATTCTCACTTTAGAAATCATTTTGACCCTGTCATTAAAGCAGGTTTCAAGGATTCTCCTCATTCGCTTTTTAATCACCTAATTGAGGTCTGCACGAGGAGTTTAAAACTGTAAGACATATTTTAAAGTCATACACAATATTCATGTGTCACTCACATATTTCAGTGAAGATGGTCTCCAATTCTTTGACAGTAGTAATATTTTAGAATTAAAGGACACGGAGCAGAGGGCAGGACATCAAAGACAGACACAGATCCTTCCCATGAGGGTGCCTGGAGGTGACTGATTCTCCTCCTTTGCAATGACCCATGATTCCTGGAGGGTCACAGTTTGTCCTTCTGTGGGCTAAATCCTAGAAGATTGTTTTCTACCAGCCTCCTGCCCTGACTTAACCACCAGCAACCTGTGTAGTCTGGGCCCTTTAGGGGGACACTTGGAAGGTTTCATGGGTTACATGAGACTTTCGTCTTCTGGGCCTCTCCCCAGGCCTGTCTGCTCCCTGGATTAAAGACTGAGATGTACTTGGAGGTCCTTCCCAGCAAGCAGGTGCTGAGGTGTCCTGTTGCACAGATGGCCAGCTGAGAGGTTGGAAGGAGGCTCCTCCCTGAAAGGACAGAGTTACCAAGCACAGAGGGCTGCTCTGTGGTCACCAGGACAAAGAGGGTGCACAGTTTTCTAGACTTTAGCTGGGAGGCAACAGGTACAGAAGAAAATGAGCACAAACTCCTTGGGATTATGCAGCTGGGTGCTTATACTGAACTTGTCATTTCACAGCTCAAGCCTCTTATCCTCCATAAGCCTCGGTTTCCTCATCTGTAAAATGGGAGTGGTTCTTACAGCAGTGGTTCTCAACCTTCCTAATGCCACAATGTATTTTTGTTATAAAAAGGGGACAGGACCCACAGTTTGAGAACCAGTGTCTTACAGGTTTATTGGGAAGACTAAATGAAGTAAATACTGTCTACAAAGTAACAGGTACCATACCTGTGATGGTCTACATAGAGCAGGTAACACCACAAGACATTATAGTCACAATTGTAAATGCTAATGCAAGTGTGGGGCAGCCTAAGCACTAGCGGGGACAATGGGACAAAGCAGTGGGGACAATGGGACATGAGCCAGTTGCCCAGCAAGGCTCTTCCTCTCCTGTACTCCTCAGCCTGTCTTCCCAACTCTGAAGTCTGTTCACTTGCCTCCCAGGCCCAGAACCTGCATGTCTTCATTTTCTCTATTCCTGCAAGTCCTTCTTCCAAGGTTACCAGACAAAGGCCTCACCCTTGTCTTCAGGGAGCTCTCTTCCCATCTCCCCATGAGTCCCCCTAGCTCAAACCCCCTTCATTTCTCTCCTGGGCTACAATGTTGGCTCTTCTCTGATCTTGTTACCTCTGATCCTTATCCAGCCTCCAACTTTCCATCTCTACATCCCACAGATCATATCAAGCCTCTTGTTTATAATTCTGGAGGTACATATCCCCCGTGCAGCAGTCAAGTTGATCCACTGAATACAGAAAGACAAATATTAGAACTTTGCTTCTGTATTTTACATCTCACTCACATTACTTTCTCTCTATGTATTTCATAATATATCTTGGGCTAAGATTTACTTAGTACTGCTAGGTGCTAAGCCCCACTGCATTTATTCTATTAACTCATATAATCACCACAAACTCAGGCTATTATCTCCTTTTTAATGATGGGGAAACTGAGGCTGGATGCGGTGATGCAGCTTGTAGTCCCAGCTACTCAGGAGGCTGAGACAGGAGGATCGCCTTAGCCCAGGAGTTCAAGGCAGTTTGACTGTGCCTGTGAATTGCCCCTGCACTCCAGCCTGGGCCACACAACAAGACCCTGTGTTTTCTTTCTACTTTTTCTAACCCCTTGCTCCATTTGCAAGAATCTCATCTCTTAAAAACAAAAGGTGGGGAAACCGATGAACAGCTGTATCAAGCAACTTGCGTAAGTCACACAGCTAGTAAGTATCTGAACTTGTGCTCTTAGAGTTATTCTTCTCTTATAATATATAATACATGTACATAATTTATAAATAAATATGTATAAATTGAGGTCAGGTTCCCAAAATATATTTTCCGTTAGTGTTGTATGATCTAAACAGTTTGGATTAAATCTAAATTCTTTGTCTTGGCCCTCCCGGGCCATTATTATGTTCTGGCTGCTGATTCCCTCTGCTGTCTTCCAGCAACTTCCCTCCCGTTATAGAAACATGAACCTTCGTGCCTTCAGACCTTTGCTTGTACTGTTACTTCAACCAGAATGCCCTTCCCTCAGGTGAGCACAGGGGAGATTTGAGCTGTACTAGAAATTGTGTGCTTTCACAAGAAATTCTCTATTGTCTAGAGAACACCTTCCGGGTTATCTCATTCTGATTCCATGAGAGCTAGTTTACAATACTGGAAATTGTAGACAGCTGATAGCCATGCAAAATAATTCTTGTTTATAGAAACGTAAATTCTGTTCTATCCACAGAGGTTCAATTGATTCCTCTTCACTGTGGAAGAAGCTGATGTTGTTTCTGTTTGCATGTTCATTTCAATATTTCTGATCCATACACGTGCCAGTTATTTGTATTCTCCTTTGAACTTGTTATAACACCTGCCTGATTCTCTCATTAATTAATAAGTTATAATCTTTAATGCCTGCTTAATTTCTATCTGAAATTTATAGTGTTACCCTTGTTTGAAAATGATCATTTAACAGAAGTGAGGTCAATGCTGGGTGCGGAGGCTCATGCCTGTAAGCCCAACACTCTGGGAGGCTGAGGCAGGTGCATTGCTTGAGCTCAGGAGTTCGAAACCAGCCTGGGCAAGCATGAGACCCTGTCTCTACTAAAAATGGAAAAACTAGAGAGGCATGGTAGTGTGCACCTGCAGTCCCAGATACTTGGGAGATTAAGGCAAGGAGTTTGCTTGAGCCCAATAGTTTGAGGTTGCTGTGAGCTAAGATGCTGAGGCAGTCTACCCAGAGCACAGAGTGAGACTCTGTCTCAAAAAAAAAAAAAAAAGTGATGTCTGACAGAGAGCTCATGGCCTTTGCTCTCTCCCCATCCTTTCAACAAACCTTCACTGAAAACCTCCAGAGTGCCAGGCTCTGTGTTGTGTGCTGGGGGTTCAGGGCGAGTCAGGCCTGGTTTCTGCCCTCTAGCAACTCCCAACCAGAATAATGGGGGAGGTAAAATGACACAAACTGTTCATTGGATAAAGATCATGGCAGAAGCCAGGAGCAAAGTGAGGAGTCCCTGGCCTCAATTGGGAACACAGAGGGAGTTTCCTCAGAATCAAGGTAATAATTAGCATGGTAAGTTAATCCCATCCCAACAAATTCTAAAATTCTATCCAAAAACATTGTACCAACTATGATTTTATATTAAATATTACTTGAATTAAGCAAATGAAACCTTGGCAACATCTGGTTTCTCAAGAGATAGAGTAGTAATGATTCTTGGCCTGCACTGTACTTAAAATAATACTGTATCCTATTTTGAATAATATAATTTGATATTTCTGAATCCCATGTGCAGAAGTGATTAGTTGGTGTTAGTTGACCAATCATCAGTTATTAAACAGCCATCTTCATGGAAAGGAAAACATACCCATACACCACAATGGGATCCAAAGGCTTCCCTGGACTCCAGGCAAAAGGAATGGGTACATGCATGAATTTGGAATAAAAACTACAGCAGGCATACATGTAACTGTGCTTCATATTGGTTTTCCCATGTAAATTTGTCTCTCCACCAAGTAAATTGATTTTATCCATTTTTGTATTTCTTGCCCAAACTATTCATTCTAAAAGCTGCCCTGAATGCATGCTTAAGTCTATAGGAGCTTGAAAGGAAATCATGATGGAAAAAAATGCAGTTCCAGTCCTCAAAAGATTTACAGTCTTGTGACAAGGATGGGCAGGAAAGAAAATACCCATAATGCAACTGAGCTGTGTTATAAATAGGTTATACTCAAAGTGCTACAGGTGCACACGATGAGAGCTGGTGAGGTCGAAGGTGGCATGATGAGGCATAGAAATCATTTCCACCCAAGAGAAGACATGAAGCTAGGCTAGCCTAAAAAAAATCTGAAATGAGAAAACAAAAATCTGAAATGACAGCCTGCTCCCACTTTTAGTAATATATATGTTACTAAATGTATAATTGTCATTAAAGCAAAGACTGTCATTAAAATATAGTTTTCAGAAGGTTAGAAACATGGTTTTCTTACATATATAAAACAAGCAAGTTTCAGGGATTTTAATCAGCTCTTTAATTAATGATATGGTAAAACCAGTTAACTCAAATGAGAACATAAGGAGCTAGGTATTTGTGGGCAATTTAATTTAAAAAGCAAAAGTTAGATTAAGATTCCAGATTGGATTAAGAAACTGGTGAATGTCATTCATGGCAATAAATCAGAACCTTTGGGGACCAAGGGGCTCCTGACCAAGTTGTACTTATCCCTGGGCTCAGTAGCTACCCTAAATACCTTACTAAAGACCCATCGACCTCAGGACCTGTGGTCTCCTCAAATCTCCATTCAGCTTATGATGATCCTGGTGGGGATGCTGTTTAGATGATGACAGGCCTTACCAAGTGAATCTTTCTCCCTGTGTTTGACTGGAGGCATGGAACCTAAGTTTTTAGGAAAAGTATTCAGACATTTATTTGGTATTTGATGAAGAGAAGTGCATCAGATTTTAAGATCCATGGTATCATAAAAAATATCTGAAACTTGAAAATAGGCAAAAAAAAAAAAAAAAAAAAAGCTTACTGGATATGCTTTCAGTACAGTCTGGGCTTTTACCTTTGATTGACTTTCTATTAATTGGGCTATTTTAATGTCCATAGAGGCTAAGGGTAATGTGTACATCTTTGGTATAGACACAAACTTTCTGATTATATTAAACTTAGAGTTCATAGTGCCTGCATAAATCTCAATGGTATTTCAATCAAGTGGGAAGTAAGTTTATCCAGTTGGGGGTGGGGGCAATTACAGCAGCAGTCGTGGAACCAACAGAATAAGCTCATGTATCAAATCTCACTGAGCTGTTCCTAGCCTGGAGCTTTGAGAAGTCTCATCTGGTATGGGAGAGAAAGAAGCAGGTGTCTTTAGAAACCAAGAAGAAGTCTGCTATGACAAGCATGTATAATAGTATGGGGCATGAAGGTGATGGGTGGAGCAGTGTGAAGAAGTGTGTGAGTTGTGTTAAGGAGTGTGTAGATTCTCAATTCTGGACTTGGATGAAAGAAAAGGATAATAACCTCCAGAGGGGGTCAAGCCAGAGAGAAATGCAGTGAACTCTTCACCTGAGCAGGACCACAGGAGAAGGTGTTACAGGGAGACTGGAACCAGACTCAGTAGGAGGTGTGGGAAGGATTCAGAGCAGGGTGACCAATAAGGGCTTGGGTATTTCCAAGATTTAAAGTTGGTAACCAACTCATGTGAAGAGAGAAAGAGGGGAAAAGTTGAGAATCTCTCTCTTTTTTTAAATTAGCATATATAAGAAGAAGGTACCACCATTTTCTTAAAAAATAAGACAGATTTAAGGAAAATGGTTAAAGATGGTGAATTTACTCCTAGATATATAGTGAGTACAGAGTAGAAGCTGAGAAATTCCAATGTATTGGCCAGGACCCAGAAGATCAACTGGGTCTTTCTTTTCTACAATGGGGCTATGTCAGAATAACATATTCTTGAAAGTATTTGTAGAAGCAGAACCTCTGCATCCCACCTCAGTGAGTCTGGCAGAAAGGAGGAAAAAGCTTCCCCTATCCTGTTGCTCAGTTATTTACAAATATTTAAATACCTACTGTATGTCAAGGCTGAGCTAGGATGGAGAGGTGACCAGATATGTGCTCTCTCCTCTAAAAGGTCATAGTATCCAGGACTTTCTGAGCAGGCAAGAATGGGGGTAGGGTAGGTAAGTCATGGAAAAGAGCCCACGGAGCCCCTCCGTCATAGGCAGACGCCTTCTCCAGGGCCTCAAGGTTAGCTGGTCACGCAGTCTGTGTGCTGCCTTTGTCCAACAAGAAGTCACTCACAGGAAGAAGGGAAGAAAGTAACTAAAAGTAAAGCAGTTTCTGATTTGAGTACATTGCCTAATTCTTGGGCCATTTTAAGGAACAAGTCCTGTGCTCTTGCAGGAAGAACTTGAAAACCAGCACCCACTGATGACTTGACGTATGAAACGCTGATGGCCCACGCTGGCCTTCTAGAAATCTTTCAGGCATTATTCCTTCTAAATGGAAAACAGAATTTAATTTTCCTTTTCCCTTCTCTCTTGTTGCCCCCTCTCTAATTGTTTCTCCTATATTTTCTTCTCTCTTTCTCTAGAAGGCAAGTACTAAGAAATAATTTAATTTGACCCTTTACTTCCCAGTCAATGGCACAATTAGGGATTAGTCCAAGGGTTCAGATGCAAGGGTCCATTGTTTCTAAAGGCTATACATCTTTTAGCAGGCAAGATTGGGGATAGGATAGGTAAGTCATGGAAAAGAGCCCCTCAAAGCCCTTATTAGAAGAAGGTGAGATTCCCCAATTATCCATCCTTCAGTCTCTTAGTCCGTGTAAATTCTTCCCAAGTGGACATGATCCTCCCTCCTTGAAGCTCACATAGTGATTGACCCACATCTTTCTGTCCTTTCTGCTTTTATAATCATGACTTGCATAGACATTGAGCTTCACTGTTGAGTTCTTAGTGCCCAGCATAGTTCCTGGACCACAGCAGGTGCTCAACAGTCCTTTATGGACATTGGGATTAGTCCACTGTATCTTCAGCAACTATCACACTGCTGACTTAGTAGGCGGTCAGTAGTTACAACACAAACTCATCTTCCCCCCCCCCCATAAACAGGTTTAAAGGGTCAGATGGGTCATTACTCTATGGTTCTTGCTCCTTCCCCACTCTCATTCCCAGTCTAATTTACCGTCGGCATGTAGTTAGTACTGGGTATATATTTTCAAAAATTATTTTGGCAAGTAACTCTCTGTACTATCTTTGCAATTTTCATGTAAACCTAAAATTATTCCAAAATACAAATTGAGTGAAAAAATTTAGTTGATCTTCCTCCGGAAGTGATCTGCCAATTAACCATCATAACTCTTGGGACCTTCTTTTGTATAGCTCTTTCTATTGGGAATCTTATTTTTTATTTATTAATGACATATGTTTATTTGGAAATATTTATACAGCACCTACTATATACCAAGAACTATTCTCAGTCCTTTATAAATATAACACATCGAATACTCATAGATGGTAGTAATCCCTTTTTACCGAAGCTTAGAGAAGTGAGGTAATTGTCATCAGGAAGTACAAAATAGCGCAGAGTCTGGTCGTTGTAGCACATGATTCTTTTCCTGGGACTTCTTTACTCATGAACTAAGAAATAGCTTCATTCCACTCAGCCCAAACAAGATGGCATGAGGTACTATCACTGGAGACCCCTGGAACAAAGGCAACATTGTACAGCTCAGAGAGAAAGGCTACCTCATTTGCTTTTCCTGGACACTTCATAGAAGAATGATCTTTCTATTGGCTGTACCTGAAATCAGTTTCATGTCCATTCTCAGGTTCTGAGCCCATGTCAATATCTAGCCAGGCAAACAGGTCAAGTCACTACTTTATCCTTGCTGGTAAGAGCGATAACTTGATTCATAGTCACATCACATATATTGTATGCTTTCCTGACTTTTGGGGTCAATGTGTCTATTTCCAAGGGCACCCTGGTAGCCATACCTCCCTGTTTCTGCAGCAAACCCTCCTCACTGCCACATCATCCCACCTGCAAGGTTCAGATATTTACTTCTCTTTCCAACCTGCAGCCTGTGTTCTTTCTCCTCCTGCTGAAATAAATTTGACTCCTTGATCCATCCGGTGAGTTCCCATCTTTTTTTTTTTTTTTTTTTTGCAGTTTTTGGCCTTCGGCATATGGGGCCAGCTCCCTACTCCTCTGAGCCACAGGTGCTGCCCCCCTATCTACTTTTTGATAGCTCATTTCAAATAGCTCTTCCTCTGGGCACCTCCCAGTCATCACCAGTTCTCAGAGAAACTGCTTCGGCTGCTGCGTGGCATTGACTTTCCAGGTTCACAATTCTCAATGTCACAAGCTTATTTCCAAGTCAGTTATGTATGTTCTTACTTCTCTGAGGCAAATATTTTTTCAGAGTCCCTGCGCTTCCAACTGTCCATGGATCAAACTCATTTTCTATCACAAATGTTCTTGTCTCTCTATGGCTCAAAGTTTCAGTCCAAATTGTTAAGAAGGACTCTCACTACAAACCTAGAGGGAGTCAGAATTAACCCCCAAACTCAAAGGAGCAAGGGGACAAAATGAGACTGAAAGGTAGAGTTTCTTATCCCAAGGCCAACCTCTTTCCCTTCTGAGAAGATACTGTTGCTGAAAGACATGTGAGTCTGGGAGAAGCGCAGCCCAATTCCACATTCACCGCCTGTTCAAGTTAGCCCACTTCCACCTTTTTATTTTAAGAAAAGAGGTCTCACTATGTTGCCCAGGCTGGGCTCAAATTCTCGGGCTCAAGTGATCCTCCTTCCTCAGGCTCCTGAGAAGCTGGGACTACAGGAGCACACCATTTCGCTGGAATCTGCTTTTCCACTTTCCCTCCCACTAGTGTCTCGGGGCCCTCAGGCCAGCCTGACAGTTCAGGGCAAGAATCCCAAAACCAACTTCCATTTGTATGTCTTGCCTTTTTGCTGCCTCTGCAAATATACATTGACTGGCCTGCTGTAGATACTCCAGTATTTGATAACCTTGCCATGGAGAAGAAGGAATAGCTATCTGAGTCATTGAAATATATAATTCATGTAGTGCCTGAATCATTCCCAAGGAAACTTCTGAGTGTCTACTTTATACCACGGGCGGGGGACACAAAGATGACCAAGGTCCAGTATTCCACTTCAGGGAGTGCACAGCCTAGTAAAACCAAAGATTAGTAAATAGTGCAAAGAAGGGGTGGCACCTGTGGCTCAGTGAGTAGGGTGTCGGCCCCATATACCGAGGGTGGCAGGTTTGAACCCAGCCCTGGCCAAACTTCAACAACAACAACAACAAAATAGCTGGGTGTTGTGGAGGGCACCTTTAGTCCTGGCTACTCAGGAGGCTGAGGCAAGAGAATCTCCTAAGCCCGAGAGCTGGCGGTTGCTGTGAGCTGGGATGCCATGGCACTCTATGGAGGGCAACAAAGTCAGACTGTCTCAAAAAAAACAAAAACAAAAACATATATAGCAAAGAAGAAAAGCCTTGGTAGAAGCCTTTAACTGTGAAGAAAGATTTCTTTCTCAGTATGGTTGAGACTGGAAGTTTTCTTGGAAGTGACAGCATCTATGGTAATCTTTCAAAGCTGATTTATTAAATTTTTATACTTGAAAATGGAATAGTGTGAGCTAAATCCTAAAGTGGAAGGGTTCAATAAAATATAATGAATACAATCACCAGGAGGGTACAGCTGAAGTCCAAGGTGCATTCAGGTAATAGTAGGAGATGGCCTGATGAGGTGAGCATCTTGGGACTAGATCCCTGAGGGCCCTGAATGCTGGGCTCTGTAGAGTCAGACTTCTCCAGCAGAAGGTCATTAAGCAGATCTATGCCTTAGGAATATGCATAGATCGAGAGGGTCAAGAAGATGGACTTTGAAGGAGGGGGAAAGAAGAGCAAGGTGCAGTCTTCAGGTGAGTGATGATGTAGCCCAGATGGCAAGGTCAATGGTGACATTTTGTCTCATCAAAAAAAGAGGGATGTCTTTAAGGGCTATGTTAGTAGAGCAGAGAAGAAAGCAGCTCCAAGGCCAGGCTCCCCAGGGAAAATGGCAGCCTGGGAAGGCTGGAGATAAGTGGTAACAGAGAAGGAGTTGCATAGTCGGAACATGAGCTCAGAAGGTGAGCACACTCCCCCACTGGCCCCAAAGCAGCAGGCCTGGCAGGGGTGGGCAGAATATTGTTTGTTTTGTATTTATTTGATTTTTTAGTCTATGTTGGGAAAGCAGTACCACAAAGTACTGGGAGCCAACACAAAGGGAATCTTGTGAGTTTTAATCAACCACTGCAGCAAAAATTAAAATGAGGAAAAATATTCCTTCCTTCCTTACAGTCCACCTAGTCACGAAAAGGGTGCCAGCCAGGGAATGAGGAGATGTGAGTTCTGACGTGGCCACCTAACTATGAGATCCTGAGCAAGTCATTTTCCACTTTCTCTGTGGTCCTCAGTCCCCCATCCATCTATATGATACTTGCCTGACCATCCTCACAGGCTTTTTAGGAGGATCAGGTGAGAATGCAGGTGATGCAATTGTAGGGAGCATAGAATGTGATTTAAATACAAGATATTCTTTATTGCTACTATTATTCCTATGATCTTATGCTGCCTGCCAGGAAGGATCATAACCTGATTGTCCTTTTCACTCCATCAGTACCTAGACAAAATCAAGCTACCTTTTTTGAACCTGTTTTTCCCAAGAAAATTCAAATGCATAGTGTCTATTGACCCAAAAGCATGATGTTTTACAGCATTTTTCTAAGTAGGACTTTTCCATGAAAAAAAAACAATGTCCCTTGGCTTGAGGGTTTTTTAGTAAGACTTGCTATTTTTCCCTCTTAAGGAACTTCTAAGGATTTCTGGAAATACCAAATCACCCTAAAATCATTTCATTTCCACTAATTATCTACAAAAAGTACTTTTGACTAATATAATAAGGTAAAACATGCTGAAGAACATAGAACGTTCTTTCAGGAAAACATTCCTGGAGGATCTGGACAGACCATGGAACATTGTACAAAGAAAGCCCCATAGGCTCCCTATCTTGTCCTGTGTAGGAGTTCCTGGCTAAAGGGCATTCTGATGGAAGGACGTTTTTGTACAAAGGGGGCACACTTTTCGTGGAAAAAGAAAACCAGACTACATGCTGGGAGTGATGAATTCTTGGCTGTGTCTTTAACATAGATCTGTTGAACACACACACTCCCTGTCACTACCTCCCCTGAAGAGACCATGTGGTCCATTCACATGGGAACTAAACAAACTTCCTACATTCCAGGACTTTGCAGACTTTCTCAGGGTTATTGCAAAGCAAATTGTTGACCCCATATCTCTGCTCAGAATGGTCTCAGTTGTGAGAACTTTCAGTTCAATTTTATCTTCAACCAACAAGAGTGTGATTTTATTACTTCCACATCAATTCAGTAAGATTATTCTGCCACTTGCTGCCAGACATGCCACCTCAAGCCCCAGGGAGATGAGATAGAGAAAGCCTCTGTCAGACTCCTGGTGCTTACAGCCCAGGGTCTTAGAAGACCAAGTTCAAGAGCAAGATGCAACTACAGAGAAATTTCACACATTTTAACACTACATGTCTAATATGGTTGTTTCCATTTGTTTGTTTGTTTCTTTTCTTTTCTTTCTTTTTTTTTTTTTTTTTTTTTTTTT